>NC_091645.1:7106445-7409475 GCF_027580195.1 Bos mutus | reverse complement strand
GGGACGGGGGAGCCTGGTGGGCTGCCGTCTGTGGGGTCGCCTCTCGGACACGATGGAAGCGATGCAGCAGCAGCAGCATGTTATATTTTAGGTATTTTAATATTGTCACATTTGTAAAATTGTAACAGCTGAGGAACAGTCAGTTGAGCAGATTCATTATTGTTTAGTCATGCTCCCAGTGCTGGAGGTTTGGGTCGTTCCCAATGCCGGGTAGTGTACAAGCCCTTGTTCTCTTTTGACTGGTTCCCAATGCCGGGCAGTGTACAAGCCCGTGTTCTCTTTTGACTGGTTCCCAATGCCGGGCAGTGTACAAGCCCGTGTTCTCTTTTGACTGGTTCCCAATGCCGGGCAGTGTACAAGCCCGTGTTCTCTTTTGACTGGTTCCCAATGCCGGGCAGTGTACAAGCCCGTGTTCTCTTTTGACTGGTTCCCAATGCCGGGCAGTGTACAAGCCCGTGTTTCTTTTGACTGGTTCCCAATGCCGGGCAGTGTACAAGCCCGTGTTCTCTTTTGACTGGTTCCCAATGCCGGGCAGTGTACAAGCCCGTGTTCTCTTTTGACTGGTTCCCAATGCCGGGTAGTGTACAAGCCCGTGTTCTCTTTTGACTGGTCGGTTGTGTCCTGGCGAGTGTCAGTTTGTGTCTTCTCCTCCCTCCCTCTCCCAGCCCTTGATACAACCAAGAGGGCTGGAGGGTGTTGCTGGCGCAGGACTGTTAGCACACCATGTTAGCGGAAGTCCTAGCTTGTTGGCCAGAATGAATATCTGGCTCAGGGACCCTTGCTATAGTGCAAAAGAAAGAACCTGTGCCGGGGTGGCAGAGAGAAAACCTGGATTTCTGTCCCGGCCGTGAGATCATTGCTGTGTGACCCTGGGCGTGTGTCCTCCCCTCTCTGATGCCCTGGTCGCCTCTCATTTGAGAGACTGAGCCGTTAGTCTATGGACTTCACTAGCTCTGCTGCTCTGTAGATTCATCCCATTTCTGAACTGCCTTGGCATGAAGAACCCTGGGGCAACTCCGCTTCCATTCTGATTGGTCATGTTTAATGGTTCAGTTCAGGGCTGAGATCGCATCCCTCACCTCCTGCCTTTGCCCAGGCTGTTTTTTCCCTCCACCTGCATGGCCTTTCTTCCGAACTCAGAGACGATGCTTGCTCAGGGCTCAGCTCAGGGCACCCACTTTGTTTTCCTTTCTCCTACTCAGTACAAAACACCACTCAAATGACCCCCCTTGAAGATGTCTCTCTAACTGGGCTGTCTGGGTTCAGTGTCTGAACCCCCTTACTTAAGATGCTACTGCCCTTGCTCCAGCTGATTGAGTTCCTTGCGGCGGATGCCAAGCCTTGCTGCTCTGAGGCAAGGTGCCTGGCACAGTGGGTGTTTATGACTGCCAAATAAGGGAATAAAGGCACACCACCCAGGGCTTCCCTGCTGCAGAAGGTAAAGAATCCTCCTGCAATGCAGGAGACCTGGGTTTGATTGCTGGGTTGGGAAGATCCCTTGGAGAAGGGAATGGCAACCCACTCCAGGACTCTTGCCTGGAGAATTCCATGGACAGAGGAGCCTGGTGGGCTACAGTCCATGGGGTTGCAAAGAGTCCGACACGACTGAGAGACTTCACTTTCACTTTTCACTTTCATGCATTGGAGAAGGAAATGGCAACCCACTCCAGTGGTCTTGCCTGGAGAATCTCAGGGACGGGGGAGCCTGGTGGGCTGCCGTCTCTGGGGTGGCACAGAGTCAGACATGACTGAAGTGACTTAGCATAGCATAGCATAGTCCTTTACCCTAAAATATTCTCTATGCTATGTGAGGCCCATGTCTCATCTTTTAAATCTCAGCTTCAGTGTCCATTCTTCAGAACGTAACCCCTAACTACTGCAGATTCCACCAGCTCCTCTCATAGCACTTCGTTTTCGTAACATTTAGCATTGCTTATTGCAATTATTGAACGGAAGCAGTGGCTCAGTGTTGATCCCTCACTGGTCCATAAGCTGCCTGGGGCAAGGGCCTTCTGTTCCGGATTCCAGGACTGTGTAGTATGGACGAAGCAGACCTTTGACAGATATCAGCTGAATAAAGAATGTTAGCAAACGTGTTAGTCGCTCAGTCATGGCCCACTGTTTGCGACTCCATGGACTGTTGCCCACCAGGCTCCTCTGTCCATGGGATTCTCCAGGCAAGAATTCTGGAGTGGGTTGCCATGCCCTCCACCAGGGTGCTTCCCTACCCAGGGATTGAGCCCAGGTTTCCTCCACTATGGACGGATCTTTTACCATTTGAGCCACTAGGATGTTAAGGAGTTAAGTGTTCTTGGCTCAGAAGTTATTTCCTGCAGCCACCTGAATTTTCCAAGCCTGATTTTTTGCAGAAGTTCTTCTCGATAGCCTCATCCAGAAGCTGTCCTTATACTTGGAACATCAAGGGCTGTGGGGAACACACCATTGCAAAGAGTTTCTGCATGTAATTAAATTATAGCTAATGAAATAAGTGACACGTTGATCTCTCTTCCTGCTCAACATATCTGGGACTATGGGTTGCATACTGATTTCTGGTCTAATTCAATTAAAGTCCTTAAAAAAAAAAGAAGAAGCTCTTTCCTCCTATAGAGCAGACATAAGAGAAATGTTTGGAGAATCTTGGAGACAGTGAGGCTGTTGCAAGGGGACCGGATGAGACAGAGGGATGGGAAACGCCAACTCGCGCCAGATGAGTGCGACCTTAATCATCTTGGATTGTGGAAACTTCCCCGTGAATTATCTCAGCCCTTAGGAGAGGCAAGTAACAGGAAAACAATTGGATCTCAGGGATTCAGTCTAAACGGTCAGCATCTCTGAGCTGCCCTGTGGTGAATGCGCTTTAGTGCAGTTTTCTTCTTCTCTGGCTACAGGAGCAGGAGGGGAGAAACAATGCTGGTAATGAGGCTCTGGAGGCCTCCTAGCATCCTCAGATATTTGCGGATGGCTGGGTTGCACGCAGACTGCTCTTACTGAGGTGGGAAAAATGAAATCTCTATTAAGATTCATAAAAAATTTTACACTTTTTTCTCACTCATTGCTGTCTCAGTCATTCAAAAAAATGTGCATTCAGTTTATACAAAGGGAACCCAGACACAGTGTCTGTCCTTAAGGCCTGCGAATGGAGAAGAAAGTAACAAGAGCTCTAGGCAAGGCATAATTATGCATTTGGAGCTGCTTTGTGCGTGCTAAGTTGCTCAGTCCTGGCCGACTCTTTGAGACTCTATGGATGGCAGCCCACCAGGATCCTCTGTCCATGGGACTCTCCAGGCGAGAATACTGGAGTGGGTTGCCATACCCTCTTCCAAAGGATCTTCCTGACCCAGGAATCGAACATGCATCTCCCTTGTCTCCTGCATTGCCGGCAGATTCTTTACCACTGAGCCACCATGGGTGTGGAGGGACTGTAATAAAACACACCCCACCCACTAATATATGTGCATCCCTTGGGGTAGGTGGCCTGCAACCTGATGGGAGTCCACTTACTCTATCGAGAAAGGTCCTGCAGGTATCCTGAGAGCATATGCTCATTGGCGGGCACCTGCAGAAGAGGCAGGGTTCTCAGCCAGGATGTGAACCTTGGAAAGCATTAGACAGGACGGATGGAGAACTCCTGTCTTCCTCAGGGCCTCTCCTGGTTCTACATTTAAGGCCTTATGATGTCTAGACTTAACCTGTGGGTACTGCCTGTGTGTCACGCATCAGGCTAGGTTTCTTCGTCTAGAACCCTCAGCCCTATAAATGGAAGGAGTGATTATTTCTACAGAAGGGTAGATGGAGACTCTGAGAGAGTAAGGGCGTCTTTTACATTTATTCGTTTGTTAATATTTACTTATTTCTGGCTGCACTGGGTCCTTGTTGATATGCATGGCCTTTCTCTGGCTGTGGCGAGTAGGGGCGACTCTCTAGTCCCAGTGTCCGGCTTCTCACTGTGGTGGCTTCTCTTGTTGCAGAGCACAGGCTCTAAGGCGCTTGGGCTTCAGTCATTGCAGCTTGTGGGCTCCAGAGAGCAGGCTCAGTAGCTGTGGAGTCCGAGCTTCGTTGCCCCATGGCACGTGGAATCCTCCCAGCCCAGGGACTGAACACATGTCCCCTGCATTGGCAGGTGGCTTCTTACCCACTGCTCCACCAGGAAAGTCCAGTAAGGGTTTTATAACTAGTAAGGGAGACGGTTGTGGGATTCAAAACAAGATCTGTGTGAGCACACCAGCCTTCACTTTTATCCATGGAGCTGTTATGCATTCTGGATGGTGCGTATGAAGCAGTGATGTGCTCTGAAAAATAATAAACAATTCCCTGATTTGTGCTGATTTTTGTGGTGTAAGCGCTCCCACCATGGCCGATTTCAAGCTACCAAATGGAGATGCTCGGTGAACCAGGGGGTGGGAAGAAATGTGCACAGCTGACTGGACCCAGGACACCTCTGGAGTGAAGGCCCCCGTGCCACGGAAACAAGCTAGAAACTTCTACAGGGTGAAGACTACAAACTCCGGAGAAGAAAGCCTGATATTGAGCTGAGTGAAGCCCTTGCTGCTGCTGCTAAGTCGCTTCAGTCGTGTCCGACTCTGTGCGACTCCATGGACGGCAGCCCACCAGGCTCCTCTGTCCCTGGGACGGACTCCAGGCAAGAATACTGAAGTTGGTTGCCAGCTCCTTCTCCAATGCATGCATGCATGCTAAGTCACTTTGGTCATGTCTGACTCTGTGCGACCCCATGGACAGCAGCCCAACAGGCTCCTCTGTCCACGGGACTCCCCAGGCAAGAATACCGAAGTGGGTTGCCATTTCCTTCTCCTGTGAAGCCCTTGAGAGCTAGTTTATTCAGTTATATATTACTCTTTCTTCTTTTATTTTCCAGAAGATTTACTGAAGCCCTGAATGAATGCCTCTTCTTGCTCAGAAAATAATTAAGGAAAGGGAGGAGCCCGTGTTGCCCACCCCACCAGGCTCTGGTGATGGTGGCAGAAATGCTCAGTGAGATACCCCTGGGCACCGGGCATCCTGGGTGGTAGGGCCATGACTGCCCCTCCTCTTGGGAAACCTTCCACTGATTATTTCAGGGAGATGGGATTTTTTTCCCCTACAGAAGCTTTGAAATATTCTCTGGGATGACGGAGCTCTAGCTCAATTTAACTCCATCGTGCATGGCCGTGTCTTCATCTTCAACCCCAAGGTCACCACCACCTATGTTTTCCCATCACTGTCAGCATTCCCTTCAGTGTGTGACTCTTGGACTACCTGTGTCAGAATCCCCTAGAGTGCTTGATGAAAATGCAGGTTCAGGTCCAGGGAGCTGCATTTAACATGCTCTCCAGTTGGCAATCAGGGTCAGCATTCCAGAGCCAATTTGCTAAACTATATTTTCTCAAGTGTCTCCAGCAGAGTTAGGAGGTCATAGGATATTAACACACATCATGTGATCCCCTGGAGAAGGAAATGGCAACCCACTCCAGAATTCTTGCCCAGAAAATTCCATGGACAGAGAAGCCTGATGGGCTACAGCCCATGTGGTCGCAAAGAGTCGGACACGACTGAGTGACTGAGAACACAGCACACACATGTAAGAATATCATGAGAGACCTTGATGGCAGGTGTCTGCAAAGAGCAGAAAGTTGATGAGTGGTCTCTTTCCATGCGGCCCTAGAGCTCAGAATGGCTTTTTCATGTTTAAATTATTGGACACACACACAAAATAAAGACACTTGATGGCAGGCAGACACGGCACCTTTTATAACCTAACGTGCAACGGGGCCTTTCCAGAGGGTGAAGAGCATTTCTCACTCATGTTGGAACATAGAATTCCCCCCTCGTTATTATTTTTTTTATAGAGCATGTGATGGAACCAGTGTTCTGTGGAATATGCTCTGAGAAACACTGTTCTAAACAAATTGTTGTGTTTAGTCACTCAGTCGTGTCTGACTCTTTTGAGAGCCCATGGACTGTAGTTCATGAGGCTCCTTCTGTCCATGTGATTTCCGGGCAAGAATACTGGAGTGGGTTGCCGTTTCCTTCTCCAGGGTATCTTTACAACCCAGGGATTGATCGCACGTCTCCTGGATTGGCAGGTGGATTCTTTACCACTGAGCCACCTGGGAAGACCTCTAAGCAAATTAATTACGATCAAATTTGGCAACCAGGTTCCCTCGAACCCTTCACCATGGTGTTTTCTTTTATCTTGGTCAGGGATGCGATTCCTTCTCCTGACTCGATGGGTTCAATCCATTCTTCTGGGCTTTTTGTCAAGTCCCTGCTTTCCCACCCTCTACCGACTACAGTCTACATCAGTAACAATCGTTTCCTTTCAGAACTCTTAGAGCACATAAGATTTGTTCAATATTATAGAGCCCTGATTTTCTGAAGCTCCAAGGAAACAAAGGGTTCCAGAAAGCAACAGTATTTTCTGGAAATCTGAGTGGTTATGATTTTTGGCATGAAAACATTATTTAACCTAATACTTTTGGACGGTAAACTTTTGAACCATGGTGAATAATTCTTTAATTGAACATAATTTAACTTTATTTTCATGACATGGTGCAGTCGGAAGATCACTTGATGGAAAGATGAGAAAAGTTGTGTTTTCAGCTCGGTTCCACCACTAATGAGATGGGAAGCCTGAAAAGTCGCTTTTTTTTTTTCCCCTGGCCTCTGAGAAAATGAGGTTATTAGCTTAGAGGTTCTGCAAGGTTCCTCTGAGGTCTGACATTCCATGATGTTCTGGAATTGCAGAATTCCAGGAAAGAGAATGAGATGAGGCAAATGCACTCAAGTTCTATTAGATTTATATCTGATGATTTCTTACGAGCCACACAAATTAGTTACTATTGCTAAATCGTGCGTATATACAAATTTTTAAAAACATTCTAATTGGTCCTTAATTCTACTTGGTGAACAAATTTCCAATTTTTGCACGGCACCAGATTAAAAATCAAAGATGTTCTTAATACTATTAAGTGGATTTTCTTCTTCATGAGTTGAGTCTGGCAAGGCTTTGATCATGGACCTTGACAGAATGTCGGTATTTTTATGCCTTTTAGAAAGCTCCAGCCGTCTGAGACGCTCTGTCCCTGAGGTCTCACAAATCTGACTTGATCACTCTGAATTTCTTTCCCAGATAAAGCTATTGACTGTGGGAGACTTGCTTTTCACTTTAAAGGAAGGTCATGAACTTCAATTGTGTGGATTTTTATTTATTAGTCGATGCCACTGGCATCTGAACTTCAGCTAGGCTCTCACTGTGCTTCCAAATTCTTCCATCATCTCTGACTTTCAAGTGAATTCCCAACAGAGACTGTCCCGACAGTTCTATTTTCTCCTCAAGCTTCAGCCGGTCCCACCCTTCTCAGCCCTGCGAGAGGCTGTAATTTTTTCTCCATCGCAAAGCTCCTAAAGCACCCAGTGATTTTCCGTTCCTCATTCATTCATTCATTCATTCAAATTTTCTCGAATGTTCAATCTGTGTGAACTGGGCATAGTCCTCGAGGTACTTCCATTCTGGTGGGAAGTTAGAAGGAATGAAAACACCGATGTATCTTATGTCTTTGATTGCCAGAGAGGAACATTTACTTTCCTTGAGTGCAGGGATCAGTAAAGTTTCCCAGAGAAGGTGATCTGTGAGTTGTGTCTGAGAGGGGAAGTCAGAGTTCAATAGGAGACAATTGGAGAGCCAGCACTCCAAGTGGAGGCGTGCAAGACCATGAAGGTGTGAGCAAGCGTGACACAATCAGAGTAAGAAGGGGGCTGGATAAGAGGCTGTCCTGTGGCCGTGTTGGGAGAGGCCCTGGGAAGCTGGTGGGAGCTCCGTCACTTGGCAAGAGGTGTCTGTCCTTCCCTGTTCCTGGCCGCACTCCCTTCTCCAGCATCTTGCTTCAAGGATGCCCTTTTTGAGTTCTTTTCCTTCTCATCTTTCAGCTTGCGGAGAGCTGTCATGTTTCAACACACTCACATACACGCACCTCAACTATATCCCAATCTGCTTTAAGCTTCCGTTTCATGGTCCTTAGTACCTAGTTTCAAGTTCTTGAGAGAGCAGGTTGTCTCACGTTTTTACTTCTTTGCTCCTCATTCTCTCCCTCCTGTTGCAATCTGGCTTGAGGAAAAAAAGTAAGTGTGCTTGGGCGTATCAGCCAACCCTAGACTTTGAAATCTAAAACCTATGAGTCAACTGTGTTTTCTTTACCCCAATGTGAATTTTAAAGAATGCCGTTTTATTTTCTTCCTTATTTATTTGCAGCTCATGCAGGCTTAGTCTCTCTCTGAATATATTTTAGTTTACTTAAAACATGTCTATTCTCTTCTCTGCTCAGTTATGTAAATCCAATGGCTCCTCTGATTCCAATGCCATGGGAATGCCTGTTTGATGCAAAGCCTGAAACAGGAATCCATCTGCCTTTATCCTACTCAGAGAAGAAATGCACAGTAATAGAAAAGCAGAAGAAATAGAATCTGGGGAGCCATGTTTAGCCTGTTTACAAGTGGAAAAGAAAAATTGCTCTGTAGAGAGATATTCAGAGGGAAGAAGGGATGGCCCCAAAGAGAGTGGGGTTCAGAGATGGCTGGGCCTGGGGCCTGATCTGGAGAGTGTGTTCCAGTTCCTGGTACCAAGTCTTCTTGGAACCTGTCTGTACTTCTCGGCTGTGAGTTCATTTTGATATTTCTTTTCATCCAAAAAACCTCAGTTTTTGCTTAACATTGCTCAAGAAAGTTTCTTAAAACCAAAACCTTTTAAATGGGAGACTGATGGAACTCAATTCACATTCAGGGCCTCTCTGATCTTGGTATCTGTGGTTTGCTCACATCCCGTGGTTTACCCAACAGCACAGATTCAAGTGCTGCCCTGAATTAAAACAGAGTCTGATACAGTTTCCATTGTACTTTATTACCCTCTGGGATCCTGGCATAAAACTGAATCTCATAACTTGGGACAGACTTCTAATGCGTCTGGGGCTCTCTTTCATCATAAATGGATGACTGTTGCTACCATACAGAGCTGTTAATGATGTCAGTCAGGGGTTTTGGATATTTCTGTGGAAGTCACAAGTGCATAGATCTGTGGATATTCATTTTTCAAGATTAATCTAATGTTATTTTTTGACAGAACTGTGTTTTGCATTGGAGATTCAGAGAAAAATGAAATATAATCCCTAATCCAAAGGACTCTCAGACTTTTAGGGGATAGATAAAAGTTTTTTAAAAATGCTCTGATTACTGGTGATGAACCTGAGGCTTGGAAGATGTGATTTGATCAAAGACTTAATGATAATCTCTCTGTTCTTTCCATGCTGAATATATATCCTGTTTGGGCACTAAATTATTCTAAATCTTTTGGCCCAATTGGAATGGCAGTGGTGGAAAATTAGAGGCTTGCATTATTGACTTCAAAGAGAATGTGGATCCAGCATTCTTGGAAATTATATAAGTATTAAGATTGCCAAGCATTAAGCCTACTTTTGGAAATAACCAATTGAGTTTTATGGGTCATTCTAGTTAGTGAAAATGAAATAAATAGATGCAAAATACTTTCAAAATTGCCTGATCAGTTGATTTCTGGTAATAGTGAAATGCAGTAACTAGGTCAAGAACAATATGGCATCAATCTTAGGGAGGCCACACGAGACTATTGTACTTGCTATCCTGCACTCATTGATTTTTGTAAAGTCTAGAAAAGACAGATTGTAAAGTGGAGCAAAGTGTCAGCTGAAAGGGGTTGAGACCCCAGAAGGATATCTTGAAAGTCTTGACACTAACTAGGTTGCATAGTAGATGGTGGAGGGAAAGACAGACAGGAAGCAGGCAATTGAAAGTGCATCAGCTTTGCTCTTGGATGACGTGATGATGCTGGCTGGGGGCTATCCATGCCTTAGGTATCGGAAAGGCTATCTTGAGGAGCTTGACCTAGGTGGAGAGATGAAATTGGCCTCGAGAGGAGGCAGGGTCCAGGAGGAAAGAGTAGCTGGTCATGTCAGCCGGAAGGAGACAATGGACAGGTGTGCACAGTGTGGGAAAAGGAGCAACGAAGTTAGTGATGTGGAAATATCCGGGGCTGAGTTTAGGGGTAGGATATGCATCAGGTAGGGTGGCCTTAACGAGTCTTCACGGGATGACCCCAGGCAAGGAGCCAAAGAGGCAGTACTTGAGAAGTTTCTCTTTTCTGAATGGATCCTAGAAGTACAGGAATTCCATTTTGTCTATATTATTTACGTAGAGTTGACCCCAAATTTCTCTGAATTGTTTAGGGCTGAAGTTAGAGAATTTGAGGTGGGCTAAAATCCTGAAACATAACAATATTTTAACCACTATATCTAAATCCTCTTTTTTTTTTTTTTCCCTCAACCAACCTCTGGACACTTGGTTCTACGTGGGCTGCTTCACTTAATTTAACAATAATTCTATATTGATTGGATTTTTTCAAGATATAAGAAAAACTCTAAGTGTCCATCAACAGAGGAATAGATAAAGAAGATGTGGTACATATATACAATGGACTTTTATATTCAGCCATTAAAAGGAACAAAATTGGGTCATTTGTGAATGGCCGTAAAGTCTGTCATACAGAGTGAAGTGAGTCAGAAAGATAAAGAAAAATGTCATATATTAGTGCATATATGTGGAATCTAGAAAAATGGTACAGATGATCTTCTTTGCAAAACAGAAATAGAGACAGAGATGCAGAGAACAAATGTACGGACACCAAGGAGGGAAGGAGGAAAGTGGGATGAATTGGAAGATTGGAGCTGACATAAAAGCGCTACTGATACTGTGTATGAAATAGATAACTGATGAGAAGCTGTACAGTTCCCCGTGTAGCTCAGGAAACTCTCCTCAGTCCTCTGTGGTGACCTAAATGAGGAGGAAATCCAAAGCAGAGGGATATTTGTGTGTGTAGAGCTTACGTGCTTTGCTGAACAGTAGAAATTAATAGAAGATTGTAAAGCAACTCTGTGTGCTAAGTTGCTTCACTCGTGTCTGACTCTTTTGCGACCCTATGGACTGTAACCCACCAGGCTCCTCTGTCCATGGGACTCTCCAGGTGAGAATCTGGAGTGGGCTGCCATGCCCTTCTCCAGGAGATGTTTCCAACTGCAGGGATCGAACCCACATCTCTTGTGTCTCCTGCATTGGCAGATGGGTTCTTTACCACCAGCGCCACCTGGGAAGTCCTATACTCCAATGAGAATTAATTCAAAAAAGCATTAAAAAGAAATACTGATATATTGTTTTCTGGTTAACGGGAGTTTAAATGATTGAAAAAATTAATATGAAAACCTTCAAACTGACCCTACCCTTAGAAAGACTTAAACACTGTGAAAATCTTGTATGTAGAATAATTCCTACAATTATTAGCTCAGAGTTTTTAGCATACTCAGGGCTTTTACTTACTCGTGAGTCTTGCTGCCACATGGCTTCTGCCTTAAAAAAAATTTTTTTTTAACATTTATTTATTTTTCATTTTATTTGTCTGCATTGGGTCTTGGTTGTGACCTATGAGATCTAGTTTCCTGACTAGGGATTGAACCTGGGCTCCCTAACTTGACAGCATTGGAATTCCAGCCCCTGACAACCAGGGAAGTCCTGGCTTCTTCCTTCTGTCTTCTCTTTGCCTCTCTGCTGTACGGTGCTGTGCTTAGTCATTCAGATCAGATCAGATCAGATCATATCAGTCGCTCAGTTGTGTCTGACTCTTTGCAACCCATGAATCACAGCACTCCAGGCCTCCCTGTCCATCACCAACTCCCAGAATTCACTCAGACTCACGTCCATTGAGTCAGTGATGCCATCCAGCCATCTCATCCACTGTCGTCCCCTTCTCCTCCTGCCCCCAATCCCTCCCAGCATCAGAGTCTTTTCCAATGAGTCAACTCTTCACATGAGGTGGCCAAAGTACTGGAGTTTCAGCTTTAGCATCATTCCTTCCAAAGAAATCCCAGGGCTGATCTCCTTCACAATGGACTGGTTGGATCTCCTTGCAGTCCAAGGGACTCTCAAGAGTCTTCTCCAACACCACAGTTCAAAAGCATCAATTCTTCGGTGCTCAGCCTTCTTCACAGTCCAACTCTCACATCCATACATGACCACTGGAAAAACCATAGCCTTGACTAGACAGACCTTTGTTGGCAAAGTAATGTCTCTGCTTTTGAATATGCTATCTAGGTTGGTCATAACTTTCCTTCCAAGGAGTAAGCGTCTTTTAATTTCATGGCTGCAGTCACCATCTGCAGTGATTTTGGAGCCCCCAAAAATAAAGTCTGACACTGTTTCCACTGTTTCCCCATCTATTTCCCATGAAGTGATGGGACCGGATGCCATGATCTTCGTTTTCTGAATGTTGAGCTTTAAGCCCACTTTTTCACTCTCCACTTTCACTCTCATCAAGATGCTTTTTAGTTCCTCTTCACTTTCTGCCATAAGGGTGGTGTCATCTGCATATCTGGGGTTATTGATATTTCTCCCGGCAATCTTGATTCCAGCTTGTGTTTCTTCCAGTCCAGCGTCACTCAGTCATGTCCAACTCTTTTCGACCCCATGGACTGTAGCCCGCCAGGCACCTCTGTGGGATTTTCCAAGCAAGAATACTGGAGTGGGTTGCCATACCTTCCTCCAAGGGACCTTCCTGACCCAGGGATTGAACCTATGTCTCTAAGCCCCTCATGGCTATATTTTGTGGAAATTCTATCAGTAACAATTACCATGAATTGGGAAAAAGTATTGAAACTTTGTATTGCTTTCTTGAGGCAAACTGAGGAATACAGGAAGGGCAAAGGCATAAAATCTGAGTGTGCATTGGGTGAAGTTGCTGTATTATTGTAGGTATGTAGCCAGGAGTTTGGATTCTTTCTGTTTGTTTATTTTTAATGGGAGCATGTGTTGGTTTCTGTCACACGCCCACATGAATCAGTCACAGGCACACATGGTCCCTCCCTCTGGAGCCTCCCTCCTGCCTCCCACCCCCTCCCTCCCTGCTAGGCTGTCACAGAGCACTGGGTTTGAGCTTCCTAAGTCACATGGCAAATCCGCATTTGAGTCAGTTCTGTCGACTAAAAAAGATGCATAACTTGTGAGTTGCGAGTTAAGTTTTGTTTGGGGCAAATGAGGACTGCAGCCCGGGAGGCAGCACCTCGGATAGCTCTGAGAGACTGCTCCAAAGCGGCAGCTGGGAAAGGCCAATATATAAGGTTTAGTGAAGGGGAGTTCAACACCATTTTACAAAAGGTTTTTTGTTAGTCGTGAGGATCTGATGTCACCATGAAGGGATTTCCTGCTTCTCTACCTATGAGGAGATGCAAGGAGAGAGATCATAAAATCTGTCCCTAAAAACATCCAACTATCTAAAGACCGTCCCACCAGACTCCCTGGAGCACAGAGCGCCTCACTCCACCCTGAACTCCCTCAGGGGTTGATGAAAGTCAACAGCTAGAGCAGCAGGGGACAGCAGTCTCTGTAGAGAAATGGATGTGAGAAAGAAAGCTCAGTCCTGTCCGACTCTTTGCGACACCATGGACTGTAACCCACAGTCTCCTCCGTCCATGGGGTTCTCCAGGCAAGAGTACCAGTGGTTGCCATTTCCTTCTCCAGGGGATCTTCCCGACCCAGGGACCGAACCCGGGTCTCTGGTGTTGCAGGCAGACGCTTTTCCATCTGAGCCACAAGGGAAACCCTCAGTCTCCACAGAGGCAGATGGCAAATGCCTTTGTTGTTCAGTCGTTGGCAATGCTCTTGGTGAGTGCCAATTTGTAGTTGACAGTTCTAATAGGTTCTCTTTTTTTTCAACCTCAGATACTTCCAGGACACCTGGAACTTTTTTCTTGGCTCCTGGAGGGTTTGGGGCTATCAGGCCAAGGAGCAGGCCTTTTGCCTTACGAGGCTGCTGAGGGTGAGAAGGCGAGTTCTCTCTGATTTCTTTTGTAAAGCTTGGAAAACATCAAGTAAAGGAAACAGCCCCCCAGGCCCTACTTATCTCTGAAGGGGGATAAGCTCTTCCTCCCCTGATACACTGTGTGGCTTTCACTTCACTTCACTCCCCCTGACCTTGGCTCCCAAGTACCCCAGGCTGCCTTGAGGCTGGGCTGCAGCTGGGCTGGACTTTTCACACTCCCCTGGATCTATCCAAGCTCCTCCATGCTTGGAAAGTCTCCCAGGCCTCTCTCCAGTTCCCCTACAGAGCAGAGCCTCCTTGTGGGCCTTGCTTGTCTGAGTTCCAGGGGCCACGTGTCAATGAAAGCACTTGGAAGTCACAGTCAGTTGTCTCTAACTACCATCTCTGACTTCAACTCTCCAAACTCTTGCGTTAAGTTCAAACCAGGCTGTCCAGGGGGATTTTTGTTATTAATAAGACCATAGAAACATGGCTAAGAACTGGACAAAACAAAGTAAAAACAACCATAAACTCACATTTGATTTTTATTATGAACTGAGCATCAACTTCCATGATTCTTGCCTTGGCATTCTGTGGAGATAAGGGATTCCATGACTTTGTCCTAAGGTGACCCTTCCAATGTGTATGTTCATTGGGTTCTATTCAGCAAAAACCTATGAATAACTGATGCCCCATGTGATTAGTCTGAGGGACTCATGGGTGGTCAATATTTATTGTAAAGCAAAGCATTTTTTTCCTTTGCATTATGTATGGGGCATACTGTGCTCAGATGTTCAGCTGTGTTTGACTCTTTGCAACCGCATGGACTATAGCCTGCCAAGTTCCTCTGTCCATGGAATTCTCTAGGCAAGAATACTGGAGTGGGTTGCTATTTCCTCCTCCAGGGGATCTTTCCGACCCAGGGATTGAACCCTTGTCTCTTGAGTTTTTTGTTTTGACAGGCAGATTCCTTGGGCTTCCCTGGTGGCTCAGCTGGTAAAGAATCTTCCTGCAGTGTGGGAGACCTGGGTTTGATCTCTGGGTTGGGAAGATCCTCTGGAGAGGGGAATGGCAACCCGCTCCGGTATTCTGGCCTGGAGAATTCCATGGACTGTATAGTGCATGAGGTTGCAAAGAGCTGGACACAACTGAGCGACTTTCAATTTCACTTCCACTTCACTTCAGCACCATCTGGGAAGCCATTGTCTATGGAAGCATGATATTTAACATGTTGACAGCAGGAAAAATATCAATAGAAATCTGTTGGCCGTGACTGTTTCACAACATGATTTCTGAAAATTCTTTCTTTCCAGTCTATTTTCCCTTTGCTTCTGATCTTACTTGAGGTCTCTTGCTCTGTATTTGAATTTAATCATTAGTACTCCCTTTCAAGTGGGCTTCCCTGTTGACTCAGTGATTAAAAAATCCTCCTGCCAATGCAGAAGACTTGGGTTCGATCCCTGGGTTGGGAAGATCCCCTGGAGAAGGAAATGGCAATGGCAAAGCACTCCAGTATTCTTGCCTGGGAAATCCCATGGACAGAGGAGCCTGGTGGGTTAAAGTCCATGGGATCACCAAGGAGTCAGACACGACTTAACAACTAAAAGAACAACAGTAACTCTCTCTCAAATACCAACGCTTGTCGGATGGTTCTCGGTAAAGACCTCTCGTAATTCTGTCTGGCTCCTGGAACCTGCTGAACGCCATGGCTGCTGCTGCGTTTGCCTCAGACATGAAGCGGGAACCAGAAGGAATGGGAAAATGTTGACTAACCCATCTCTCCGCCTTCCACTAATGCTTCTCTGGTTTCACCTTCAGGCATAAGTAGGTGATTATTTTTCTGAATTCCACAGCATCCTGGAGAACTGGAGATGGGCTTTCAGCTTGAGTTTTTTCTCTATAGCCCTGGGGTAATGGGCATGTTACCCTGAGGACTGTTCCTGAGCGTGAAGGCATGTGCAGGAGTGAGTGCCCGCCAAGCAGGAGGGCTCAGCTAGAGTCAGCCTGAACTCCCAGAATGCTCTTGATGTGACCTGCCTTTACTTCACACGGGCATCCCACGTGGCCCTAGTGGTAAAGAACCTGCCTGCCAACGCAGGAGACACAGGAGACGCAGGTTCGATCCTTGGGTTGGGTAGATCCCCTGGAGGAGGGCATGGCAACCCACTCCAGTGTTCTTGCCTGGAGATTCCCACAGAGGAGCCTGGCAGGTTACAGTCCATAGGGTCCCAAAGAGTTGGACATGACTGAGCGACTTAGCACGCATCCACATCTCTATTCTGGGGTTACTCTGAGCCTGGAATCATGATGTTGGAGCTGACTGTAACTTGAACTCCTCTGTCCAGACACAGGTCCTGAAGGAAGATGGGATGTGCGCTGTAAGCCACGTGGAATCTCTTTAAGAAATGTGATCATGTCCTCTGGGTTTCCTAAATGTTTTTGCCTTTTGTTTCTGCTTCTGCAAAGGAACCGTGTGGGGGGTTGTCTAGTAAGAAGGAGAAGCACCGGCTTTGTGTCCTGCCTCTGTCACTTTCTGATAGTGAGACCCTGGGTAAGGGTAAGACTTTGCCTGAGTTTTGTTTCCTCACCTGCTAAATGGGCATAAATTAGGGGAAAGTCCAGGTTTTTGGGGGGTAAAACTTACATAATTTGGGGGCTCTGTTTAAGCAAAAGAACACAAAATTGTGAATACAAAACTCGTTATAAAACTTACAATGAGGAAAGAAATCACTGTAAACTATACATTAAAAAATTTAAAAATACCATAAACATTATATAATTTAGAAAACTAATATTTATTACTATTTAACTACTTGGCATACTTCCATAATATTCTCTTTGCTTACCTTTTTAGCTAATTGTTGTCTGATTACCTTTCCATACAACAACCGTTTTGGAATATCTTTGTAGAGAGAATAGAAAGATACTGTACTGTTTCCTTGGAGAAGGCAATGGCACCACACTCCAGTACTCTTGCCTGGAAAATTCCATGGACGGAGGAGCCTGGTAGGCTGCAGTCCACGGGGTCACGAAGAGTCGGACACAACTGAGCGACTTCCCTTTCACTTTTCACTTTCATGCATTGGAGAAGGAAATGGCAACCCACTCCAGTGTCCTTGCCTGGAGAATCCCAGGGATGGGGGAGCCTGGTGGGCTGCCGTCTATGGGGTCGCACAGAGTCGGACATGACTGAAGTGACTTAGCAGCAGTACTCTTTCATCCTGCATGCTAATCAAAATTTTTATTTCATTGTTAAGAGTATCAAGAGGTTTTACAGTTCCACCTATATTGTATAAATGTTAAGAATTGTCAATTTGGGAGAACTTTTATCAAGTTCAAAAACATATGTATATATAAGTTGTGGGCTTCCATGGTGGCTGAGACTGTAAAGAATCTGCCTGCAATGCAGGAGACCCAGGTTCCATCCTGGGTCAGGAAAATCCCTTGGAGAAGTGAATATTAAGATGCATTTAAGTTTTCTTACATAGAACGTACACTAAACACTCTGTGAAATGAGAGTATTCTTTGGTCAGCTTGTCATTTCTATGTGTCAACCAGCAAAAATGTTTAAATGCATTAAATGATTCTTTCCTCTTCATTAATTGGATTATCGAACAATCCAGGAACTTATTTATTGCCTCTGTTTGGAATTGATCTCTTCCTTTTCAAGATTTAACGACACTTGTTCGTGATCTGAATGTTGCTTTTTGTTACAATTGCATCTCAGGGTCAGAGCAATTTTGGTTGATTTCCTAGCTCACGTATTTTATGAATTTATTTTAATCTCCTCTCAGTTCTTTAATAAACTGGTGATCTGCTTTGGTCCCACCAGCTCAAGGAGTTTGTGGAGAGACTTGCATGAGATGATATAAGTGAAGAGACTTTGTGAATGTCAAAATGTTGTTGTTGTTTAGTCATGAAGTCGTATCGTACTCTTTGGGACCCTACGGACTGTAGCTCTTCAAGCTTTCTGTCCATGGGATTCCCAGGCAAGGACACTGGAGGGGGCTGCCCTTTCCTTCTCCAGGCAAAAGACCCCAAAAATCTGGGTCTCTCCTCTCCCCCCAACTCCCACCACCACCACCCCTCCCCCACACCCCTAGGACCTTGCAGAGCTCAAGGCCTCCCACAGTGAGTGCCCAGGAAAGATCTAGAAGCTGACCTACTGGTTCCCTTTCTAAAAACTGGGAGGAGGGAAGGTGATGGAGCAGGGAGGGGGAAGAGTGGAGTTTTAATTCTTTTATGTCACTGTCAACTTGCATTATGGTTTCTCTCTAGGACAGACAGGATAAAGTGTGACACTTAAAATTGTACTTGAAAATTAGTTTTAGAGAAAATGATCTCAGAATTTCCTTACGTCTAATAAGAAATCTTTAATCAGGACTTCAGAAATTTACCCTGCTTCTGCAGCCTGGGCCAGATGTATTAAGTAGAGGCCTCTAGTACATCCCCACCCGCAACCCCTCACCCCCATTTATTGAACCTCAAAGCGTTTTCCTGAGAAGATCAGGGCTGGGAGCCTGTGGCTTGGTCCATATTCTATCTGTTATCTCCTCCCAATAAAGTTCCTGATCCCTGAAATCTCAAGCACACCTGAATGGCAGGTTTCCTGAACAGCATAAACACTCTTGGAGCTTGGATTTAAATGCCAAAAGTAAAGCAATCTACTTTTAAGAAGAATTTCTCTATTTGAAAAAAATCAAGCTTCAGGGTAATTTTATAGAGGAAAAAATCCATGAAGGAAACTAATTGCACTTGGTTGTTCTTTTAAAATGAATAATGGACCAGGTATACCCTTGCCAGTGTACTGGTGGCATTTCTGTTTGTTTTTCTAAGTGCAGTTAATTAAACCCTGGGTGGTTCCAGGGGGCTGTCTGTGGAACAGAGAAATATCACCTCCTCCTGAAAGTCTCCCTTGATTCCCCTGCAGAGTTAGCAGCTTCTTCCTTTTGCCTCCTCACATCCCTCAGAATGCCCTGTGTTCATGTCCATCATAGGACTTACCGTGTTAGAATTATTAACCTACTTTTGTGCTTCCTGAACCAAGTGCCAGCTCCCTGAGGGCAGGAGCTATGGTTTTTAGCATCTTTCAATCCTCACTTACCTGTAGGCATTTACTACCTGTAGGTGTTTACTAAATGTCTCACTACCTGCAGATGTTTACTAAAACCTCTCACCTGGACTTCCCCTCTAATGGGCTCCTGGTACTTACTCTGCCCCAGAGGCTCTGCTGGTCCCAAGCAGGTCATCCCTGCCTTCGGCACAACCTCTCCAGCCCCTTGAATCCAGGCCCAGGCCTGCTGAGTCCTTCCGGTCTGGATGGCATTGGTCCCGACACGTTGGATGGAGCCCTCTGTGGACACAATGGTCACCCCTGTGACCGTGAAGGCGGATGAGTTGGTTTCCTTGTGAGTTCGGGTGCTTTGGTGCTTCCACTCTCTTGGACTGGGCCTGCCTGCCAGGATCTCCCTGGTCTTGTCTGTTGCCCAACAAGTTGTCGCGTTGGAGCCTGACTTGAGGTTAAGGACGTCTAACTCTCAGGAGGCCTTGCTCAGACCCGGTAGGAAGGTTTTTCAAGAAGATCCCAGACCTCCGACTCTGGGCTGATCCTGGCCAGCCTGACTCCAGAAAGAAATGGCAACAGGCAGAGAGGATGATGAATGGCTATGGAATAGGAAATTGGGTTTTGTTTGTGACAAGTCATCTATTAGTCCCCCTACCATCCCTCTGTCCCCGAAGCCACAGATAAATAAATAAAAACCACTCAATATTTCAACCAACTGGAGAAACAGCAAAAAATCCACGTGCCATGTAGGAAGAGAGACAAGCCCGTGATGTGCACGGCTCCTCCCCAGCAGATGTGTGGAGCAGGAGGGGGAAGGCTGATTTCTGTGGAGCTGTTCATGCAGGGATAGTTGGTTTCCCGTGTCACCCACTGCCCACTCTGGGATATGGACTTCCAGGATAAGTCCTCACGGTCACTCTGTGGGCCAGGCTGCCCCCTTCCACCTCCCAGACCACGGCATTCGCCTTCCGATGGCTCTCTCAGTTCCTTGGGTCTCCCTCAACCCATCGCCCACATGGCAGGCCGAACGACCTTTGAAACTGTACAGAGGTCACAGCGCACCCAGCCACGCAGTGTCTGTTCTGCTCCCCAATGGCTCAGCCCCTTCCCCGCTCAGGAGCCCTTTGAGCTGATTCCATTCCTCTGTCTCTTCACTGGTCTTACTTCGTTGCCTCCCTCAGGCCTCAGACCCAAACTTTGCTTCTTCAGGGAAAGGTTCTCTGCCTTGCCTCTAAATGCTCTCCTTCCCATCCTGTGTCCTCACAGGAACCTCTGCTTTTCCTGCATGGCATGTGCTAAAATTTGTAATCACATATTCATTTGTCTGGGCTTCTCAGGTGGCTCAGCAGTAAAGAATCCATCTGCCAGTGCAGGAGACAGGGATTTGATCCTTGGATTGGGAAGATCCCTTGGAGAAGGAAATGACAACCCACTTCAGTATTCTTGCCTGGAGAATCCCATGGACAGAGAAGCCTGGCGGGCTACAGTCCATGAAGTCACAAAGAGTCAGACATGACTGAGCGACTAAATAACAACAAAAAATTCATTTGTCTATGCTTTTTTTTTTTTAATTTATTTTAGTTTTGTCTGAGCTGGGTCTTCGTTGCTGTGCAGGCTTTCTCTAGGTGCAGCGAGTGTGGGCTCCTCTGTAGATGTGGTGCGTGGGCTTATCTTGTTGTGGGGTGCAGGAGGCAGGGTGCACGGCTTTCAGCAGTTGAGGCACGCAGGCTCAGTGGCTCCGTGGCATGCGGAATCCTTATGGACCAGGGGTCAAGCCCGTGTCCCCTGCACTGGCAGGCGGATTCTTCACCACTGTACCATCAGGGAAGTCCTTGTCTACCGTTTCCTCCTCCAACCATCCCGTGTCCTCCATGAAGGCAGGGGGCAGTGTCCGGTTGATGAATCATTGCATATCTAATGTCTAGTACAGAGTAGGTGCTCATCAAACGTTTGTTGAATGAAAGAATCAGCAGCGACTTGATACAATAAACTTCAATATAATAACACACATGGGCGGGCATTAGAGCTTGTATGCTATGAGTCGAATAGTTAGGAGAAAGCCCCAGTACATAATTGTGTTTATCTGCTAATTTATAAGACCAAGGACTGGGACTGAGATTTAAGTCCTATCCATCTTAGAGCTTAGACACAAGGAAATATGTGTGAGAAGTAAGAATAGATTCCAGGGAGGCCAAGTCAGAAGGGAGAATATCAGGATTTTTTGAGGCAAAAAAATCGCCCAAAGAATTTCTCAACATCAGTACTATTGACATTTTAGGCGGATAACTTTTGTTGAGGAGGCTTTTTCTATGCAGGACAGCATGTTTTGCAACATTCCTTGCCTCCACTCACTCGGTTTCATTAGCAGCCTTCTTTCCTAGTTTGACAAGCAAAAACATCCCTAAACATGGCCTAACATACCCTGGGGATGGGGTGTAAAACTGCCCCCCATTTGAGAACAACTACCCTAAGAGAGGAAATGACACAGTGAACAGAACCCAGTAAATGCCAGAAAGACGAAGGCATGGAGGCAGCTAACGTCAGCATTTACTGCAGCCACTCTGTTGGCTTGTATAAACCCTGGAAGAGAGCATGGGGTCCCTTGTAATTATACCATTTCGGACTCCAGCTTTCTGACTGTGGGAACCCTCCCTGCCGTCTGCACGAAGCACTAACAGAGCTCCTTCCGCCTGACTTCAAGTGGCCATGGCTCACTCCACCCAGATTCACAGCTGGCCCAGATCCTTGGTGGGACCATCAGAGCCTGGGGCAGTGCTGGCTGCTACTTGGGGTGACCCAGCTCACGGATTCTGAGATAAGAATATAAGACATCCCTTGGAATTCCCCTCAAATATTTTGGAGGTAGGATTTGGGAAAAGGTTGACTTCCAGTAATCAAACTGGCAGCAGAACTTACCCACAGTCAGGAGTTTGTAATAAACTTAACAACATTATGATTAACTCAAAATCTGGTGAAGCTAAAGATGCTAACATTTACGAAGCCTTGGTTTCATCTGCTCTCCACAAAAACTCTACACCAGTACTATTATTAGTCACTATTTTATGGATAAACCAACTTCCCAGGGCACCACTGCCTGGATGAGGACTAGGTCCTGGGCTCCAACGCAAGCCATGATTACTCCTTTCAATAAAATCCTTTATCATCTTCCGCCAAGTGAGAGGGATAGTTTAATTCATTCAGCTAAGGTTGGCCAGTTGAAGCATAGACTGGTTTTTGTTAGCTCTGCCTTTCTAATTAATGAACTGAGCAAAGCAAGAAAATGTATCCACACTGAAGAGGAAAAGTTAAAATTTTACATAACCTCCTGCTCCTTCTGCCTGTGTAACTCAGCTTGCTCCTTGCAAAGTCTGGATCATGTAGGTCACGTAGTCTCAGAAAGTGGGGACTTGGAATACTAAGAACTGGAGCTTATCTCACTCACCCTTGTCCTGCTCTTTGCAACTGCCCGGCCCCTGCAAACCTGCTTAATCAGGCCTGTCCGTGTAAAGGTCAGCCATCCCCCTCCCTGTCTTGATCGCTGTTCCTGGGCACGTGAAACCCCTTAGTTTAAACCAGCCTATTAGCAGCTAGTGTTGGCCACTATAGTCTGTTTGTAAAAACTCTGTAACCCCTTTGTTTGGGGCTCAGAAATTGGAGTGTTAACTGCTCTGGGGCTGCTGGTGTAATAAACCTGAGTTCTTCAACTCTCCGAGTGTGGTGCTTGCTTGCTCGATTACTGGTTTCTGCAACACCATGTCTGTAAATTACTACTTTTCAGTATCTAGTTATTTGTTTATATATTCAGGAACCATTTGTTGATTGAACAAATGAATGATTAAATATTATGAATTTATATCCTGAGCTGCTACTGGTCCATTCTAGCAGTGGATTATGGCCATAGTGTGGGGTGACCGGCTGACTTGGTCTTTGCCCAGGACTGATGGATTTCCTGGGATTTGGGACTTTCAGTATTTTCCTTGGGATGAGTCGGTCACCTGTCCATAAAACTCTTTTAATGTGGATGTCCAACCCTCCCAGCTTGCAGAGGCATTAGTTCACCAAACACACATTGCAGTCTTTCTCCACGCCAAGCAATGGTGTAGAGATAAGAGACACGTAGTCTCTGCCCTTGGGTACTTGATGCTGAAATGTTAGTTAACTGTGAAGCTTTATGCTGGAGCTGGTGCTGCAGCAATGAGAGACAGCCCTCCCAAGCTCTCAACCAGGCTCTGCAGTGCCCACCTTCTCAGCATCCCAGTCCAAGCCAGGAGCACTCCTGCGCCCCTTTCTGCTTCCCCCTCTTGCTCATTCTACTCTGCACGTTCCCTCTAGTGTGAACCATTCCAGGTGTCAAAGCTTCTAATGAGTTCTGGGGGAAACAAACACTCGGGAGTTCTGGGACTGAAACACCAGCTCAGTGAGTGAATTATCAAGCTCTTTCACTTCTTTTGCTAAAGGCGGAGAGGCCTAGATTGTGAGATTAGCAGAGAGGACCTCGCTGTCTGCTTTTTATACAATTTAAAAAGCTATGCAATACTGTGTTAGTTTCAGACATATAGCTTCAGATTCTTTTCCAGTGTAAGTTATTATAAGATACTGAATATCATTCCCAGCGCTATAATATGGTAAATCCTGTTGCTTGCCTATAGAGTGATGTGTATGTTAGTTTATATGGGATTAACAGATATGTATCTCAGCTTTTTGATTCAACTTTCCTAGTAGCTCAGATGGTAAAGAATCTGCCTGCAGTGCAGGAGACCTGGGTTCAATCCCTGGGTTGGGAAGATTCCTTGGAGAAGGAAATAGCAACCCACTCCAGTATCCTTGTCTGGGAAATCCCATGGACAGAAGAGCCTGGTGGGCTACAATCCATGGGGTCGGACACAACTTAGAAACTAATACTTTAAACACTGCTCTTTGATTCAACTTGGGGTGAGATACGTGCTTCCAGATTTTCATTATACAATATCATTAGCTCCTTATACCACCTGCCCCCAGGGGATGTTCCTGAAGGAAGACTAGAGAGACTGGAAGTAAAAAAGTGCAGCCAATCCTCTGAGCCTGACTAGCCTGCAGAGTACCAGAGAGAAAGGATGAGCGGCTGCAGACTCATCACAGTGGTGAGCAGGGCCGGGAGGCGTGTGAGAGTCTCCTGCTGGTGGCCTCGGTTTCCTCTCTGAAAAAGAACTCCTCAGAATCCAACCCACAGGCATAACTCATACCCTCAAGCCACATCCGTACCCTCAAGCAAAATTCAGACCACTGGGATTGTATGTAAATGAAAACAGGACAAGACCCTGCTGTTTTTCCTATGCAAGGTAATTGGGTTCAAACTGATTTCAGTATGGTTTAGTGTTTATAAGAAAAGCTTTCCTTTAGCTTAATTTGTTGTTGTTGCTTAGTCGCTAAGTTGTAGGACTCTTTTGTGACCCCATGGACTGTAGCCCGCCAGGCTCCTCTGACCATGGGATTCTCCAGGTAAGAATACTGGAGTGGGGTGCCATGTTCTCCTCCAGGGGCTCTTCCTGACCCAGGGATGGAACCCGTGTCTCCTGCATCGGCAGGCAGATTCCTTACCTCTGAGCCACCAGGGAAGCCCGCCAGTCCACATTAGAGACAATGATATGGGCTTGGCTGGCCTCCAGGTCCCACACCCCTGCCGTCTGCCTTCCCCATCCTCCTCCATAGTGGGGCGGGCAGATTCTTTTACCACTGAGGCACCAGGAAAGCACCTTTAGCTTAAGGGAACTGTCCTATTTGCTGATTTGTTCCATCAGTCTGGCATGGTCTGTCCACAAGACCTGTGCTAATTCAAGTCTCAGCCTAAACGCTGTGACAAACCTTATGAAGCTTCCCTATCTAAGCAAGGCAAGCTTGAGGGCTTTTTCTTCTCTGTGCTCCTGGCATGGGGCCCTTCAATTCTGCATTTTCTCTTCAGGTTGCGTACGTGCGTGCTAAGTCACTTCAGTTGTGTCTGACTCTTTGTGACCCCATGGACTGTAGCCCGCCAGAGTCCTCTGTCCATGGGGATTCTCCAGGCAAGAATACTGAAGTGGGTTGTCATGCCCTCCTCCAGGGGATCTTTCTGACCCAGGGATCAAACCAGTGACTCCTGTAGCTCCTGCATTGCAGGCGGATTCTTTACCACAGAGCCACTGGGGAAGCCCTCGCTTCAGGTTACAGTGACACTGAATGTCTACTGGGAACCCTGGAGGGGGAGGTGCCCTTCTTTGACTCTTTAGCTCCAAGCACAGGACACAGCACACAGCACGTGCTCATTAAATTCATGATTGAATGAGAGTGAATAACAGGGCTGGGCCTACTAGCTTAGGGAGATATGCCCCCTCACACTCCATGCCTTGAGAGCTCCTAGGACAGCAAAGAGATCCAACCAGTCCATCCTAAAGGAAATCAGTCCTGAATATTCACTGGAAGGACTGATGTTGAAGCTGAAACTCCAATACTTTGGCCACCTGATGGGAAGAGCTGACTCATTTGAAAAGACCCTGATGCTGGGAAAGATTGAGGGCAGGAGGAGAAGGGGACGACAGAGGATGAGATGGTTGGATGGCATCACTGACTCAATGGACATGATTTTGAGTAAACTCAGGGAGTTGGTGATGGACAGGAGGCCTGGCGTGCTGCAGTCCATGGGGTCGCAGAGTTGGACATGATTGAGCAACTGAACTGAATCTAACTCCATGCCTGTGTGTGTGCTAAGTCACTTCAGTCGTGTCCGACTCTTTGAGACTCCGTGGACTGTAGCCCGCCAGGCTCCTCTGCCCATGGGTTTCTCCAGGCAAGAATACTGCAGTGGGTTGCTGTGCCCTCCTCATACTCCACGTCACTGGTCAGATCCAAAGCCTGGCGGTGAGGGAGGTAAGGTGTGTAGACATCTGTAAATAGTTGGTGCTGAGTCCTTGGGAGGAACCATCCAAAAAGATATATGCAAACTGTATCCAAGTGCCAAGAACAAAACTCTGTGGGAGAGCTTCCAGTAAATCAGGCTGAGAATTTGGTTAGTTAGTTCAGTCGTTCAGTCGTGTCTGACTCTTTGCGACCCCATGGACCACAGCACGCCAGGCCTCCCTGTCCATCACCAACTCCCAGAGCTCACCAAAACTCATGTCCATTGAGTCGGTGATGCCATCCAGCCATCTCACGCTCTGTCGTCCTCGTCTCCTCCCGCCTTCAGTCTTTCCCTGCGTCAGGAGGGGTGTTTAAGGTAGGACAGTGACACCTAGTGGTGGAAGGACTACCCCGCTTCAGACTCCCGATCCAGCTCATCACTGGAGGGTCTGCGGGCTGGTTGGGATTTTGGCAGGGCTCCATCCGGGAGCGGTGGGCAGGAAGTGCTCCGCCTGCAGGACCTCTGGTCTCTAAAGTGGAATAGATGGGCTGACTGGCAAAACCACAAACATTGTGCCTTAAGTTAATGATGCTGTTGTTGTTTAGTCGCTCAGTTGTGTCCAACTTTTTGCGATTCTATGCCCTGTAGCCCACCAAGCTCCTTGGTCCGTGGGATTCTCCAGGCAAGAATACTGGAACGGGTTGCCATTTCCTTCTTCAGGGGATCTTCCCAACCCAGGGATTGACCCCAAGTCTCCTGCTCTGGCAGGCAGATTTTTTTTTTTTTTTAACCACTGAGCCACCAGGAAAGCCCAGTGATGCTGTGCTGTACACTTAAACATTTGTTTAAATGTTCTTACAACAATTACGCTCACATGCACACCAATTGGCAGGGCCAGATTAGATGACCATAGAGTCCCCCGTGCAACCCTCCTTGAGCCCAGAGAGTGAAAAAAGACCAACTGAAAGTCACAGCCAATTAGCCCCAGAGCCTGACTTTGAATCCAGCTTTGCTGATACTCAGAAAGACATCTTTCCTCTCGATCACCCTTCCTCTCCTGAAGGCAGGGCAAACTGACTTCAGTAGGGTGGGGTTATGTTACCATGAAACTAAGGCAAACTTAGGAACAAAACAATATGTGGGGGAAACTTGAAGATGTGTCCAAGGGGACTCACACCTTCTCTGTCTGAAGAAAGGAAGGAGGGGTGGGATCAAGCCCGTGCTCTCCATCTCTGCTCGCACCCAGCACCTGCCTTCTTCCCCCTGACTTCTCAGGGCCAAGAGCTACTGTCTGTGTCCTCACTCGAAGGACCAATTTGATGGTTCACACTAAAAAGATGTTGCAATGGATTCTTTGTAAGGGCAGTGGTGGGAAGCCTGGAAAGTGTTAGAATCACCCGAGGGGCTCAGGCACTTACAGGGTGTTTGTTATCTTGCCCCAGTCTGCAGAAAGTGGTGCAGTGGAAGGGAGAGCACCATGTACAGTGTGAGAGGTGCTTAGGCTAGGGGCTGGGAGGGGATTCGCACAGGGACTCCTGGCTGAGGGGCTCTGGCCAGGGGAGCCTGTCCTTCTCTGCTGCCAGCGGAGCTGGCCTGCTGAGTCATCTTCAGGGGCCTCCTGGTGCCTGGCACAGAGCCCAGGCTCCGGGAACGTCCCTGTGGCTCCTCCCTTGACTCCAGTTTCCCACAATGTCTGCTTTTCTGCCGCATGCGTGTATTTCCATCTCAGCCAAGGTGTCTGTCTGGTTCGGCTTTTCAACTGGCTTCTCCCTGAGACACAGATTCTCTTATCATCTTCAGTCCCTCATTCCCCACAGGCTGTCCCAGGCTCCATGGTGGGAACAAGTAAGGAACCGCTATCTCTTGCTTCCAGCAAAACCTGTCGCTGCAAACATGGAGCAGAAAATGGAGCTTGATTTAAACTTACCAAAAGTGCACGGTGGAAAGATGTGCTACCAAGATGCTCCGGACATGTGTTCTTGCTGTTTCTCTAGAGTCCTCCTTTTGGGTGGAGATTTGGTTATTCTTTTGTGCGGTGATAGAACTCTTAATTTAGTGATTTTTTTCTAATATACATGAAAACGTAAGCATTCCAAAGACATGAAGACGTGGATATAGATGATTTGTTTGTCATTCAGTGTAGCAAAGAGATGTATATTTGGCTAATTGATATAAGACTAAATCCAAGTTGTTAAGGGACACTTAATGTGTGTTTTTGCTGTGTTAAGCACTTTATGTGTGTTTTATCATTAAATATACAGAAATACTTGGAGGTAGACAATTATCCCAATCTGTGGTTGAGAAAACTGACACTCAGCTACTTGCCTAAAATCACACACAGGTTGTAAGATTCTTGAGGGCAAGACCCTTGTCTTATTTCCCGCTCTCCCATTTGTCTCCTGGTACGTGATAAAGTCGATGGTGGCTAATGCTGATGGTGAAGTGACGATGACCGAGAATGACTCTGAGATAGGAGATCTCCATTCTACCACTGACCCCTGTACTCTGCCCCCAGGCATAATCTACACAGAACTTATCCCATTGGAACTCTTTAGAATATACCTCACCTTACCTCCATATCAGGGTAAGATGATCATATCTTAATTCTGTTCTTGTCTCAGTTTCTTTATCTGTAAAATGGGAATAAAAATATGACTTTAGGGAAAGTGAGACATAAATGTGCATTAGATGTGAAAATCCTTTGTGAGTTGTTCATCATCAAACATATGAAAGGTGTTATTTCTATTAACACTCTGATATTAAATATTAATAATAATATCCATACCTATGTGAGAGGTGGACTACATTTTCCTCACTCAGGGCATAAAGCAAAACTGATCTTGTATTCTATGCTTGTATCTTGATATTTTAAAGGTGGAAAGGGACAATTTTAAGCTACTCTATTCTTCTCTTGGGGCTTCCCCAGTGGCTCAGCAGAAAAGGATCCACCTACAATGTAGGAGACACAGGAGACGTGGGTTCTATGCCCTGGAGGAGGATCCCCTGGAGGAGGGCATAGCAACCCACTCCAATATTCTCACCTGGAGAATTCCGTGGACAGAGGAGCCTGGCGGGCCATGGTTTACAAGGTCACAAAGAGTTGGACAGGACTGAAGTGACTGAGAATATACACACGGACTCAGACCTTCTTCTCCTGACAAAGCTTGACTGTCAAGTCTATTTTCTTGCTGTGGATGAGAAAAACTTATTTTGAACATCTGAAGCTCTATATTGCATTCTTAATATTACAACAGTAATTACCCCCTGCCCGCTATGGATGGTTGCCTTGGGTTGTCCACAATGGAGGCTGAAGAAGCCCTTTTTATACATTATAGTGGTATTAGTCAAAGTATGGTGTTTGGCTTCGGCTTGTCAATGAACTTTTCATTATTAGCTGAAAAATAAACATTTAGAAGTTGACAGTAAAGCATCTAGAAACATTGTATGGCAACTTTACAGAGTTCGTTTTATGTCCGTTGAATCTAATACTAAAAAAAGTGTGGCTTGCATTTTGTCTTTTTTATTTCGCATTTTAACAATACATTTTGATTGTGTTTTCCAAAAACATGTACATATGACGGATTGGAATCTAAAAAGAAAGGTCATTTACTCCTAGTAGTTTGAGAAGTCTTGCTTTGTATCTAAAAAGGAGGGGTGGAGTTTCTAGTCATTTATGCTGAGGATCCTTCTTGGAGCTATGAAAATGTGCTCTTCTTTTTCTTAGGTCTCTAAGACCTAAGAGGTACTGTCAAAAACACACCCTGAGGCATGGTCAGAAGCCTGATTTGGGCCATAAGTGTCCCATACTCTCCTCCCAGAGAAGTAGATGCTAACTGCTTTGCATTTGCAGACTCAAATAGGCCATTTTAGTTATTGTTTCCTCAAGATCAAAGTCTGCTCTGTGGTGACTCCTGGCTGTCAGCTTCCAGATGTAGAAATAACTGGCCATGGTTTCAAGACATGGCTCACCAGGTACCTCTTTACCACGAAACGCGGAAACTGGGGCCCAGAGAGGTTGAGTAACTTGTCCTAGGCACATGGTTCTTATAGCTTAGAACCAAGATTCAAACCCAGCTCTGTTTTCTCCAAGAGCACATGATCTTTCACAATAAGTCATTTCGGTGAAATGAGACAGATTCCCCAGGTTCCTCGGGGCGTCACACAGAAAGAGTTGAGGGGCCTACAGGGAAGAAGAGAATGGCGGGGGCATGCAGGATGTGAGAAGTGACAATAGATTGATAGAGGGAGATGCAATTGTTATGGGTTGACTCTACGCCCTACTTCCAGAAATTCTTGTATTGAAATTCTAGCTCCCAATACCTCACAATGTGACTTTATTTGGACACAGGATCTTTTCTCAGCCTTAGTTCAGTTCCTCATTCGTGTCTGACTCTTTGGGACCCCATGGACTGCAGCACGCCAGGCCTCCCTGTCCATCACCAACTTCCAGAGTTTACTCAGACTCATGTCCATTGAGTCGGTGATGCCATCCAACCATCTCATCCTCTGGTCTTTTCAGAAGTAATCAAATTAAAATGAGGTCATTAACTGTGTGCTTAGTTGCTCAGTCTTGTCCGACTCTTTCTGACCCCATGGACTGTAGCCCACCAGGCTCCTCTGTCCATGGGATTCTCCAGGCAAGAATACTGGAGTGGGTAGTGGTTACCTTCTCCAGGGGATCTTCCCAACCCAGGGATCGAATCCAGGTCTCCCGCATTGCAGAAGGATTCTTTACCATCTGAGCCACCAGGGAAGCCCGAGGTCATTAGGACGAACCGTAATCCAATCTCATTGATGAAAAAGGGGAAACTTGGAGGCAGATCCGTACAGAGGACAACGATGTGAGGAGCCACAGGGGGAAGGTGGCCCCTCTACATCCAAGGAGAAACTCCAGTGTCGGGCCTTTCCTCACAGCTGTCAGAAGGAGCCAACCCTGCTGACTCCTGATCTCAGACGTCCAGCCTCCAGGACTGTGAGCAAAGGCGTTTCTGCCGTTGAAGCTGCTGCAGGAAGGGGGACCCCTTCCAGGGCCGGAGAGTGGGCTCTTGTCCAACACTCAGAAATGAACTGTCTGAGGAGACGCACATGCTGACAAAGCAAGAGACTTCACTGGGAAGGGGCACCCGGGCGGAGAGCAGGAGTGAGGGAGCCCGGGAGGACTGCTCTGCCACGAGGCTCGCAGTCTCGGGTTTGGGGGATGGGATTAGTTTCCAGCTTGTCTCTGGCCCATCACTCTGACTCAGGTCCTTCCTGGCTTTGTGTGCGTCTCTCAGCCAAGATGGATTCCAGCGAGGAGGACTCTGGGAGGTTGGTTAGACATGTGGACTGGCCTCTTCTTTCCTTTTGACCTTTCCCAGATTCTGCAAGTCGGTGATCACTTGTTAGTTCTGAGTTCCTTACCAGGACCCCGTGTTCTAAAATAACTCATGCAAGTGGCTACTAGCTTGCCCGGCCAGGGAGGGTAGTTTCTGTCAGTGTTTCCCCTCACAAAGCCACCCAGTCTGGGGTACTTTGTTACAGCAGCCCCGGCAAACTAATATAGACATTGTAGACTAAAGAGCATTCTGACAGAGCCCTCAGTTCAGTTCAGTCACTCAGTTGTGTCTGACTCTTTGAGACCCCATGGACTGCAGCATGCCCAGCTTCCCTACCCATCACCAACTCCTGGAGCTTGCTCAAACTCATGTCCATCGAGTCGGTGATGCCATCCAGCCATCTCATCCTCTGTCATCCCCTTCTCCCGCCTTCAATCTTTCCCAGCATCAGGGTCTTTTCAAATGAGTCAGTTCTTCACATCAGGTGGCCAAAGTATTGGAGTTTCAGCTTCAGCATCAGTCCTTTCAATGAATATTCAGGACTGATTTCCTTTAGGATGGACTGGTTGGATCTCCTTGCAGTCCAAGGGACTCTCAAGAGTCTTCTCCAACACCACAGTTCAAAAGCATCAATTCTTTGATGCTCAGCTTTCTTTATAGTCCAACTCTCACATTCATACATGACTACTGGAAAAACCATAGCCTAGACTAGATGGACCTTTGTTAGCAAAGTGATGTCTCTACTTTTTAATATGCTGTCTAGTTTGGTCCTAACTTTTCTTCCAAGGAGCAAGTGTCTTTTAATTTCATGGTTGCAGTCACCATCTACAGTGATTTTGGAGCCCCCCAGAATAAAGTCTGCCACTGTTTCCACTGTTTCCCCATCTATTTGCCATGAAGCGATTTGCCATGACAGAGCCCTAGCTTTCAGACTATAACAGCATCATTAAAGATGCTGGAGACACTGGTCCCCACAGTGGCAGAGAGAGAGGACGTCCTGCTGGCTCAGACTGTAGACAGGGCTCCGCCCTGTTAACAATTCCTTGCCTCTGGCCAGGGCAGGGTGAATGACAGTGTTCTTTTCAATCCTGTCAACTTCCTAATCTAGTTCCAGCCCCACTGCCCTGCCTCCTGATGACTTTCTTTCTGGCCTGACTTTCTGTCATTCTTTCAGGCCTGACCTCCGCAGACCCCTTACAAAGAGATTTTTCAGCAGCCTCATCTCTATCAGTCTTAAATGTATTTTAAGCATTGCTTTGTATGGGGAATACTTTACAAATGACACAGCTGTTCCCCCCTAGCTCTTAACCACTTCTTTAAAAGCAAACTGACTCTCTATCCTCCACCACAAAATTCTTCCAGTTCTGTTGGAAGGAAGGGCTACTGAGAATGAGTGTGCTTCCCAGGGAAGGAGCCGCCTGTGGTCTCTGGAGGTCGAGGGGCAGGGCTCTGCTGGCCATCGGTGGGCCATGGGAGTAGGAAATCAAGGTAGACCAGATGTTCTGTCTCAGAAGGGAGTGTTTTTGTGAATTCTGTATACTGTTCTGGCTGGAGGGTTTGTTCTAACTACATGCAGAAGCTCTCCATGCCTTTTCTGGAAGCTTCTTTGGAACTTAAAAAATTTTTTTTTCTTTCAGTTTTATCCAGGCATAATTGACATACAGCACCATATACGTTAAAGGTGTACATTATGATTTGACATATATATCATGGAATGATTCCTGCAAATTTAGTCATCTCTCATCTCATATAGATATACATTATAGAAGTTAAAAATTTTTTTCTTGTGATGAGATCTCTTAGGACTTTCTTTCCTAACAATTTTCATGTATAACATACATCAGTGTTAATTATCTTTATGTTGTATGTTATGTCTCCAGTACTTGTTTTCTAATAACTGGAAGTTTGTGCATTTTGACCACCTTCATCCAACTCTCTTTCTCGCCACCCCCACCTCTGGTAACCACAAATCCAATCTCTTTTTCTATAAGTGGATCTGTATTGAAAGTATAATTGACCTAAAACAACACTGTGTTAGTTCCTGTTATACAGTATGCTGCTGCTGCTGCTAAATCGCTTCAGTCGTGTCCAACTCTGTGCGACCCCATAGACGGCAGCACACCAGGCTCCCCCATCCCTGGGATTCTCCAGGCAAGAACACCGGAGTGGGTTGCCATTTCCTTCTCCAATGTGTGAAAGTGAAAAGTGAAAGGGAAGTCGCTCGGTCGTGTCTGACTCTTAGCAACCCCATGGACTACAGCCTACCAGGCTCCTCTGTCCATGGGATTTTCCAGGCAAAAGTACTGGAGTGGGGTGCCATCGCCTTCTCAGATTACACAGTATAGTGATTGTATATTTCTGTACATTTCAAAATGATAGCCACCACCATAAGTCTAATTACAATATGTCACCATACAAAGATACTGCAAGCAAGTCTTTTTAGTTTAATATAATTTCATTGGTTTTATTTTGGTTTCATTCTCTTGCCTGAGGCGATACATCCAAAAGAGTATTACTAAGATCAATGTGACTGAGCATACTGTCTATGTGTTTTTTTCCTAAAAGGTCTTACTTTTCAGTCTTTTTAAAATTTGAATTTATTTTTGTGCACGGTGTGAGAGCATAGTCCAACTTGATTCTTTTGCATGCAGCTGTCCAGTTTTTCCAATGTCATTTATTGAGAAAGTTGTCTTTTCCCCGCGGTATATTCTTACCTCCTTTGTTGCAGATTGCCTGTACAAGTGTGGGTTCTCCTCTGGGCTCTCTACTCTGTTCCATTAATTTACATGTATGTTTTTGTGCCAGTACCATACTCTTGGGTTTCCCAGGTGGTGCTAGTGGTAAAGAACCTGCCTGCCAATGCAGGAGATATAAGAACCCATGGGTTCCCCTGGGTTGGGAAGATCCCCTGGAGGAGGGCATGGCAACCCACGCTAGTATTCTTGCCTGGAGAATCCCATGGACAGAGGAGCCTGGCAGCTACAGTCCATGGGGCCACAAGGAGTCAGACACGACTGAAGCAACCTAGCATGCACATATTCACCATGCTCCTTTGACGGCTGCAGGCTTGTAGTATAGTTTGAAATCAGGGAGCATGATATCATCAGCTCTGTTCTTCTTTGGCAACTTCTCTACTTACCTTATAAAATAATTATTTACCATTTCAGGCAGAAGGATTTCCATGGAGGAATGTTTTACCTCTTTTCAGTGATGCAGGTGAGCCCTGTGAGGTGGTCTGCAGAGATATTAAAGGTTGGTCACTGCCGTTTTTCTTCTAGATCAGATCTTGTTGTAGATCACCTGCATTAGAATCACCCCAGAATTTAAACAGTAAATATTCCTGGGTTTTTATTCCCTAACATACTGACTCAGGAATCTGGGTTTATAGCTAAGAATTTGTATTTTAAAAATATCATCAGGTGACTGTAATGTACAACCAGGTTTAGGAAACAACTCTTCATTTCTGCATTGCTATTCTATTTCGTATCTTTATCTGATGTTCACTGAGCATTTTCCCTGTTCCAGAAACTGATCAAAGACCAAAGGATAAAGGGATCAAAGGCATAGTGTTTGTTCTCGGGTATTCCACAGTTTGATGGGAAAGACAGACTGGCAGCAAATGTTCACATAATGTCAGAGTCGCTTGAGTAGAATTAGGTCCAGTAAGGCTGAGAACATTAAACCTGCTTTGAGGGGAGAAGGTGAGAGTAGGGTTAGAACATTAGTTTTCAGCTGGGGGCGCTTTTGTTCCTGAAAGATAGTTGGCAAGGTCTGGAGATGTTTTTGATGGCCAGAAGTTGGGAGGGGTGATGGTGAGCAGGAATCTGGTGAGCAGGAATCTGGTGAGCAGGGGTCAGAGCTACAGTTTGAGCTGGGTTCTTCGGTGAATGCCTTTCCCAACAGACCCTCCTGCTCTGCTAACGAGAACAAATCAAGAAAACCAATATACATTAGTCAGGACCTTGCATCAGTAAAAACACTTTCATATATATTGTCTTTTTAAATTTTTTGTTACTTTAAAAACCCCATGTATTTGGAAATTAAATGTTAACTGAGGCTTATAATAACCCCCTGAGGGCTGGAAGAACTGATATTTTTGTTCAAAGAAAAGAAAGCAAACAAATATTTGAAACCATAAAGGGCTAATTTTCTCAGTAAGCAAAGGATGCTTGTGCTTATTCCCTCAGTCATGTCTGACTCTTTGCGACCTCATGGACTTTAAGCTCAGCACGCTCCTCTGTCCTTGGTGATTCTCCAGGCAAGAATACTGGAGTGGGTTGCCAGGTTCTCCTCCAGGGGATCTTCCAGACCCAGGGATATAACCTAGGTCCCCCAAGTTGCAGGCAGATTCTTTACAGTCTGAGCCACCAGGGAAGACCAGAAGATGCTTAAGCATCAATAAGAAAAACAAAATTGAACAGAAAAGTGAGCAAAAGACCACAAACAGACAATCTATATACGGGGAAATGTCAGTGAACAATAAACATATAAAAAGATGTAATATCATTCAAAATAAAGGAAATGCCAAATGTAACAGGTGAGATGTTTTCTCCTGTCGGATTGACATAGACCTTTAGGTTCCATGATACCCAGTGTTGCTTAAAGACAGGAGTGGGGCCTGAAGTTAGAATCCTTCTGCTGTTGATGGGAGAATAAATTAGTACAACAGATTTGGAGGGTAATTTTTAAAACATTATTAGAAATAAGCATATGAAATTTGACTTAGCTATTTTATTTTAAGGAATTTTCCTGAAAGCTGCTGCTGCTGCTGCTGCTAAGTCGCTTCAGTCATGTCCGACTCTATGCGACCCCATAGATGGCAGCCCACCAGGCTCCCCCGTCCCTGGGATTCTCCAGGCAAGAACATCGGAGTGGGTTGCCATTTCCTTCTCCAATGCATGAAAGTGAGAAGTGAAAGTGAAGTCGCTCAGTCGTGTCCAACTCTTAGTGACCCCATGGACTGCAGCCCACCAGGCTCCTCCCTCCATGGGATTTTCCAGGCAAGAGTACTGGAGTGGGGTGCCATTGCCTTCTCCTATGTCTGCAAAGACATTTTAATACACAGGACTGTTTATTGATACATTGTTTGCAATAACCAAACAACAGAGACACTGTAACTCAGTGTTAAAGAATGGGTTAAATATATTTTATTTCAGCATTGCCCAGACTGGAGCACAGATGTCAAGGAGACAGAAGCAGATCTCTATGTCCTGGCATGAAAATGTCTCTGAGATATCTTGTGTAGAAAAAAAAAAAAAAAATCACAAGTCTGTGAAAGAGATATACAATTTTCATTTGTATAAAATAAAGATATAGATATCCATGTAGGTGTCCACAAAGAAATCTCAAGGAACACCTAAGAAGCTAGTGGCTAATTCTGAGGATGGGTCCCAAGGTAAAGGGGGAAAAGAACAGCTCTCTCTTCCTTACTGTTAGAATTATTTTTCCAGGAACATGGATCACTTTTTTAATCTATCTATCTATCTATATAAAGCAGAATAAAGAACAGAGAACAGATTGAGTGTATTGTCTTTAAGTATCCTTTTTTACAGGCACGTCTTACCTTTATAGTTGGCGCATTTGCTCAATTAGCAATTTTTTTTTTAACTGCCGTCATCTCCATCTATTATGAAGACTTTATTCTTGCTCAGTTTTAATACTTGAGAATTCCCAGGAATTGTTTCCAAGGAAACCCATCTATAACCAGAAGTTATTGGCACAATCTCTTATGGACTCAGAAAGGGTCCTGTTTCTTAGCAACTCATCCAAATTTTCTCATTTTAATTGAAATCATACATTTCCTTAAAAGCCTTTTCAAAGCAGTGATATGGAAGGTCATTTATCCTTGGTGAGATTCCCCTTGAAAAAAGGCTTTGGTGAATGTCAAGTTCAAAATGTTCAAAAACACTTCCCCATGCAAAGTATGCCTTCTTTTTTAATTGAATAAATCTGTCTCTGCTTTCTATCCACCTACAGTCAATCCAACATGTGTCTCTGCCTTTGACCTCCTCCGGTAAAATGAGAGGTGGGTGGGAACAGCTTCCTGACCCGCCTGGGGTTTCCTGTTAAGTTTGAATGGGACTTCCCTGGTGGCTCAATAGCAAAGAAGTGTCTGCCAATGCAGGGAACAGTGTGATCCCTCCCTGGTCTGGGAAGATCCCACATGCCTCGGGACAACTAACCCTGTGCACCACAACTCCTGAGCCAGCCCTCTAAATCCCATGAGTCGCAACTGCTGAACCCACGCACTGCAACAAGAGAAACCACTGCAGTGAGAAGCCTGTGTTCTGCAACAGGAGAGTAGACCGCACTCACCGCAGCTAGAGAAAGCCCACTCAGGGACCCAGGGAAGTGACTGTCATTCCAGGAAAGGCCTGTCTGTGTAGGACACCTTGGAGTCTCTGGGCAGACAGAGATCTGAAAGGATTTTCGTGGTGCTGAGGAAGTAGTCAGGAACCTTGAGGCTGGATGGAAAGTGGACACTGTGAGTCAACTTCACACACTGAGTCCTACGTCCCAGCTCCTCTGGGCCAACAGAGCAGGTCGCTTCCTCATTCTTTGGCAAGTGTTTACTGGCCCTGTCCTAGGAGCTAGGCTGCAGCCCGTGAGCAGGACTAACTTCAAGTCTAGGGAAAGGTCTGCATGCAGACAAAAATAAGAAACAGGGTTAGGGAGAGTGTGGGAACTAGGGGTGTGCTATCAGGAGATCCGTTCCTAAACTTGCAGAGTCAGGGAAGGCTTCTTGAAGGAAGCTGACAGCATCAAGTCTGAGACCTAAATGTTGGATGCAGGTTAAGCAGGTAACATGAAGTGAGAGCCAGCCCGTCTGTGAACAACAGGCTTGGACTTGATCATGATCAAGTTCCCTTCCAGATCCCATAGTCTGACTTTCTTTCCAGGTTCCTACCTCTGGCCTTGAGCTCGGTCCTGCTGGTGACAGGTCTGGGTCCCCAGGTGAACAGGACAGAGGTCGCGTCTCCAGGGCTCTCCGTCTCCCTGATATGCCTATGGGGCTGGTGCAGCGCATCCGCGAGGAGACAGCCTGGCTGACACTGGCTGTCCTGTCTAGACGGGAGAGCGTGCCCTCCCTCGGTGAGCAGGAGTCTTAAGGCACAGCTTTGCTGTCTGCTTTGAGCAATCGATAAACGAAGCTCCCAGACGCCGGCAGCTAGATGCTGAGGTGCCAGGGGTGTCGAGGCCAAGCATGTGGCCTGAATCTTCTCTGAGCAGGGTCTTTTTGAGGCAGACTCCTACAGGCTGACTCCCTCAAACAAGAGCAAATCTCAGGCTCCCTGGCTGCATGGCAAATGGCTAATGCTTTGACGCTGGAGGTGAGGGGGAAGGATGAGAACCACCTCTGTCCCAGTTGGCATGCTGCAGGGCCTAATTATAACCCACCAGGACACTCCAGTACAGAGTGAGTTTTGGAGACGCAAGAAAGAGCAGAGAATAATCACAATATAACTTGGAAGAGGCATCCACAGGCAGACGTCAGGAGGAGTCAGGAAGGGAGTGGTATTACCTGAGGCTGGGGAGCCTGGGTTTGCAGACAGATCACCTTGGGTTATGAACCTCTCCAAGCCTGAGCTTTCTAATCTATAAACTGGAAGTTATGATAACACTGTCCTCATGGGATTATTATAACATTAAGTAAAATAGTGCAGATTTTAGCACTCACTTTGGTACCTGATAAGCGCTCAAGAAACATTAGCTATTTTTATAATAATAATGATTATTTATGAATCACATTCTGTGCCAAGCATTGCAATAAGTAGACAGTTTTAAAAGTTCTTTAAGGAGGGCATTAAGGAGGCGCAATGCACCTTAAACGCTCTGCTTATTTACCTAAAACAAGATCTGTCAAGATCATCTAGCGTGAGCTTCGCTTTTCTTATCTGTAAAGCGCAGATGATGACCTCTGCCCTACAAGTTTGGAGTTTCATGTCATTAATATCTTTCTTGCAGAAGCCAGAGCTGTACTGCATTGCCTACAATTTCCTGCACCGATTCCTTTAAAGTAGACAAAGATCCTAAGGACACTTGAAAAATCAATTGAAGCTTATCATCCTTCTGTATTTTTAAATGACTTCTTCCTGTATCTTTTATGGATGTTTCTCCCCCACCTTTTTCAGATTTTCCCGAAGTCTTTAACTTAGTTTCCATAGAAACAACTCTCTTCCTTTTCAGGCAGGAAGTTTGTACTTTCAAGCAGGATTTAATGAAATGATTTAATTACAGTGATAAGTACAACCAGGATGAACAGATGGAGATATGGACAAACTGATTCTTGGTATTATTACACAACTCAACTGAAGGATGCAGAATGAGCAGATAAACTGAGAGCAGCCCGCTGGCTATGGGCATTCGGGTGGCATGGGCATTAGTCATTTTATGTTACAGGAAATGGAGAGCCCCAGCCAAACCCACTAGCCGTTTAAGCGAAGGTCTGTAACAGAGCTCCTACTGTACTTGCAGATTCCATCCTGCACCATCCTCTCTCATGGTCTGGGTCTCTATGTTCTGTTCTCTTTGTCAGAATGCCCTGCTCATCTCTTTCCACCTCCCCTCCACCCCCTCCCCTTTTTTTTCCAGGCCAGTTCTTAACCTTTCCTCTTGATTTAGTTTAGAGAGTCTTTCCTTCTACCCTACTCATTCCTCCTCTCCCATCACTCTCCCTAAAACTTCTTGTCGGATCGTGTGCCCTTCTTGCCGCCCCTGTCTTCCTCATGCAGATGGCCGAGCCCCAAGACGGCAGGAGTCTGGGTTTCCTCCCAGCTCCTCCTACTTCTCCAAGGGCATGCACCCCACTCTATTAAATTTAGTCAATTATTTCTCTGTCCTCCATTCCACTAATATCTGAGCATCTTGATGGTAATCCTATGTCATATTCAACTTGGTTTCCTTATCACCAAACCCAGTGCCTGATACACCGTTTTTCACTTGAGATTTGTTGAATGAGTTGCAATCTTTTTGAAGCTATGCATATAGTAAACACAGTGATGTCAGACAGATAATCAGCCTAGTGATCAAAAGTAATTTGCAAATGGGTTGAGCCACTTAGTTACATGTTCATGAATGCGGTGGACATAGCTTCGTGGCTTAATCCCACTGTCTTTTTCTAAGCTTTTATGTACTTTTCAACCACGGTTGGTTTTCATAGTCAGAAGTGTGGGAAAAGGAGCATAGAGAACCTCATATGTCAGGTTTTTATGCCCAGTACTGGAAATGGCACATATTACTACCTACTCATACTCCTAAAACCAGAACTCAATTGTGTGCCCTCTTTCTCCAGTTTCAAAGGGGGCTGGGAAATGTATTCCAGCAGTATTCCAGGCAGACTAGATTACTGGGTCATGGGGGCACACATATCTTTAACATCATTAGATAACGCCAAAATATTTCCAATGTGGAGTGCCGATTTATACTCCCACCAGTAAAGGATGAGAATTCTTGTCTACATTCTGGCCAACATTTGCTGCTCATCTTTGGACTTCCATGATATGTTAGTTGGTAAAATTTAGTATTCAGGGTATATTTGTCTCCTTTATAAGACTGTATCTTTATTGGTGGAAGTTACCTTGTTTTTCTATTCCAAGTTCTCAGCAATTCTATCCTAGGTATATATCCAGCAGTGAGATGTGGGCCCATGCACTAGAGATGTGTGTAATAATGTTTAAACAAATAGTATGTAGGAGGAAACTGGAAGAGACCCGAGTGTCCAGTGAGAGTAAAGTGGAGTACTAGACAGCAATGATAAAGAACAGACTGTAACTACACAGAGCAACATGGCTGGGGGCATTAGAAACATAGTTCTCTGCAAAACAAGTGCATGCTGTATAAATCCATTTATATAAAGTTCAATGTTCTTGACTGATCTAGACACTGTTGTGTTTAAGGTTATGTACTTAGGTGGTGTGAATATAGAGAGGAGAAAAGAAAGGAAGCAATAACCATGAAAATCAGGTTACTGTTAGGGATGGGGGGAAGGTGTAGGTATGAGAAGAGGCTCATTAGTGTCTCCATAGATGGGAATTAGAAGATTGATACAGGGTTTTAGGGACCAGAGTTAGTCCTATGGTCGTTTTAGGAGAGAAGATAACAAACTGGGCAAATATTGATCAGAATTTTCAAACTAGGTGAGTTGTTGCAAGGGTTAGTGTTATTAACTTTGTAACACTTGAGTCCATGAGGAACTTCTATTACTATGGTTTTTACCTTGGAAAATATAGTTCCAGGAGCTGGGGATAAAACAGTATCTAGAAGCTGGTGTTAAAATAATTTGCGCCTTGATGCTTTGTGTTGTGTGCCATGATCTGGCAAAAATTGTTATGCAAATCATGATATTATTTTGCAAATGTTGGGGTTTGATTCATTTCTGAAGGCATGCACATCAAAAAGTATGAAAGTGAAAGTGTTAGCTGTTCAGCCGTGTCTGACTCTGTGACCTGGTTGACTGTAGCCTGACAGGCTCCTCTGTCCATGGAATTCTCTAGGCAAGAATACTGGAGTGGATATCCATTCCCTTCTCCAGCGGATCTTCCAGACTCAGGGATCGAACCTGGGTCTCCCACATTGCAGGCAGATTCTGTACTGTCAGAGTCATCAGTGTTTAATTTATTGAGTTGGGTGGTTCATCTTCCAGTCCTTTCATTTTACATTCGTATTTTTTCACTCTTCTGTATGTGTGTCGTATTTTGAATTAAAGTTACATATATATTAATTTAGAAATTTTGTGATTTATAAATATTTGTTCAGAAAGATACATATACGATATTGGAAGAACAAGTGCCAAAGTGAAATTTATGGTTCCTCCCACATAGCAGGATCATGACTTTTAGTTTCTTCCTATGTGCTTGAATTGACCTTGAAAGGTTGAGTTTGTTTAAACAATAGATTAAAACATGACAGCGTCACTCCTGGTGGGGCAAATCTGTTTTCAGTTTAAACCCGTTAATGTTTTTACAACTCAGTGCCAAGCAGTTCCACCAGGCTAATTTAACAAACATGTATTGCCTCTGTGTAATGGACACCAGGCTAAATGCTGGAAAGATAGAGATGAAAACTTATTCACTACCCTCAAGGATCTCGTGAGGGAAAATAAGCCCACATGTACACAAACAAAATATATACAAACTGTGACATTTCAAGACAGAATTCGATGTGAAAATCAGTAGCGGTGACAGGGAAGCTCCAGGAAGGCTCATAGAGAGGGACTCCTGAGTTGGACCTTGAGAGACTGAAAACAAGCAGGGCCTGGAAGGGTTCCTGGGCTTGGGGAGCCTTTCTGTTCAGCCTCAGTGACCTTCCAAAGAGCTAATCTGGGAAGGGATGCAGAGTCAAGGGAGGAACATTCACGAAACAGTAGTACAGCCTTGGGGCAGGACCCTGGTTCCACCTCAAGGGACACAAATAACAATAGGGCTTTCCTGGTGGCTCAGAGGGTCAAGAATCCACCTACAAAGCAGGAGACCCAGGTTCAGGTTCCATCCCTGGGTCGGGAAGATCCCCTGGAGAAGGGGATGCCTACCCACTCCAGTATTCTTGCCTGGAGAATCCCATGGACAGAGGAGCCTGGCGGGCTACAGTCCAGGGGGTTGCAGAGAGTTGGTCACAACTGAGTGGCTAAGCACACATAGAATTAAAACCCAACAACTGGAAGAGATCAGCATTCTCCATATCAGAGAAGACCACAAGAGGCAGACTAAACGAACCAGAGAAGCTTATCAGGATTACTTGAGGGGCTTCCCTGGTGATCCATTTGGTTAAGAATTTGCCTTGTAATGCAAGGGACACCCGTTGAATCCCTGGTTCTGGAAGATCCCATATGCTGTGTAGCAACTAAGTCAGTGAGCTGCAGCTACTGATCCCACGTGCAGTAACTACGGAAGCCACGTGGAGATAGGGCTTCCCAGGTGGCTCAGTGGGAAAGAAAGCACCTGCCATTGCAGGAGATGTGGGTTCAATCCCTGGGTCAGGATGATCCCCTGGAGAAGGAAATGGCAACCCACTCCAGTATTCGTGTCTTGAACATCCCATGGACAGAGGAGTCTGGCAGGCTACAGTCCATGGCGTCACAGTTGAACACAACTGGGCGATTGAGCATGCATGTGGAGACAAGGGAGGAACAGTCAAGAAACAATAAGGCATTTTTGGGGAACCTTCCTGGTTCCCCCTCAAGGGATATACCTAACAATATCTTGGAGCTGTTTTGCAGGTATTGAAACCCTCACCAGGTGGGAGAAGTTAAAAGTATGCTGTCCATAAGCACGTAGACCCCAGACTGGTTGGAACCAGAAGGTTGATGATGCTGACTCCCACTTACCTCACCACCAACCAATCAGAAGAAAGTCCACAAGCTGACCACGCCCTCCCTGAGGCATTACTATGAGACTCCTCACTACCCGCTCCAGGTCAGGACATTCAATTCTGAGGGCTTTAGACAGCTATGTCCTCCTTTGCCTGGCAAAGCAATAAATCTAATCTTTTCTACTTCATCCAAAACTCTGTCTCCAAGACTTAATTCAGTGTTGGGGTACAGAGGCTAATTTGGCTTCAGGATCTAGATGGATTTCAGGCAGAAAAGCAACTTGGTTGTGTCTGCTTTAGAAAAATTATTCAGTACAGCAACTATATTTCAGTAAAAGAAAAAAAAATATTAAAAAATCCCCAAACCAAACAACAAACAAACAAAAAGCAGAATGACTCAGGCACAAGCGAACAGAAACAGAAAGAGGAAAACCTAAAAGGAGGAAAACTATTCGGGAGGTAGGTACCCCTCCCTCCACTGAAAAAGGCTGACGGGAAAGCCTGGGCTATGGCCTGGAGAATGCAGAGAAGAGAAGCGGCTGATGCAGTCACTGTCCCGCTGATGCTGAGTGAGGACGAGACAGGTGCTGAGGATGGTCTTGGGCCAGCCCGCACGGCTTTGTGAACAGTGTGCTTCCCCTGTAAAAGCAGGGGGCACACAGCATCTCTCATGCAGGCTTGCTGGCACTTTGCAGGAGGCAGGAAGAGGGCTGTCTGCTTGCTAACTTGGTGGGAGCTTTGAGTCTCCCCGGCTTTCAGATAGACACATGGTTCCCAAGCAGAGTTATGCTTCTTTTGTATGAAAATGATTGAGAAAATTTGTAACGATACCTGACAATATCCCTCTTCCAGTAGAAGAAAATATTGTTCCCTCGAAACGCAAAGCCCCAGTTTGGAGCCATCCAATCCATGGTTGTTGCATTGTCCTGTAAGGTGAGAATATTATTCAGGGTGTTAACCTGGCCCATCCTCCCTGAGAGAAAGTCTTTCCAGAATCAGTGATTAGGTAAGATGAGGCGTGGTTGTCTGAATACCTTGCCGTGCTATCCGAATTTCTCCCATCTGCACATTCTCTGTGAACCAGGATCTGTGACCCAGGATCCCATCTTTGATGAGAAATTTTGCTTGAATATTTAAATTTAACTCCCCAAACTCAGAGATTAAGTATCACTGTGCAAAACATTTCCATTAATCTTTGCAGATATTATGTCTCGGAAGGCAATGACAAGATCTTCTGGAGGCTCTTGGGCCTTTATCTGCCACCATCATCATCCTTTTTTTTTTTTCCTGTCAAATGAAAATATTTATCTTCCCCTGGCCAGACTGGAGTGATTCCCTGGTACACCAAATTCATCACTGACTAACTCATGGATAAATATTCCTTACATGAGATTTATTTCCAACCCCAATAGTTTTCTCCTCCATCTAAACAAGGAAAAGAACACATTCATTTTCCTTAAAAAAAAAAAAAAAGAAAAGAAAAGATCCTTTGAAAATGTGATGGGGTGGGAAAGAAATGTGAGAGAACTTCTTAAATTTTTAAGATTTAGTTTTGATCCTGTCTTGAGTCTGGATAAGTCTCTTAACATTTAGCTTGTTGATTTGTAAATTATATGGATCTTATGTCCTGGACATTTGGTTTTTTATGTTCTTAATTTATTTCCTCACTTTGATGGAGATCATCAACTAGAAGTTTCCAGAAAAGGAATTAAGGAAAGATTATTTTTTTGAAAAGTTGTACGTAGGAAGGGCCTCCTAGGTAGCTCAGTGGTAAGGAACCTGCCTGCCAATGCAGGAAATGGGGGTTCAATCCCTGGTCTGGGAATATCCCCTGGGGGTGGAAAATGGCAACCCACTCCAATATCGTTGCCTGGAGAATTCCACGGACAGAGGAGCCTGGCGGGCGACAGTTCATGGGGTCACAGAGAGTCCGACACGACTGATCATGCACACGTGCATGTAGGAAAATGAATCTTTTCCCCCAAACTCACATTTTAATGGTGGTATGTCTGGTTAGGGCACTAGCTTAGAAACCTCAGGATCTGGAAGACCTTGTTGGATTGAGTTTTGGCTTTCAGTGTTGTTGTAAGTAATAAAATACCTATTCCTAGCATTTAGTACATCACTTCTGTTTTTCTTTTTTTCTGTGTAGGTTTTACAGTCTTGTCTCCTAAGTTCTGAAATTTATGCTCATTTCCTATCAACTTTTCCAAGCAATGAGTGGGAACACTCAATTCAGAAACTCAGATCCTTCTGTTCTGGAAAAATTTTCAATATTACTTCTTACATAATGTCCTTCTAGCCCTGTCTTCTTTTCCTGAAATTCTACATGTTGGACCTCCTACACTGATCCTCTAATTGCTTCATCTTTTGCCAGAAGAAAATTTAGAAAGCCTCACTTGATATGAAAATTTTGTTGGTCGAAAAACAAACTGTGAACTGGGAGATTTCAAGCTTGGAACTGGTAGGGGTCTCAGTGGCATGACATTGCAGGATGGCTTCTAAAGCCAGAATGAAGATGCTCTTGATCTTCATGATGATTGGTTATTGCAGTGTAGACAGCAGGGGATTGGTTTAAAATGATTATCTTACATCATTTTAGGCAGATGACAAGTTTTGATTATGATTATTAGAAGTATTTACAAGAATTAACTTAACTTTCACTTATATAAATGAAATAAACTAGATTAAGTTTTCCTTATGTGGCTTAAGTGGGTTTGTCTGATCAGAGGATCATCAAACTTGGTCACCATTTGATTTTACATAATACTCTCCCCGTATATCCCATCACTTGGCCTATTTTCCCAATGCTTTCCTTTATTTTCTCTTTCAATCATTTTATTGAATTTGTATTTCTCTTATTATGCTTTTAATTTGCAAGATTCTTTTTTCTATAAAGTTTCTGTTACAAACATTATCTTACAAAATAGCATCCTAGTCTTCTTTTCCTGGCTCTGTAAAGATATCAGTTGTAGTTTTCTAACTTTTTCCTCTGCATTTTTCTCTGTTTTCACTGAGGTGAGTTACTTTAAAATATGTTTATTGTGGTCTCTGTCTTTCATATAAAGACTTTAGATGAATGTCTGGGGATTCTTAGGTTATTCACTGTTACGAGAGACATCATTTACAGGTGGTTTGAAATCCTATCTCTGGGAGGAGTTTGACAGCTCTGTGTCAATTTCACTGTCAGTTTCACCACGGACTGATTTGGTCAGACCAATTTCACCAGGACTTTCTATTAGGAGATTCCCAAACACCTGTTTATAGACCTTTCCAGTGGATCATTTGATTTTTCCTGGAAACCTGGATCTTCCCTGGAAAAAACACACCTGAATACTATCAATCCAGGAGCCAGGTTGTACTAGCAGAATGGGAAATCCCATATTTCAGTGTGTAAAATCCCAATTCATTCCTTTGTTTTCACTATAGCCTTCTTCCTGCTAACCCCAAATTAGGAACTGCTTCATGTCAGTTTCTCACATAATAATCCTCTGGTTTCCTGCCAGTGTGTGAGAGAGAGAATTTTCTGGCTTCAAACAATGGGAATCTGTTTGTTAAAGAGACTTTCCCAAACCCCCTTGCTTCACACTCCCCTGTGGTGGGAGCTGGCACCTCCTTGCACAAGCCTCTCTGGAGCCTTGCTGCACGAATGGGCCCTGTCTCACTGGGTTCTTTCCTGTGGAACCTGGCATTCAACTTTCTCAAAGTCCACCAACGCCTTCTTTTACTTTTCATTTCCAAAAATTTGTTGACACCTGTCTCTCTCTCAATCATTGCCCTTGCAGTCTATGCTTTTTGAGTTCCAATAATATCATTTTAGAAGGGTGCAGAGGGAGAGAACAAGGATCAACACATGGCCTCAACCCGTCATTTTATACCAGAAACCCAGATGGACTTTTTCTTAGAGTGATTTTATTCTGCCATGCCTGAGTTATTTTCTGCTATGTGTCACTTCACTACAATCTGAAATCATGATGCTAAAATAAACCTATTTCCTCTGATCTCTCTCTCTGCAGATTTCCCATTAAAAGGCAAATCTTGAATTTGAAATAGAGTTCCAGCTGGCTCGATTTGAGGTGCTAAAATTCAGCTGATCCAAACATATTTTTCTGATTCTAGGAGTCTGCTGCTACTTAATTCCACTGTGAACTGGACATTTTCTTTCACCCACCTTTTAGATGGGCCAGCTCTGCGCTGGTCTGCACACTATTGCCTACTTTGTTCCTGCTATTTGTTTTAATCTGGTGGCTCATTACAGATGACTTGGTAAGGTCTGTTATAGTAAGTGACTGAACACCAAATAGGAGTTTGGAAATAAAGTTGTTACTGACTCCAAGCTTGGTTTGCTTCGCTATTCTGTATGAAACTATAATGATGGGTATATGTCACCATACATTTGTCAAGATCCCCTAGCGTGTGGCTTCCCTGGTGGCTCAGACGGTGGAGAATCTGCCTGCAGTGCAGGAGACCTGGGTTTGATCCCTGGGTAGGGAAGACCCCCTGGAGAAGGGAATGGCAACCCACCCCAGTATTCTTGCCTGGAGAACTCTATGGACAGAGAAGCCTGGTGGTCTGCAGTCCGTGGGGTCTCAAAGAGTCAGATATGACTGAACAACTAACACTCAATCGCAGATATACACCATGAAGAGTGAATCCTACTGTAAACTATGGACTCTGGGTGATAATATGATGTCAGCGTAGGTTCATGCATTGTAGCAAACGTGACACTCTGGTTCCAGGTGTTGACAGTGGGAGAGCCCACACATGTGGAGGAGGGGCGTGTAGGGGAGCTCTGTGCTTGCTTTTTTTTTTTTTTTAAATAAATTTATTTATTTTAATTGGAGGTTAATTACTTTACAATATTGTATTGGTTTTGCCATACATCAACATGAATCTGCCATGGGTGTACACGTGTTCCCCATCCCGAACCCCCCTCCCTCCTCCCTCCCCATACCATCCCTCTGCGTCATCCCAGTGCACCAGCCCCAAGCAACCAGTATCATGCATTGAACTTGGCCTGGCGATTCATTTCATATATGATATTATACATGTTTCAATGCCATTCTCCCAAATCATCCCACCCTCTCCCTCTCCTACAGAGTCCAAAAGACTGTTCTATACATCTGTGTCTCTTTTGCTGTCTCACATACAGGGTTATCATTACCATCTTTCTAAATTCCATATATATGCGTTAGTATACTGTATTGGAGTTTTTCTTTCTGGCGTACTTCACTCTGTATAATTGGCTGTAGTTTCTTCCACCTCATTAGAACTGATTCAAATGTATTCTTTTTAATGGCTGAGTAATACTCCATTGTATATATGTACCGCTGCTTTCTTATCCATTCATCTGCTGATGGACATCTAGGTTGCTTCCATGTCCTGGCTATTATAAACAGTGCTGTGATCAACACTGGGGTACACGTGTCTCTTTCAATTCTGGTTGCCTCAGTGTGTATGCCCAGCAGTGGGATTGCTGGGTCATAAGGCGGTTCTGTTTCCAGTTTTTTAAGGAATCTCCACACTGTTCTCCATAGTGGCTGTACTAGTTTGCATTCCCACCAACAGTGTAAGAGGGTTTCCTTTTCTCCAAACTCTCTCCAGCATTTATTGCTTGTTGACTTTTGGATCACAGCCATTCTGATTGGCATGAAATTGTGGTTTTGATTTACATTTCTCTGATAATGAGTGATGTTGAGCATCTTTTCATGTGTTTGTTAGCCATCTGCATGTCTTCTTTGGAGAAATGTCTATTTAGTTCTTTAGCCCATTTTTTGATTGGGTCATTTATTTTTCTGGAATTGAGCTGCAGAAGTTGCTTGTATATTTTTGAGATTAGTTATTTGTCAGTTGCTTCATTTGCTATTATTTTCTCCCATTCTGAAGGCTGTCTTTTCACCTTGCTAATAGTTTACTTTGTTGTGCAGAAGCTTTTAAGTTTAATTAGGTCCCATTTGTTTATTTTTGCTTTTATTTCCAATATTCTGGGAGGTGGGTCATAGAGGATCCTGCTGTGATTTATGTCGGAGAGTGTTTTGCCTATGTTCTCCTCTAGGAGTTTAATGGTTTCTCGTCTTACGTTTAGATCTTTAATCCATTTTGAGTTTATTTTTGTGTATGGTGTTAGAAAGTGGTCTAGTTTCATTCTTTTACAAGTGGTTGACCAGTTTTCCCACCACCACTTGTTAAAGAGATTGTCTTTAATCCATTGTATATTCTTGCCTCCTTTGTCAAAGATAAGGTGTTCATAGGTGTGTGGATTTATCTCTGGGCTTTCTATTTTGTTCCATTGATCTATATTTCTGTCTTGTGCCAGTACCAGACTGTCTTGATGACTGTGGCTTTGTAGTAGAGCCTGAAGTCAGGCAGGTTGATTCCTCCAGTTCCATTCTTCTTTCTCAAGATTGCTTTGGCTATTTGAGGTTTTATGTATTTCCATACAAATTGTGAAATTATTTGTTCTAGCTCTGTGAAAAATACTGTTGGTAGCTTGATAGGGATTGCATTGAATCTATAGATTGCTTTGGGTAGTATACTCATTTTCATTATATTGATTCTTCCAATCCACGAACATGCTATATTTCTCCATCTATTAGTGTCCTCTTTGATTTCTTTCACCAGTGTTTTATAGTTTTCTATATATAGGTCTGTAGTTTCTTTAGGTAAATATATTCCTAGGTATTTTATTCTTTTCATTGCAAAGGTGAATGGAATTGTTTCCTTAATTTCTCTTTCTATTTTCTCATTATTAGTGTATAGGAATGCAAGGGATTTCTGTGCGTTGATTTTATATCCTGCAACTTTACTATATTCATTGATCAGCTCTAGTAATTTTCTGGTGGAGTCTTTAGGGTTTTCTATGTAGAGGATCATGTCATCTGCAAACAGTGAGAGTTTTACTTCTTCTTTTCCAATTTGGATTCCTTTTATTTTTTTCTGCCCTGATGGGCCAAAACTTCCAAAACTATGTTGAATAGTAGTGGTGAGAATGGGCACCCTTGTCTTGTTCCTGACTTCAGGGGAAATGCTTTCAATTTTTCACCATCGAGGATAATGTTTGCTGTGGGGTTGTCACATATAGCTTTTATTATGTTGAGGTATGTTCCTTCTATTCCTGCTTTCTGGAGAGTTATTATCGTAAATGGATGTTGAATTTTGTCAAAGGCTTTCTCTGCATCTATTGAGATAATCATATGGCTTTTATTTTTCAATTTTTTAATGTGGTGTATTACAATGATTGATTTGTGGATATTGAAGAATCCTTGCATCCCTGGGATAAAGCCTACTTGGTCATGGTATATGATCTTTTTAATGTGTTGTTGGATTCTGATTGCTAGAATTTTGTTAAGGATTTTTGCATCTATGTTCATCAGTGATATTGGCCTATAGTTTTCTTTTTTTGTGGCATCTTTGTCAGGTTTTGGTATTAGGGTGATGGTGGCCTCATAGAATGAGTTTGGAAGTTTACCTTCCTCTGCAATTTTCTGGAAGAGTTTGAGTAGGATAGGTGTTAGCTCTTCTCTAAATTTTTGGTAGAATTCAGCTGTGAAGCCTTCTGGACCTGGGCTTTTGTTTGCTGGAAGATTTCTGATTAGAGTTTCAATTTCTGTGCTTGTGATGGGTCTGTTAAGATTTTCTATTTCTTCCTGGTTCGGTTTTGGAAGGTTGTACTTTTCTAGGTATTTGTCCATTTCTTCCACGTTGTCCATTTTATTGGCATATATTTGCTGATAGTAGTCTCTTATGAACCCACTCCAGTACTCTTGCCTGGCAAATCCCATGGACAGAGGAGCCTGGTAGGCTGCAGTCCATGGGGTCTTAAAGAGTTGGACATGACTGAGCAACTTCACTTTCACTTTTCACTTTCATGCTTTGGAGAAGGAAATGGCAACCCACTTCAGTGTTCTTGCCTGGAGAATCCCAGGGACAGTGGAGCCTGGTGGGCTGCCGTCTATGGGGTTTCACAGAGTCAGAAATGACTGAAGCGACTTAGCAGCAGCAGCAGCAGCCTCTTATGATCCTTTGTATTTCTGTGTTGTCTGTTGTGATCTCTCCATTTTCATTTCTAATTTTATTGATTTGATTTTTCTCCCTTTGTTTCTTGATGAGTCTGGCTAATGGTTTGTCAATTTTATTTATCCTTTCAAAGAACCAGCTTTTGGCTTTGTTGATTTTTGCTATGGTCTCTTTTGTTTCTTTTGCATTTATTTCTGCCCTAATTTTTAAGATTTCTTTCCTTCTACTAACCCTGGGGTTCTTCATTTCTTCCTTTTCTAGTTGCTGTAGGTGTAGAGTTAGGTTATTTATTTGACTTTTTTCTTGTTTCTTGAGGTATGCCTGTATTGCTATGAACTTTCCCGTTAGCACTGCTTTTACAGTGTCCTACAGGTTTTGGGTTGTTGTGTTTTCATTTTCATTCATTTCTATGCATATTTTGATTTCTTTTTTGATTTCTTCTGTGATCTGTTGGTTATTCAGCAGCATGTTGTTCAGCCTCCATATGTTGGAATTTTTAATAGTTTTTCTACTGTAATGTGCTTGCTTTTTGATTCTGCTCTGAACTTCTCTGTTTTAAGAAATAAAGTTTTTCTACTTAAAAAATTTCTTTTACTTTATATCTATTCACCTAATAAATGAATTATAAAAATGTGGTATTATTTTGAATGGATGTAAATTTATTACAACAGTCCACAGTTGCTGAATATTTACACTTTTTCTCTTATATTTTTATTGCAATTAAATGCTTTACAATTGACCTCTTTCTGCACAGATTTTTGGGCACATTTTTCTCATATATTGCCTATATCCCTCCTAAACTCTAAATTCCTTGTATGTGGGACTTGACCTATCTAATCTTTATATGCTCAGAACCTGGTACAGTGTGAGGTACCCAGTAGATACTTAATACATATTTCTTGACTAAGTGAATACACTTTCATTTTCTCATGTAGAGTGATCCTGTGAGATTTCAGACTATATTTCTGGTCTCTGGTCTCTATACCAGACATGTTACATAATGCTGTAAGACCTTATATTTAAGTTAAACACACACACACACTGCTTTGAAAATCAAACATGTTTCTGAAAGTATAGCAGTAATTTATTTACAAATTCATCTATTGAAATTTAGATACTGGAGTATAGTCAAAGAAACCAGACATCTAATATGGTCTACCATTTTGAATATCATGCTTTTCCATTTCTTTCTTTTCTGAAGAAAGCAATACAAATGATCCACATCCTAAGAGCACTTGAGTTGCTAGTGTGCTTTGAGCATGAGTGGATCCCAAGGCAAACTGAATTGAATTGCAGAAGGGTGGGAGTGGAGTGGAAGCAAATGCTGAAGGGTCTTCTCCTGTAGCCCTCACGTCGTTGGATGGATTTCCTTGAGGGCGGGCCTTTGTTCCCTTCCCACCGCTGTGGGATTCTGCTTGTTAGAACATTTCTTCTGAGGCAACTCCATCCTATAAATACAGAGTGGGTCCTGAACACTGGAATATAGATGAATAACGTACTCTCTTTTCCCTGAAGAATCTCACAATTTTCAGACATTTTCATACAGACAAATTCAGTTGGATGCTTGTCTCAACAATAAAGTCGAGCTTATCTACAGGTCCAAGGGAGTTGTTGACAGACTTTCTGTGAAGACGAGGAGAGACCTCCCTGAACCTGCCTCCTCTTCCTTGCAGCTTTCCCCTGTTACTCCCTGCTATGGACTTTAATGCAAAACAGGACTTCCTCACTCATCACTGCTCTCCAGACAGTCAAAGAAAGAGATCACATGTCTCCCAAGACTCCTCTGGGTTATGCATCTCAGATCCTTTAACAACTCCTTTCTGACATAATTTCAAGTCCCTTCAGCATTTAGTCATTCTTCATTAACTACATTTTTGTTCACCGAACCTGGTGCTTTTGGTGTGTTCTCTATGGCATGCAGGACTATTAATTTCCTTGATCTCTAGACACTATATTTTTTATGCATACAGACTAGCAATGAGTTTGGGTTTTTTTGGAAGCCAAGTGTAATATTGATTCCTAATGAGCTTATAGGTTACAAACCTTGCCTTTTATGAACCTTGATTTCTGAAACTTAAAGTTCCGGGAATTACATTTGAGCTCTTCAGGTCTACCTTGTCAGATGTATTGAGCCCTTAATCCCAACCTATCACAATGCTGAATTTTCCACCCTGAATCAGCCAATTGTTATATTGGCTATCTCTCCCAACTTTAATTTATATTAACAGATTTTCTTAATATGAAAGTCAGTCAGAGTATGTTTAGCTATATTGAAGGATAAATGAGTCCTAAATCCCCAGTGGCTAATAAAAGCCCAGAGCTCATTCTCTGATTATGTTACAGTCCATGATGAATTGGCGGAGACCCTCTTCCATGTCATCTCACTCCAGGAGCCAAGCAGAGAGACACCTGCACCTCAAACATTGCTGATCAACAAGGTGAAGGAAAAGCTCTGAAGCTCTCACGCCAGAAATGAGATGCCCCAGCCTGGAAGTAATACTCATTACTTTTTCTCATTAGCTGGAATTAGTTTCATGACCTCATCAGTCACACAGAGGTCAGAAATTGCAATTCAATCATGTGCTCAGAGATAGTTAATGAACAGTGTCAATGACTATCACAACATGATCTCCATGTTCTTGACACAGTAATTAATAAAAATATTGGCTAGGATAAGACCTAGAGAGTGTCTCTATAGTATACTCCTAGAGATATCCTTTAAGATGGATATGGATGCATTAATAAGTACTCTTTGGGTACATTCTTTCAAAAAAGTACAAGGTCAAATCAATGTACTGACTTCTGGACCACACTTTCCAATCTTCCTCGCAGTATATTATGAAAGATTAAGGCAAAGCCCTTGCTGAAATTTGTCTGTAGCAGGCTACACCTCTTTGGGTGGTAGAAAGAGCCTTGATTTTAAAAAAAACCTGAGTTATATTCTTTGCTTTATCATTCTCTAGACTTATGAGCACTGGCAAATAAATATATCTCTCTGAGCCTTAGGATTTTCTCTTTTTGAAGTTTACAAAATTGTTGTTCAGTTGCTAAGTCGTGTCCAACTCTTCGTGACCCCATGGACTGCAACATGCCAAGCTTCCCTGTCCTTCACTGTCTTCTGGAGCTTGCTCAAACTCATGTCCATTGAGTCAGTGATGTGATTCAACCATCTCATCCTCAGTTGCCCTCTTCTCCTCTTGCCCTGAATCTTTCCCTGAATCAGGGTCTTTTCCAATGAGTCAATTCTTTACATTAGGTGGCCAAAGTATTGGAGCTTCAGCTTCAGCACCGGTCCTTCCAAAGAATATTCAGGGCTGATTGCCTCTAGGATTGACTGGTTGGATCTCCTTGCAGTCCAAAGGACTCAAGAGTCTTCTCCAGCACTATGGTTGGAAAGCACCAATTCTTCGGTGCTCAGCCTTCTTTATGGTACAACTCTTACATCTGCACATTACTACTGGAAAAGTCATATCTTTGACTATGTGGACCTTTGTCAGAAATGTGAAATCTCTGCTTTTCAATACACTGTCTAGGTTTGTCATCACCCTCCACAGTGATTTTGAAGCCCCAAAATAAAATCTGTCAGACTATTAAAAAATCCCTTTGATTTATAAAATTTAAGAAACCTTATCTGGCACTTCCAACCCAATAACTCTTCATAAAGTAAGTAATGTACTTTTGGCCATGATGAACTTTGTAGGTGTGGGGATCATTAATTCCATTTTTATATCATCACTCCCAGATTCTACAGTGGAAGGGAGAGAGCAAGACACAGCACCAAGCGGGCTCCTGAGTTAAGAATGGATACAAGGAAGAAAATGCAGCATTATCTCTGGAAACATCATGGATTCCTCAGCCATGAATTCAGCAAGGCATTCCAAGTATAGTAGGCTGCATTATTGTTTACACTTATTTTCTGCCTTTCCTGTAAGATTACACTTCTGTGTACCATTGATTTTAGGCTGAACTTTGTGATTTACTTTAGCCAATGAAATGTGAGTAGAAGTCATTTCTGATGAACAGAATCATTAAGAAATATCACTGCACTGCTCCTTTCCTCCATGCACAAAAAATGGCATCTTCCAAGTAGGTTTTCTCCTTCAGGCTAGCTCTGAGAAAGAGGCGCACATACGGAATAGAACTACAGCCAACTTACAGCAGACATGCAACTGACGGATTAACTTTGACATCAGTCACTGAGATAGTAGGATTGTTTGTTACCACAGCAGTACCTAGTGAAAGTTGGCTGATACTCTAGGCTGACCAATAGGTAGGTGGGACATAGTCTAGGGGCTCAAGAGCAGGAACTAAAAAATATTTCAAGAGAGGAGAGATTTTCAAGGTTACTAGGATTGTAAAATTCAGTTTAAAAAAATCAAGAAATAGAATAACGGAGAGACCATTTGGGGACCAGGTAATGTAAGAGCACAGGGTTTTATAAATAGTAAAGAGATAGGTGAGGAGAAGACGTTGAGATCAGGGACTTCACTGGTGGTCCAGGGCTTAAGACTTCATCTTCCAATGCAGGGAGTGCTGGTTTGATCCCTGGTCAGTGAGCCAAGATCCTACATGTGTCACAGCCAAAAAACTGGAACATAAACCACAGAAGCAATGTTGTAAAAAAAATTTTTTTTTAAAGACTTAAAAAAAGAAAGACATAGTGATTAAAAGACCATTAATTTCTAGCAGATGAATTCAGTGTTAGCTAGAGAAATAGCAATGTCTGAAAACTAGGAAGACAAATACCAAATCAAGGAGTCAGAGAAGAAAGCAGGTGTTAAAAAATGATGATATCCAGTGGAGGGACTTTTGGGAGAATTCCTCTTCTCTTACTTAGATCAATAGCTTTGTTGATACAAATCTTTGTGCTGAGCTTTGAAGACATCAGATATCTTGATCTCAGAGGAGGTCCGAAGATGACTCTGGCTGTTTTATCGCAGAGAGGAGTACTGAAATCTTGCTCTTAATAAATGGCCCTGTCATGCAAAGAGTCTTTCTTGTTTGTGTGGGGGAAGACAGACAGAGACATGCCATCCAGAATTCAAGCACCATCTCCCTGATTGACTGCAAACTACTCACTGAGTCAGTGGTGGAAAAGGCCTAGAGGGCGGGGACACAGGCTGTCTTTCTCTGATTATAACACAGGATGATAAAATGTGTTCTGCCAAGTGTCTGGGTATTTCTCTTTCTTGAAAAAAAAAATTGTTCACAGCTTTCATCACCACTTTATCACATTTCTTCATGTAATTGAAGACATGGGGTTGGACTACATTAATCTCTGCTTTGAAAGGCAAGGCTGAGTCCTGATCAACATCTGAAAGAGTGGCTGAAAGTAACAGAAATCTCAAAGTGGGTGTTGGGAGGAACGTTGTCTTAACGAATATGTGGGAAGACATAGAATGATCCATGATGGAAGGAGGGATTTGGCAGTTATTTAGAAAGTAAATTTCATGTTACTCTTCTGCTTATATTCCTTTGGGTATATCTACATCGTTTAGGATAAAGCAGCTTGGTTTTCCATACTAATATTTTGTGGAGCCACTCTGACGGACCTGACTTTCTGGGTTTCCCTGGTGGCTCACTCAGATGGCAAAGGGTCTGCCTGCAATGCAGAAGACCAGAGTTCCATCTCTGGGTCAGGAAGAGCCCCTGGCGAAGGGAATGGCAACCCCCTCCAGTGTTCTTGCCCAGAGAATCCCATGGACAGAGGGCCTGGTAGGCTGCAGTCCATGGGGTTGCAAAGAGTCAGACATGACTGAGATGCTTATATTCCATCGGGGACATCCACATCATTTAGGATAAAGCAACTTGGTTTTCCATACCCACACTTTGTGGGAGCCACTTTGATGGATCTGTACCTTCTGCCTTTCCTGCCTTTCTTTTCATGGCAAACTCTTGCTTGTCTTCCAAAGTGTAGTCCAAGAGTTCTGCCTCAGACTTTTCTGATCTGCACTGTGATTTCATCCTTATCACCCCGAATCCTGATGGGTGAGTTGTTTTGTCTCTCTCCTCCATATTGGCATTTAACTGCATCAGGACAGAGACCACGCAGAAGTTAATAGTGCCTGGAGCCGTGCATGGCACGGGGCAGAAGCTCAATGAGTGTTGAATTTGTTCTACAGTCTCCTGGCCTGGCCCCAGAGCCGTGGCCCTGATCGCTGAAACTTACTGCTATTTCCAGATACCTTCATGGCTTCAAGGAAGGAATGAGAACCTCTCTAAGGAAAAATAGCTGGAGAGAGGCCAGGGAAGAATTCCCAGAGGGCCTGAGCTGGACCTGCTGTCTTAAGGGATGAGTAGGATTGTATCAGGCACATGAAGTAAAAGGAAAGTGTGTATAGAGGCAGAAAAAAGAAAAGTGTTAGTCGCTCAGCCGTGCCCGACTCTTTGTGACCCTGTGGACTGCACCCCACCAGGCTCCTCTGTCCATGGGATTTTCCAGGCAAGGATCCTGGAGTGGTTTGCCATTTCCTTCTCCAGGGGATCATCCCGACCCAGGGATCGAACCCGGGTCTCCTGCACTGGAGGCAGATTCTTTACTGACTGAGCTACCAGGAGGCAGAAGTACAAAACAAAACGTTACAGGTAACAAATTTGCCATTGACTTAGCACACACTTTGTGATGCTCTTGTTGGGTGTTTATGTTCAGCATCTCTAAGCCTGACAACAGTCTTACAGTGATGGACCCCTTTTCCAGGCTCCCAAAGGGAACATCCACTGAAACATTGTTGCTCAGAGAGGCCCAGTGATAAACTCAAGGCCACATATCTCTCAGGTGACCGCTGGAATTCCAACTCTCTATGGTCTGACAATAAAAGCCTAAGCGCTTTTCACCACTGAAGGCTGTAGATGTAGTTTGAAATTAATCTATGCCTCATATGCACCATCAGTAAAATATGTGTTTGATCCTGTAAATGTTGATGCTCTTTTCCAAATCCGAAATTTCTGTGGGCTCAGCTCGAGAGCAGCAAGGCACAGTGATTAAGGCGTGGGCTCCAGAGCTGGAGTGTCCAGGTTTTAGTCTCAGCTCCGCCTGGGGTAATCTCTTCACCTCTCTTTGTTTCTATTTCCCCATAATGACCGAGGGGCCTCCATAAATGATGTCCTTAGCACAGGCATTAGCATACAGCAAAGTCCTCAGTAAAACAATTTTCAGCACTTCTCAAGGATTACCTTTGAGCTGTATGCTGGGCCTTTATTTACCTCAATAGACCCTATTGTTTCTTATTTACTCACTGAATGAATGTTTATTTAAACCTGTTAGACGTTAGCTGCAGTGCATTCGTTGGCGATGCAGAGACCCACAAGACACAGGGCACCCAGGTATGGCGGGACCAACATTTGTTCAGCTCCTCACGGTTCACAAACACACTCTGCACTTCCAGTGCTAACTCACCTCCAGGTGCTGCTTGCTGTTTTAGACACAGAAGCAGGCTTGAAATGGTTAAATTGCAAAACTCAAGTTGGGGAGATTGGAAAATCATGTAACGTGAAGTAAACCAAATGGGTTATTTGCCTGCTTGAAGGACTAGCTGGGCAAACAGAGAACAGGAGGAGAAGGGAAGCAGGGAGGCCCAGGGCTGCTGCCCAGACGTTTAAGCAGAAGGCATCCTGGCTTCCCCGCTGGTTCAGCGGTAAAGAACCCACCTGCCAATGCAGGAGACCCGGGTTTGATCCCTGGGCCGGGAAGATCCCCTGGAGAAGGAAACAGCAACCCTCTCCAGTATTCTTGCCTGGGAAATTCCAGTATTCTTGCCTGGACAGACGAGCCTGAAGGGCTGTAGTCCAAAGGACCACAACAGTGGCACACGACTTAGCGACTAACCAACAGCAACAATGCTGGGCAAAGGTGCCTTCGTTCTCCTGGGCACTCTCTGATCTTGGATTCTGGAAGGTGTTTGGGCTGTAGTATGACAGATGCTTGGAACTGTGTTTCTGCTGGGAGACCCTGTGTGTGTGTGTGTGTGTGTGTGTGTGTGTGTTTTAATGTGTGCATCATCCCATCACAGCAGTATCTGCCTTTCCAACCTTATAACTGATTTGTCTAATTTGAGGGCCTTCTCCACTCAGGGATACATTTTCAATCACTGTCCAAGAGTAGCTGAAAAAGGACAAAGAGGAGCACAGCAAAGTGTGCTGTCAGTAAGTAACCAGGCCGTCATCTTACAGAGTTAAATCTAGCTTTCAAGCTCCTTTGCCAGTGCCTTGTACTCACTCTTCGGGTCACGTTGCCTCATTGTATGGATTTCAGAGAGCTCTTCAGCAGCATTACTCAGCAGTCCTAGCTGCCATTTACTGATGGCTGCGTGTTCTTCCTAATCTCTCACCTCACTTTTCACAACAGTAAAATCTTCACTATCTTAGGTCAAGAAAGGAAGGCTCAGAGAATTGAAGTAATGACTTCACACCCCCCAAACTCTGAAGGGCAGAGTTTGGAGCCCAGCCTTGCTGCATACTAGCGATGTCATAGAAATTTTCTATGCCTCAGTTTCCTCTTCTGTAAAATGGGAACAGCAATGCTTCTGCGACAGGGCTGTTGAGAAGATTCAGAGACTCAGCACATAGTAAGGCTCTCCAGGTGGAAGTCAGCAAGGGCCAGACGGCCTTATTGCCATACTCATCTGCCACTTTTCCAAGCAGACGCTGCGGGGCTTGGATGAGAGCCAGCTTTTGGGAGTGTGCACCAAATGCAGTTGTCTTCTTGATCATGCCCCTGCTGAGGTGACTGCTTTCATTCAGAAAGGCAAGAGAGTCCCTTCTTTTTTCTAGTGCACCTGGATGAGTTGATTCACCAGCTGCATGTTGTTCGGGGAGTTTCCTCCTCTCGAGCCAATTAACTTCCCTAATTGTCCACATCTCCATGACCGTGGGCTAGGGGTGTGTCGTTATGAAGCCTCCTCCTGTCTGGTCATCTGTTGAGCAGAAGAGGTACTTCCGTTTCTGGTTGTTTGGAAGTTCTCAGTACTGGGTTCTTATCAGCATCAATGGAACAAATGAACCATTAATACTTGTCTGCATTTGACAGCTCAGACCTTGAGATTCCGATTTAGCAGGACCTGGGATTTGCATTTTGCAAAACTGTTTGCATGCACTTTGGAGGCACAGCCTGGCTGAGAACCACCGGATGTGGAATCTGGTTGGTGGAGAATCAAATGTGACTGTCAGATGTCCCCTTTGTGCAACTGTCAGACAGCTGTTCAAGTCCCAAATGCCAGGACTGTAAGGAGTGGTCTGAACAGTGGGTTGAACCTCATGCCAGTCATGAGGTGATGAACTTTCACATTGGTTAGACCACTGAAGGGCTTCCTTGGTGGCTCAGCAGTAAAGAATCCACCTGCCAAGGCAGGAGACGTGGGTTCAATCCCTGGGTCAGGAAGATCCCTGGAGAACATGGTAACCCACTCCTGTGTTCTTGCCTGGAGAATCCCATGGACAGAGGAGCTTGGCAGGCTATAGTCCAGAGGGTTGCAAAGAGTCGGACACGACTTAGCAACTAAACAGTTTCAAACAGGAAGCCATTAGAAGGTATTCAAGTAACAGTGTTTTCCAGTTGATAAGTTTATGGAAATGATGATTCCTGTAATGGTTTGACTATTAGAGCACAAAATTGCTTAATTAGAATTATTGAATTGAACTTACCTCTGTTGATATGCAGAGGGGATTCTTCCCTTACATTTAACAAAGTACTAGTTGCGTGGCAGGATGTAATTAAAAGCAAACATTAAACTCTTCAAGAGAATCAGCTTGTCATAGGAAGATCTAACCTATGAACTGAATATGTATATACTACAGTCTCCAGTGACAGAGCAGGGGATGGTACATTCCTGCCTCTCACGCTGTTAGGGATTTTAAAGCAAGATAGAGTGATATAATTTTCAAGATGCCCAAATTGAAGTATCTCAGAGTATTTATTCCTTTATTCACTCAGCAAACTTTTTGACTACCTGCTGTGTGTTGGAGGAGGTCTTCAAAATGTGACTGCTGGTTGACCTGAGAGATGACCCTGGACAATGGGAGGTTCCTCACCACCCCCCCCCCCACCGCCCCCAATCCCCCCACCCTCCCACCCCACTCTTTTCTGGAATGTATATTCCACCCATCATTCAAAGCCAGAGCCATTCAGAGATGGAGCCTTGAGAGAGCCATCTGGATGGTATACTTGACTGAACCTTGTTAAGGCCCTCTGTACACTTCTAAGGTTCTGCTGGGAGATCTACTCACCTCGCAGCTGCTTAAGACAAGGCTTGTAGGTAAGTCCCCCAGCTTATTAAACAGGCCACCTACCAATCTTGGGGGCTTCCCAGGTGGCTCAGTGGTAAAGAATCCGCCTGCCAAAGCAGGAGATGCAGGAGACGCAGGTTCAATTTCTGGGTTGGGAAGATCCTTTGAAGAAGGAAATAGCAACCCACTCCAGTATTCTTGTCTGGAAAATCCCATGGACAGAGGAGGCTGGCAGGCTACAGTCCATGGGGTTGCAGAATTGGACATGACTGAGCACAGCACAGCAGCAACCAGCCTGGGGTGTCTGTCTCTTTCTCTCATCTCTCTGTGCCCCCTGGGGAGGCTGGGGGACCAGTTTATGAACCAACACTATGTTAGTTATGGAGAAGAAAGATAATAATCCTTCCCTGTTTTCACAGAACAGAAGAGCAAAGTAAACAAATTTACAAGATACCATGTCTATTTTGGTGCAGTAGAGACATGTTCAGAGGCTAAAGGGACATAGGGGAGAGGGCTTGGTCAGGAAGGTGTCTTTGGAAGGCTAAGCTCAGTAGATACTAATCAAAGTATGGTTATGTGATATGCAAGGGTCGAGGTGGCAAGAATACACAGAAGAACTGTATGAAAAAGATCTTCATGACCCAGATACTCATGATGGTGTGATCACTGACCTAGAGCCAGACATCATGGAATGTGAAGTCAAGTGGGCCTTAGAAAGCATCACTACGAACAAAGCTAGTGGAGGTAATGGAATTCCAGTTGAGCTATTCCAAATCCTGAAAGATGATGCTGTGAAAGTGCTGCACTCAATATGCCAGCAAATCTGGAAAACTCAGCAGTGGCCACAGGACTGGAAAAGGTCAGTTTTCATTCCAATCCCAAAGAAAGGCAATGCCAAAGAATGCTCAAACTATCACACAATTGCACTCATCTCACATGCTAGTAAAGTAATGCTCAAAATTCTCCAAGCCAGGCTTCAGCTGTATGTGAACCATGAACTTCCTGATGTTCAAGCTGGTTTTAGAAAAGGCAGAGGAACCAGAGATCAAATTGCCAACATCCGCTGGATCATGGAAAAAGCAAGAGAGTTCCAGAAAAACATCTATTTCTGCTTTATTGACTATGTCATAGCCTTTGACTGTGTGGATCACAATAAACTGTGGCAAATTCTGAAGGAGATGGGAATACCAGACCACCTGATCTGCTTCTTGAGAAATTTGTATGCAGGTCAGGAAGCAACAGTTAGATCAGGACATGGAACAACAGACTGGTTCCAAATAGGAAAAGGAGTATGTCAAGGCTATGTATTATCACCCTGCTTATTTAACTTATATGCAGAGTACATCATGAGAAACACTGGACTGGAAGAAACACAAGCTGGAATCAAGATTTCCAGGAGAAATATCAATAACCTCAGATATGCAGATGACACCACCCTTATGGCAGAAAGTGAAGAGGAACTCAAAAGCCTCTTGATGAAAGTGAAAGTGGAGAGTGAAAAAGTTGGCTTAAAGCTCAACATTCAGAAAACAAAGATCATGGCATCCGGTCCCACCTCTTCATGGGAAATAGATGGGGAAACAGAGGAAACAGTGTCAGACTTTATTTTTTTGGGCTCCAAAATCACTACAGATGGTGACTGCAGCCATGAAATTAAAAGACACTTACTCCTTGGAAGGAAAGTTATGACCAACCTAGATAGCATATTCAAAATCAGAGACATTACTTTGCCAACAAAGGTCCGTCTAGTCAAGGCTATGGTTTTTCCAGTGGTCATGTATGGATGTGAGAGTTGGACTGTGAAGAAGGCTGAACACCAAAGAATTGATGCTTTTGAACTGTGGTGTTGGAGAAGACTCTTGACAGTCCCTTGGACTGCAAGGAGATCCAACCGGTCCATTCTGAAGGAGATCAGCCCTGGCATTTCTTTGGAAGGAATGATGCTAAAACTGAAACTCCAGTACTTTGGCCACCTCATGCAAAGAGTTGACTCATTGGAAAAGACTCTGATGCTGGGAGGGATTGGGGGCAGGAGGAGAAGGGGACAACAGAGGATGAGATGGCTGGATGGAATCACTGACTCGATGGATGTGAGTCTGGGTGAACTCTGGGAGTTGGTGATGGACAGGGAGGCCTGGCGTGCTGCGATTCATGGGGTCGTAAAGAGTCGGACACGACTGAGTGACTGAACTGAACTGAACTGAGCAAGAGGAGTAGAGTCTGGTGAAGTTAGTGCTTTAACAACAACAAAAACAACAATAATTTCAGCCGCAATAAAAGCAACAAAACACAGCTCCATGTGGAGGCAGTTCTGAACTTTGGTTGTGGTAGGACTGAGACCAGACTGAGATGAAAGGCAGAGGGCATGCCAACAAAGGCTGAGCTTGCCAGACTTAAAAGGTGGAACTTCACGCTCAAAATATTGCGGCCTTGGTGAATATCCAGGCGTAAACACAATCAGCATTGTTTTTTGCTTGTCTTTCAGCAAAAGAGTAATTTACCAGCTTCTGTAGTTGACAAAGGTATAGTGGTAACTGTAAGGAATCAGACGAGGGATGAGAACCAAGGTGCTGATGTTGCCAGGATGCTCCATGTCGCGTCTGCTTATTTCTCCTTTTGAACACTGGCCTCAGCCTCGCCTTGTGCACACAGCCTTCCCCACTGGGCAGAAGACATGAGAGGGTGTTTCATTTTCCAGCCTGTGTGGTGGCTGTAGTGGAGCACTCTGCATAGGCTTGCTTGGACTAGTCACTCTCACCAGTTATGTGAGATACTGCACAGAACTGGGTATCAAGGAACTCACTCCAGAAGATGGGAAGGAGAGCAGCGGGGCCAGCGGCTGGGAGGACGGAGACACTGAGTCCTGAACTGAGGCAGAGACAGAGGGAGGGGTGTGGAAGGGCAGGTCCAGACTCTGAAGAAGTCACAGACCCCGGGGACTGCCTGAAGGGGCAGGGCGGGGAATGCAAGTCTGAAGCATGGCCGATGTTGTACTTGATCCATTGGCTGCATGAAGGAAGTATTTGCTGAGGGATGGGGTAGAAACATTTTATTATGGGAAAGAAGAAATTCATTCTTCCTCTTTTACTTCCCATGATTATTTAAACCTTTCCTTCGGTTTTTTCAAAGCCTATAATCGTTACTTCTGATTTAAAAACTCATGCAATGAATATTAAATTTCATTTGTATTATGGAAAAGAGTGCTATCTTACTTATACAGGTCTTCAGGAGCAGATAAACAGATGTAATAACGTTCAAATCCTTAGGCTGGCAAAGGTGGTTGTGAGAATTCAAAGACAGAAAGTGTGTATAATCCCTAATTACACAATTCAAGAAAGGCTGGATTCCATACACAGATGTCAATAGGGCCAAAAATAGTTTGTACTAAAATTAAACAGACCACTTGACAACTTTTTCTTTTTTTTTAAAAGAACTTTGTGTTTGTAGGCATACCAAATGTAATAAAACTGCATTTAGTTCTGTTTATAAATGAACATGGGTTTCCCAAGTGGCTCTGTGGTAAAGAATCTGCCTGCCAATACAAGAGACATGGGTTTGATCTCTGGATTGGGAAGACCCCCTGGAGGAAGGCATGGCAACCCACTCCTGTATTCTTGCCTGGAGAATCCCATGGACGGAGGAGCCTGGCGGGCTACAGCCCATGGGGTGGCAAAAGCATCCGACATGACTTTAGTGACTAAACAGTAATAGCAACAATAAATGACCATAGTTCAGATCTTTCACTAATTCAGACTCCCTGCTCTAGCAGTTTGAGTTACTGGGATTAGTTGATCTTGGACGTGAAAGGCTGAACAACAGCATAAGCTGCACATTGGTCTTTTCACACTTTCTCTCCTCTGCTCGCAGTGTCCTTTACCATAGTCTCTGCTGGGTAAATTCTTCCTTGTCCTTGAAGACTTCCCTGGACAACAGGTCACTGTTTTCCTATGTTCCTCTGTTTTGTTCAAACTTCTACCACATGGTAGCCCAGTGGGTAAGACCCTGGCCTTTAATGTGACTTGTATTCACGTCTGCTGCTGTGAAGTATTAGGCAAGTTACTTAACCTCCCTGAGCCTCAGTTTTCCTACCATGCAATGGGGTTAATAACAGTGTCTCATAGAGTTATTATGGAGACTAAGCAACAAAGGTCTGTCTAGTCAAGGCTATGGTTTTTCCTGTGGTCGTGTATGGATGTGAGAGTTGGATTGTGAAGAAAGCTGAGCGCCGAAGAATTGATGCTTTTGAATTGTGGTGTTGTAGAAGACTCTTGAGAGTCCCTTGGACTGCAAGGGGATCCAATCAGTCCATTCTGAAGGAGATCAGCCCTGGGATTTCTTTGGAGGGAATGATGCTAAAGCTAAAACTCCAGTACTTTGGCCACCTCATGCGAAGAGTTGACTCATTGGAAAAGACTTTGATGCTGGGAGGGATTGGGGGCAGGAGGAGAAGGGGACAACAGAGGATAAGACAGCTGGATGGCATACTGACTCAATGGACGTGAGTCTGAGTGAACTCCTGGAGTTGGTGATGGACAGGGAGGCCTGGCGTGCTGCGATTCATGGGGTTGCAAAGAGTCGGACACGACTGAGCAACTGAAATGAACTGAACTGAACTGAACTGAAGCAATGTAACGCACATGAAGTACACAGCATGGGTCGGACCCCTAGTAAATGCTCAGTAAATGAATAAAATAATAAACTTTTGCATAAAAGAATTGCCTAAGACAAAAGGGGTTACTGGATGGTGATTATTTCACAGTGGAGATCTTGACAGATGAGTGTCTTCACACTTACTGAGCAGTTGGAAGTGTCAACGGGGATTTTGTTTTCCAGTGAGGTGTGGTATTCTGACCTCTGTATGATGACAGTTGTACTTTTCAAAGGCAGAAAGACTGAGAAGTTAAAGTGCTTTTTGGAACGTGCTGATTGGAATCCAGGAAATGCAGCCCCCAACTTCAGGGTGTGTTTGAGACTTGGTTTCACTCATTCTCATACTCCACTATCCTGGCGTCAGTGGCTATCACAGGGGTGAGTGTGGATCCAAGATGGACCCATCAAAGTCCTCTTCTTGAGTCATATGCAGAGCCTGGGCAAGAGAGGCTGGATGTCCCTCCTGGTAGATTATCAGCCATTTTTCCTCCTCTCTCCTCACTGCTCTGTGTGTGTGTGTGAGAGTCGTTCAGTCGTGTCCAACCCTGCCACCCTATGGACTGCAGCCCACCAGGTTCCTCTGTCCAAGGGATTCTCCAGGCAAGAATACTGGAGTGGGTTGCCATTTCCTTCTCGACTCCTTACTGCTGCATGGAGCAAAACCAGCTGCACTAGATGTGAATCGGGTCAACATACAGGAGACAACAGTCTTGACCATGTTGTTTGAGTCCACAGAGTCCCTGGGCCTCTTTTTCCCTTGGACTTCCTAGTTAGATGATACATTCTTTCTTCTTTTGAAGCTTAAAGTAGCTTGAATGAAGTTTTTTTTTTTTTTTTTTGCCGTACAGTATCTCAATTGTGGCATGTGAGATATAGTTCCCTGACCAGGGATCAAACCCAAGAACCCCCGCACTGGGGACTCAGAAGATTAGCCACTAAATCCCCAGGAAGTCCCAAATTAAGCTTTTCCATTCAAGACCCACTGTCTTGAATAAATGGTTCATGACTTTCACCACGGTCTTATGAGTTAAATACTATCCCTCTCTTCTTTTTAGATATAAAATCAGAGAGGTTACTTGTACAAAAATACACAATTACTAAATGGTTAAGATAGGTTTGAAATTCCGGTCTGTGTGGTTCTAAAACCCTTACTGCCTTGATTGCTTTCGTCACTTCTTTTGACATGTGGCCTTGACACCTACTCATGGCCTCGACCTTCCCAAATGCCAGTCTATGAAGAAGGGGAAGGGGCTGTCATTCTCCTGGGTCCCCGGCCACTCTGTCTTAGCAGTATCAGCGTGTCTTTGCTCTTTTGTATATTCAGTTCCCTCTTTAGTCAAATTCAAATTTATTTGTAGACTCTTCTACTTAAACTCCTCCTCACTCCCTTTCAAGTAACTCAGGGCCCATGAAGGAGCCTCCTCCCAGGCTGCCCGTGACCCAGGCCATGATGGGCCCATTAATCTTGCAGATACGAGGGAGGCTGGGACCCTTCCCCAGATGGCTTTTTCTTAGGAGACAATAGAGACCGCCAGGACATGACCGGAACTGAAAAGGCAGTGGCCTGTTTAGGGCAGGAAGGTTTGGGAGGCCTGGGAAGAAAACCAAGGTGGCTGCTTTATTTAATTCATTTATTGATGCATTATATCAAGAGCGAATGTAATGGTCTTTGATTTCATAATTTGTGAGATGAGAGTGGTCATTGGCAACCTGAAGAGAAATTCTTGGGGCAGAGAGGAAGAGATCCAAAATATATGCTTACATGTTTTATATTTATATCAATGATTCAAGTTATACTCAACTGTGTTTGTAGCTGTACTCTTATAACTATCTACTATTTTCCTATTTCATATTAGAGGCTACAAATTATAATTGTATCCTTTAGGATTCAGTGTCAGTTTTATTCATGAGATAGTTTTTCAAACTCTTATGGAGGAGCTAGAATTCTATCCCCAATCTGCATCTTAAGGGATTCTGTGTCTGCTTTTACATCTATATTTTAAGGATAGCACAGCTTATAATTCTGGATGAAGTTTCTTTCATTTTGATGAACATACTTATACGTCTTCTCAGTCCCTTCTTTGAACTAACTCCTCCTCAAACCTTGGTCTCACGTCCTTCAGGAAGTTTTAAATTTCTTGGCATCAACGTCTCTACTTGCTGATATTCATCACATTTGCAATTTTTTGTTCAACATTATCTTTTTGGCTAGATTACAGATACAGAGCAATGCCTGAAACAGGGTCTTACACGTCTGTGTTTATCAAACTTCTGTTGAAAGAGTCAGGGGGCTACAGTCTGTATCATGTCATCAGAGTTGCTCAGGTAGTTTGGGCTGGTTGCGAAGTAAAAATGTCTATTCCGGTAAGCATCACCCATGCCAAACCTACACTGAGCCGCTGCTCCTCATAGGAATCCATCCTCTTCCTCAGGAGTCAGGGGGCAGAAAGAAGGTTGTGGACCACTGCAAACCCGGACTTCTTTCTAGTACTGATCCTACTGTATTACAGGCGTAATATATACGTAATATATGTAAAAACATATTTTACATAAATTAATTCATTGTTCCTCTCAACACCCCATGTGAAACCCTATTCCATTTTAAATTTGAGAACACTGAGGGTCACAGGGATTTTAAGTAGCTGCTAAAGACCTTACAAGTGAGACCCTAAGCAATAAGACTGATTTCAAACTCAGACAGCAGCAACAAAGACCACTCTACCAATACTATTTCTCCATATGTGTTTGAATTAAATTAAATTTGAGATGAACATGTATTCCCTGTCTGAGGCCTCAAGAGAAAGAGACACCTTTTATTTTAGACAAGGTAAGATGGATGAGGGCTTCCCCAATAGCTCAGTTGGTAAAGAATCTGTCTGCAATGCAGGAGACCCTTGTTTGATTCCTGGGTCAGGAAGATCCACTGGGGAAGGGCTAGGCTACCCACTCCAGTATTCTTGGGCTTCCCTTGTGACTGAGCTGGTAAAGAATCCACCTGCAATGCAGGAGACCTGGGTTCGATCCCTTGGTTGGAAAAATCCCCTGAAGAAAGGAAAGGCTACCCACTCCAGTATTCTGGCCTGGAAAATTCCATGGACTATATAGTCCATGGGGTTGCAAAAAGTCAGACATGACTGAGGGACTTTCACTCACTCAAGATGGATAAGATAGGCCCAGCTTTGTGACAGGTCAAGTATGCATGTAAAATCATATCTTAGAATGTGAGCATCTGCAGGAATTCAAGCTCAAGTGGGGTGCCCTCGTGTTGGGAAAGCCATGAGCACCTAGGAGGTGGTAGTGGTAGTGGGGTGACAGTCCCATGTGACATGAGGTCACTTTATCGTAGTGGTCAAGAGCACATTGTGAAGGCAGAGGACAGACTAAACACTCAATCCACAACGTTTATCCATTGCCACTGTGTTCGAGTGTTTGGAGTATTTAGAACTAATGCTGCATATCCATAAAGATCAGGACACTAACACTTGTGCAATCTTCAGGAGTGGAAGTCCTGCAGAGGCAGGAACCAGACGGGTTCTGCCTCACAGTGAGCTGGTCCTCCTTCCCAGCATGTCTGGGACCCGAGGCCGCCACACCTGTTGGGGTATCTGGCATCCAGAGAAGGATGTGCTTTGCCGAGCAGAGGGCTGAATCCTACCTGTGCTGCTCGTGGCTGTTTCTGTGAAGAAGTTATGTCTCTTTCCATTTCTCTTATCCATTAACCCACGCAAGGCTCTCTCTGGCTAATTGAATTCGCTAGAAGGCTGCCTTCGGTGATTAGACATCCTGCAGCCTGAGCTGAGAGGAAGAAGGGAACAGGCAGAGAGGCGAACATCTTGGTGAGCGCAATTCAATCTGCTGCTAAATTTAATCTGTGTGTTTCTGGTTTCTGTTCGCATTCAACCACCTGCAGTGATATGTTTAAAATGCTCCCGACGCATCAGCAAGGTGGGCACTGTGCCAGGACCAAGTCTGCCCGTTTTTGCTTCATTTTATGTAAAACTTGACTGAATATCAGCTCGGGTTTTTTCTTTTCTTGGCACATCTGAGGTTTTAAATTGCTGATGAAGACAGGACAGCAGTATCTGCCCCAAATGTGATCTCTAAAATAGGTTTTCACAGTGTCAGCCTCCCTGCCTCCATCCCACAGATTTCCCCTGCCCAGAAGATATCAGTAGGCCCTACGTACTCAGCATTAGAGCTCTAGCCTTGAATTATATCAAACACATTAATCCCTATACACATTGCATGATATAAAATTTATTTAAAATTTCAGGTAGTAAAATGCAGCTGAGCTGAAGATGTGTTGATACACAATTAAGTGCATATTTGTTTGAATTTAAGTTTTCTTTTTGTATTTTGCAGGCAATATGTATTCTTTGTCAGGTCTTACACCTCTTATGTAGGCCTCCTAAGAGCTCATAGGTCCCAAGTCCTTTGCCCATGCGTGGGCCAAACTGGGAGCTTCAGAGATGGTGTTTTGTTGTCTGCCCACCATTCTGAAGTTTCCTAAAGTAGAAGCAAAGAATGTCTACGTGATGGTTCCACACACAGGCTTTGGCATCAAGCAAGTCCAAGTCTGTCTGCTCACAGAATCAGTTTCTGAGAACAGAATCTCAGTTTCTGCCTTGTTAAAGTCTGGATGATGATGGTGTCTACTCACTGCTGTTATTTGAATAGTATCATTTGCGGAGAAGGCAATGGCACCCCACTCCAGTACTCTTGCCTGGAAAATCCCATGGATGGAGGAGCCTAGTAGGCTGCAGTCCATGGGGTTGCTAGGAGTCAGACACGACTGAGCGACTTCACTTTCATGCATTGGAGAAGGAAATGGCAACCCACTCCAGTGTCCTTGCCTGGAGAATCCCAGGGACAGGGGAGCCTCATGGGCTGCCGTCTATGGGGTTGCATGGAGTCGGACACGACTGAAGGGACATAGCAGCATTCGTGTTTTGTACCGTGACAACTTGGCCGGGCTGAACTGCATTTCCCAGAATCCTTTCCTGTACATTTCCTGTTAGGGCGGGCCCCCATAGAGATTCCAGGGGGAGATTTGCCAAGTGTGTGTTGAGCAGCAGGCATTTTGCAGTTCACACGTGTTGTCACTTACCTGCTGGTTCACCTAATTGGAGGGAAGTAATAACCAGGCCTGCAGTGACTCTGTGTGTGCGTGCTTAGTTGCTCAGTTGTGTCCAACTCTTTGTGACCCCACGGCCTGTAGCCCGCCAGGCTCCTCTGTGCCTGGGGATTCTCCAGGCAAGAAACCTGGAGGTCGGTTGCCATGCCCTCCTCCCTTTACTAAATCCTTCTTCAGCTTCTCTGACTCCTAGGCCGGGTGTGTCTTGTTTAGTTTCAGGACAAGGCACCTGCAGGACGAGATCAGAAGCAAAGAAAATCTGACATGGTTTTTCAATCCATTCTTGTGGGTTTTGGTTCATTCTTTCTCTCCCTCAGTCCATATCCATCTTCCCTTCCTGACTGCCTCCCCTGATGGCTTCATACTCCAGCATCAGATGTGAAGGCAACCAGCTCTCATGATTGTGTAAGGTCAAATTCCTGCAACAAATCCCTTTCTAAATTTATAGTGGTTCTGTTTCTCTGATCGATTCCTGCCTGAAATAGAACTTATGGTTGTTGTTTGACTGAGATAAACCTTGTAAAGTGCATAGTAGCAGACCTGGCATATAGTCAGTGCTTGATAAACACCTCCATTACAGTCCCCAAAGATGGACATTATTTCATGGACACAAATCTAAGTCCAGTACCTGTCACATAGCAGATGCTCTACACAAACTTGTTGAATGTTTCTCAACACAAGAGGAACAGGACTGTATGCGGCAATACATGGGAGTTGAGGGGGAGGTGGTTGAATCAGTTGAGTAATAGGACATCTATATTTAAGAAAACTATTTAAAGAGATGCAATGTATCATTTCACATTGATAGAATGATCACCTGTGGCAACATCATATGCTCTAAATTTAAACATTTGCCAAGTATGTTCCGTGGGACCAGTGTGTATGAACAGTTAGATTGATACCTAATAAGCGTGTATAAATAAAAATAGAGGTTTCTATGGTACTTGAGAAGGAAATTATTTTCTTGTGGGGTTTTGCACATCTGACAAGTCTCTCTTCTTCCCCTCTGTCTGTCTGGGGTCTCTGTGTCCTGAGTGAGGGTTTCTTCCTCTGGTGTGCCCTTCTTGACCCTAGGGAGTTTCACTTTTATTTTTCTCTCCCACCCACATCATCATGGCTATTCCTTGGCTCTTCTCTTCAGCCTAGACTGCAACACCTCTGAAAGCTTAAGTCCAATAGTTCTGGTTATTCAGTGCTGCCTAATAAAATATTGCATAGGAACCAGGAATGTTAGGTCTATGAATCAAGGTAAATTAGAAGTGGTCAAACAGGAGATGGCAAGAATGAACACTGACGTTTTAGGAATCAGTAAACTAAAATGGACTGGAATGGGTGAATTTAATTCAGATGACCATTAAATCTACTACTGTGGGCAAGAATCCCTTGGAAGAAATGGAGTAACCCTCATAGTCAACAAAAGAGTCCTAAATGGATGCAATCTAAAAAATGACAGAATGATCTTTGTTTCCAAGGCAAACCATTCAATATCATAGTAAACCAAGTCTATGCCCAACCAGTAATGCTGAAGAAATTGAAGTTGAATGGTTCTATGAAGACATACAAGACCTTCTAGAACTAACACCCAAAAGAGATGCTCTTTTCATTATAGGGGACTGGAATGTAAAAGTAGGAAGTCAAGAGCTACCTAGAGTAACAGCCAAATTTGGCCTTGGAGTACAGAATGAAGCAGGGCAAAGGCTAATAGAGTTTTGCCAAGAGAACGCACTGGTCATAACAAACACCCTCCTCCAACAACGCAAGAGAAGACTCTACACATGGACATCACCAGATGGTCAACACCGAAATCAGATTGATTGTATTCCTTGCAGCCAAAGATGGAGAAGCTCTATACAGTCAGCAAAAACAAGACTGAGAGCTGACTGTGGCTCAGATCATGAACTTCTTATTGCAAAATTCAGACTTAAATTGAAGAAAGTAGGGAAAACCACTAGACCATTCAGGTATGACCTAAATCAAATCCATTATGATTATATGGTGGAAGTGACAAATAGATTCAAGGGATTAGATCTGACAGAGTGTCTGAAGAACTATGGATGGAGGTTCCTGACATTGTACACGAGGCAGTGATCAAGACCATCCCCAAGGAAAAGAAATGCAAAAAGGCAAAATGGTTGTCTGAGGAGGCCTTACAAATAGCTAAGAAAAGAAGAGAAGCAAAAGACAAAGGAGAAAAGGAAAGATATACCCATTTGAATACAGAGTTCCAAAGAATAGCAAGGAGAGATAAGAAAGCCTTCTTCGGTGATCAGTGCAAAGAAATAGAGGAAAGCAATAGAATGGGAAAGACTAGAGATATCTTTTAAGAAAATAAGACAAACCAAAGGAATATTTCATGCAAAGATGGGCACACTAAAGGACAGAAATGGTATGGACCTAACAGAAGCAGAAGATATTAAGAAGAGGTGGCAAGAATACACAGAATAACCATACAAAAAAGATCTTCATGACTCAGATAACCATGATGGTGTGATCACTCATCTAGAGCCAGACATCCTGGAATGTGAAGTCAAGTGGACCTTAGGAAGCATCACCACGAACAAAGCTCGTGGAAGTGATGGAATTCCAGTTGAGCTTTTTCCAATCCTAAAAGATGATGCTGTGAAAGTGCTGCACTCAATATGCCAGAAAACTTGGAAAACTCAGGCCACAAGACTGGAAAAGGTCAGTTTTCATTCCAATCCCAAAGAAAAATGAAAGTGAAAGTCGCTCAGTCGTGTCCCACTCTTTGTGACCCCATAGACTATACAGACCATGGAATTCTCCAGGCAAGAATACTGGAGTGGGTAGCCTTTTCTTTCTCCAGGGGATCTTTCCAATCCAGGGATCAAACTCAGGTCTCCCACATTGCTGGTGGATTCATCCCAAAGAAAGGTAACGCTAAAGAATGTTCAAACTACCACACAATTGCACTCATCTCACATGCTAGCAAATAATGCTCAAAATTCTCCAAGCCAGGCTTCAACAGTACATGAACAGTGAACTTCTAGATGTTCAAGCTGGATTTAGAAAAGGCAGAAGAAGCAAAGATCAAATTGCCTACATCTATTGGATCATAGAAAAAGCAAGAGAGTTTCAGAAAAACATCTGCTTCTGCTTTATTGACTACGCCAAAGCCTTTGACTGTGTGGATCACAACAAACTGTGGAAAATTCTTCAAGAGATGGGAATACCAGACCACCTTACCTGCCTCCTGAGAAATCTGTATGCAGGTCAAGAAGCAACATTTAGAACCGAACATGGAATAGCAGACTGGTTCCAAATTGGGAAAGGAGTACGTCAAGGCTGTATATTGTCACCCTGCTTATTTAACTTATATGCAGAGTACATCATGAGAAACGCTGGGCTGGAGGAAGCTAAAGCTGGAATCAAGATTGCTTGGAGAAGTATCAGTAACCTCAGATATGCAGATGACACCACCCTTAGGGCAGAAGTGAAGAACTATAGAGCCTCTTGATGAAACTGCAAAGGGAGAGTGAAAAGTCGATTCAAAACTCAACATCCAAAAAACGAAGATCATGGCATCCGATCCCATCACCTCATGGCAAATAAATGGAGAAACAATGGAAACAGTGACAGACTTTATATTTTGGGCTCCAAAATCACTGGACATGGTGACTGAAGCCATGAAATTAAAAGATGCTTGTTCCTTGGAAGAAAAGCTATGATCAACCTAGACAGCATATTAAAAAGCAGAGACATTACTTTGCTGACAAAGTTCTGTCTAGTCAAGGCTATGGTTTTTCCAGTGGTCATGTATGGATATGAGAGTTGCACTATAAAGAAACCTGAACACTAAAGAATTGATGCTTTTGAACTGTGGTGTTGGAGAAGACTCTTGAGAGTCCCTTGGACTGCAAGGAGATCCAACCAGTCCATCCTAAAGGAAATCAGTCCTGAAATATACATTGGAAGGACTGATGCTGAAGCTGAAAGTCCAATACTTTGGCCATTTGATGCGAAGAACTGACTCATTAGAAAAGACCCTGATGCTGGGAAAGATTGAAGACAGGAGGAGAAGGGGACAACAGAGGACAAGATGGTTGGATAGCATCACTGACTCAATGGATATGAGTTGGAACAAGCTCCAGGTGTTGGTGAAGGACAGGAGTCCTGGTGTGCTGCAGTCCATGGGGTCGCAGAGAGTTGGACATGACTGAGTGAGTTAACTGAACTGAACTGAATAAAATATCCCTGGATCTTCCCAGGTGGCCCAGAGTCAAAGAATCCTCCTGCCAATGCAGGAGATACAGGTTCAATCCCTGAGTTGGGAAGATCCCCTGGAGAAGGAAATGGCAACCCACTCCAGTATTCTTGCCTGGGAAATCCTTTGGACAGAGGAGCATAACAGGCTACAGTCCATGGGGTCGAAAAAGATTTCCAACATGCTCCATAACTAATTCCTTATCTTTCCTGTACCTTCAGTGTCTATTTTTAATGCTCTTTCTTATCACCAAGTTGGAATATCAACCACAGAAACAGCTAATATTTATTGCTTACCAACTGTCAGACACTATCTTTGCACTGCCATCTTGTAACTTATTTATTAATACTTGCAACAATGATTAGTATTGTTATTATCTCCACCTTTACAGATGAGTAAAACAGAATCCTGTGACATTAAAGAATATACTCAAGGTCACACAGCTTTTGTGTGGAACTGGGACTGCTTCTAGAGCTTGAATACATGCTGAAAGTGAAAGTGAAGTCGCTGAGTCATGTCCAACTCTTTGCAATCCTATGGACTGTAGCCTACCAGGCTCCTCCGTCCATGGGATTTTCCATGCAAAAGTACTGGAGTGGGTTGCCATTCCCTTCTCCAGGGGATCTTCCCAACCCAGGAGTCCAACCCAGGTTTCCTGCATCATAGGCAGATGCTTTATATCTGAGCCACTAGGAAAGTCCATAATACATGCTCTTCACCACATACTGCTCCAACACATGTAGAAATGTTCCAGAAAGAAATCCAAGACATATTTTTTCTACCTTTAGCTCTTGTCCCATCTCTCACTTTTTTTTGAATCATCTTCACAAAATATCTTTTCCACTTCCTCACTTCATCTTCAACTGCTTGCAGCAGACCACAGAGACAACCCGAGCACCCGGAACCCCCATTTTAGACTTCCGTCCCGGTTTGTCTGTGGCCCCGCTGCCTCTGAGCGTGGTGTGTCCAGTTCCCTCCTACCTTCATTCTCTCATGATTTTCCTCCCACTCCGGCCCCTCCGCAGTCCCCTTTGCCAGCTCTTCCCCCTCTGCATTGCTCTTATCTTAATAGTTCTGTTCCTCAGGCTTCTATCTGTGTCCAGGTCTCCTTACTCTGGGTGAGTTCAATGCAGGCAGGCTCCCGTCTGAGCCACCAGGGTCTCTGGGGTGAACTCATCTCTTCTCAGGGCTGCCCTTGTACAAACTCTGCCTGATTACTCTCAGATGGAGACTTCTCACTCAGATTTCACTTTGAGCCCCAGCTCCACTCATGAAGCTGCTGACTGGAGACTTGGTTGCTTGATGGGCTGAGTCACCCTGTTGGAGGGGTTGGTGGGCCAGGGAGAAGCTTGGGAAGGTAGGCAGCTTGTGACAAAATCCTTGGGAAACTGGAGAGAACCAATAAGAAAGCTGGATCAATTCATGAGTTGGTCGGAGCTCAATGACAGAGGTTTGGGATGACTGTATAGACTCGCGGGTGGTCTGTGCGTGAGGAAATGAAGTGTTCCATACATCAAGAAATGGGGTCAGCATGGGCCATGCAGAAGCCACAGGTGAAGTATGTACAAAACCGTGCTGACCCTGTTCTGTCAGAAGCTTGCTGCTCTTGTTCTTTGAATTAGAGCCTATATATGGAATCTAGAAAAATGGTACTGCTGCTGCTGCTGCTGCTAAGTCGCTTCAGTCGTGTCCGACTCTGTGCGACCCCATAGACGGCAGCCCACCAGGCTCCCTTGTCCCTAGGATTCTCCAGGCAAGAACACTGGAGTGGGTTGCCATTTCCTTCTCCAACGCATGAAAGTGAAAAGTCAAAGTGAAGTCGCTCAGTCGTGTCTGACTCTTCGAGACCCCATGGGCTGCAGCCTACCAGGCTCCTCCGTCCATGGGATTTTCCAGGCAAGAGTACTGGAGTAGGGTGCCATTGCCTTCTCCCAGAAAAATGGTACAGATGAACCTATTTCCAGGGCACAAATAGAGACAAAGATAGAGAATGGATATGTGGATACAGGGTAGGGGAATGGGAAGACTTGGGAGATTAGGACTGACGTACATACACCACCATGTGTAAAATAGATGGCTAGTGGGAAGCTACTGTGTAGTACATGGAGCTGAGCTCAGCGCTCTGTGGGGACCTAGGGAGGGGCACTGGGGGCCGGGAGGGAGGTTCAGGAGGGAGGGGACATAGTATGCATGTAGCTGACTCACTTAGCTATACAGCAGAAACTAACACAACATGGTAAGGCAACAATACCCCAATAAATTCAAGCGCGTGGCTCACCCAGATCTCTGACCACCCAAATCAGATTCTGGCTCATTTGCTGTTTTTTGCCCCCCTCATTAAATTAGACCATAAGTCCTGTTGATTGTGCTTCCCAATTACATTTTGAATTCACTCAGGCCTCTTGTTACTTCTATTTCCTTAAGTTAGGCCATCATCATTACCTGTCTGGACTCTTCCAACAGCCTCTTGACTTATCCCCCAGGTGCTATCTGACTGTCCTTCTAGAAAGACTGTGTAAAATGTAACTGTGATAGTATAGCCCCACTTTCCCAATGGGAGTGGGGCTACTCCCATTGCTTGCTGAACGAGACCCAGATTCCTCAGCATGGCAAGCAAGGCCCTTCTTTATGTGGCTCCTGACCCCCCTCCAGCTCCACTCTGTCTCATCCTCCCCATGCTCTCAAAGACTGTGTGTCCTGAGATGCTTTGCAGTTCCCCGGCATTCACACCTTTGCCTGCTGCTCCTCCTGAACAGCTTGTCTGGTCTGACAGCCTGGTCACCCCTCCCTGTCCTCCTGTCTCCACTCCACTCACCTTCTGAAAGCCTTCTCTGGCTGCATTCCGGGGTTGACTGGCCCCTTCTGTGCCTGGGAAGGGCCCTGGACTGTGCCAGGAAGTGTCCTCCTCTCTGAGGCTGAGTTCCCAGAGGGCCAGGACCAGGTACAGTATCTGTATCTATCCACAAGTGATCCCAGAGTTAGCTGGGCCAACTCCTTTCAGCCCCGAGAACCTTACCCTAGCATCCTTACCATGGGTGAGGCCCTTCCTACTCCCAAGGAAAATTAATTAGCCTTTCTATATTACTTCTGAACACTGTATTTGCTCCATTTATGTTATTAATAATAATAACATCAATCAAATACTTATCTATGTGTTCAGCTATATGCTAACTGCTTTACTGCTGATTGGAGAGATTATTGCCTTTAATCTTTATAACATGCCCATGAAGTAGTTACTATATTTGCATTTTTCTAGAGGAAAAAACCAGAGAAGGCAATGGCACCCCACTCCAGTACTCTTACCTGGAAAATCCCATGGGTGGAGGAGCCTGGTAGGCTGCAGTCCATGGGGTCTTGAAGAGTTGGACACGACTGAGTGACTTCACTTTGACTTTTCACTTTCATGCATTGGAGAAGGAAATGGCAACCCACTCCAGTGTTCTTGCCTGGAGAATCCCAGGGACGGGGGAGCCTGGTGGGCTGCCATCTATGGGGTCGCACAGAGTCGGACATGACTGAAGTGACTTAGCAGCAGCAGCAGAGGATAAAACTAGAGTTTTGAGGTCCTGTGATAGGCGCAGTAGATACGGCATGAACAAAACCCACAGGGCCTCTGCCTCCTTGAAGCTAGCAGTCTGGAGGGAGGTGTGGACATTAAAGTAAAACTCTCATAAGCAATAATAAAATCTTAATATTTCTTAAGACCTTACCATCTGTCAGGCACTCCTCCAAATGCCTTTCATATACCACCTTATTTAATGCTTATAAAACCCTAGGAATTAGGTATTATTATCCCCATTTTTCAAAAGGATGCCAATACATGGCGATGCTAAGTAACTCGGCCAAGGTCCCAAAGCCAGGCTTTGAACCCTCTGCCACTTGAATCCTGGGCCTATGCTCCTGGGGAATGACAGGGCACCCTCTGAGAGTGTCATTAGGGACCTGGCTTGATTGGGATATGTGTGGAGGGAAGGCTGCCTAGAGGACATGTGACATGTGAGCTGAGACTTGAAAGATCTGCTGGTGGAGGAGAAGCGTTTCAGGATTCTTTGGTTTCCTCCTAGAATAGAATTGTGGTTCACTCTTTTTTGTATCACCAATATTATGTACTGTGCCTGTAAGCGTGTATATGTGTGTGTGTACTATGGTGGTTAGTACATGGAGATATTCAAACACTTGAAAAACACACATGTTGCTTCAATAAGCATGTCTCTTTTGATTCCTTACTCATAAAACTGCAAGGTAGGTAGAATAAATATTCCAAATTTCTTTAAAAAGATATAAAAAAAGATAAATAAGAACAAAACAAGTGATTTGCTTAATGTCTCCAGACCACAAAAAGGCGGAAGTGAAGGGAGAATCTAAAATCAAGTCTCTTTGAGTTCAGACCATCTTGGTGACATCCTCGTATCAGAGTGGCTCACCTTCTGGTTATTTCCACTGTCCTTCGCAACTTGAGGCACAGCTGTAGACCTAGAAGGCTGGCTGCATGTGGCCCTGGTGTCCCCAGGACACAGGTTCTCACCAGCAGAGAACTCAGTCTGTGTGCAGGCCGTTTGCACTCTCAGTGCCTTTTTACTGAAGCCCGAAGTCTCCGCTTTCTCCCGTGTAAACCAGCAGGCATCACAAGTTAGAGCACATGCGCACTGTGGGCAGGTGAGGACCCACCCTGGGAATTCTACCCAAAGGGTCCGCATGGGCTATTTTGTCCCCTTTCACCGTCTATCTGGTTGACCACCCAGTAACCCACACCCCTCCTGTACTGAGGGGTTGTCTCAGGAAGGGACGAAGTCTTCCAAAGCCTTGGCAACTTGGCTCCCCTTTTCTTTGTCCAAGGACGTCACGGACCCCCCGGGCTTCTGCCTGCGTTGTGCCTCCTGTCTCCTGCGCTCCCCGCATGCCTCTTCTTGCTACCTCGAGGGCAACCGCTGGTTGACCTCGGCACTCCAGCTCTTTTATTTTCATAACTACAGGAGCCAAAGTCAAGCCCTGATGGCTGCTTTGCAACCATGCGGTAGAGCTCTGTCTTTTGTAATTGACATAAAGGCTCTGGATCCCTCTTTTCCGAGAGCCATGATTTCCCGTCGGGTCACTGCCATGGCCAAATGGGGCAACCGTGTCTGTATCATATGACTCTTCTTTCTGCTGTGGCCGATCATATCAGAAATGGTATCTCAGGGAGATGATCGGCTGCAGCTAGGAACTGAAGGGTGGAGAAGATTCAGGCAGGCTGAAGGAAGGGACAGGGCAGAGAATGAGGGAAGGCAGGAATGGAGAGTGGAAAGCTAGGGGCAGGACAGACACGACTCATGTAGGGGATAACTAGCTGGCTCGACTGGCATTAACTGGGATTCTTACAGGAGCCTGCAAGCGGCTGTGGAAGGAAGAAACAGATTGCTGCTGCTGCTGCTGCTAAGTCACTTCAGTCGTGTCCGACTCTGTGCGACCCCATAGACGGCAGCTCACCAGGCTCCCCGTCCATGGGATTCTCCAGGCAAGGACACTGGAGTGGGTTGCCATTTCCTTCTCCAATGCATGAAAGTGAAAAGTCAAAGTGAAGTCACTCAGTCGTGTCTGACTCTTCGCAACCCCATGGACTGCAGCCTACCAGGCTCCTCCGTCCGTGGGATTTTCCAGGCAAGAGTACTGGAATGGGGTGCCATTGCCTTCTCCAAAGAAACAGATTGCAAGGTCTTAAAAGCCATTCTGGATCCATATTCCACACTCCAATTCTACCCTAAAATTGAACACAATGATATAGATGAGGGTTTTCCATTTTCAAAAGAAGACATATGGTGGGTGAGAATGGAAATAATATTTGTCAAATACCAGTGACTATTTGGAAAAGGAAATGGCAATCCATGCCAGTATTTTTGCCTGGAGAATCCCATGGACAGAGGAGACTGGTGAGTTACAGACCATGGGGTCACAAAGAGTCAGACACAGCTGAGTTAAAAACAACACACAGTGACGATTATAACTGCTTTCAATACATCATTTACTCCTATCAATAATGCATTTGGTGATAAGAAACAGAATTCAGCATGCAGTGGCTTAAATTGAAGAGACACAATTTTACATATCATGAGAAGTTGATGGCTTCAGCATTGATTCAATATCTTGATGCTGTCGGGGCTAATAACTCTGAAATTCTCTTGGTCACAAGATGGCTCCTGAAACTCCAGACATCACATCTTTGTTCAAGGCAGGAAGTAGAAGAAAGAGGGAAAGAGCTTCATCTATCCTCTTTTATTAGGAAAACAGAAACATTTCCAGAACCTGCCCTCAGACTTCTGCTTATATTCCCCTGCCCAGAACTTTGTTTCCTGGTCATCCCTTGCTGAAAGGCACCCTTGGAAAGTGAGTATTAAGTTCTTCCAGTCTCTAAAGTAAAAGTGTCTGTTATAATTATGTTATTTATTTCAGATGTTAATATCATTTCCATATTGTATGTGAGAAAATTGAGGCTTCATAAGGAAAGTCGTGCTAGTATCTGGGAGAGTTAGAATTCAAATCTTGGACATTCTGATGCCAAAGTCCCTGTCTTTCCTGTGAGCCCTGGCAGGCTCAAGCTTGCTTGTGGTCAGGAACATTCTCAGACTTTCTGCATGAAAATCTCTGCTGGCCCTAAAGCAGGCTCCTGAAAATCTTATATGCTGGAAGGGTGAGAAAGAAAATGTTGGAACTTCAGAGGATTATTTGATTCTCTTAGAAAGCCCAGGGTTCCTGCAGAGATGCCAGGCAGAGGGGGTGGCTAGAGTTGATGAGGAGGAGGAAAGGCAAAAATTGTGTCCTTACTCTTTGTTCTAACTGGCACCTAAATAGGGTTGGACATGCAGCTCTGGAAGGGGTATATTTTTATGAAGAAAGAACAAAGGGACCTGGAAATTTGATCTGTTAGGCTGGGGGAATTGCTCTGTGAAAAATACCACAGGATACTCAAGCTCTCTGCTGTTTCTAGAACAGCGGCTGACAGGCCCTTGTTCATGGGGGAGCAAACATGAGAAATAAAAGGCTTAGTTAAGTTTGACTGAATGATGTTTCCTATGGAGCCGGAAATGACAAGCAGTGATTTCCTATCAATCGTACCTTAGGTGACTATTTTAAAAGCAAATGGTCCCTATTGACATGAAAAGAAAAAAAAAAAGAAAGCAAGAACATTTCTGGGTATGCATTTTTGCCCTTAACCTAACTGGATATTTAGAAGACTTTGAAATGAAAAATTGCCTGGTTCCGGGAGGGCAGCAGGCAGTAGGGAAGTCTGTCTCAAGGTTATTGGTATTCCTGTGTGAGGAGGAAGTTGTCTGAGAATCACAGCCTCTCTTGTCTGTCAGGGAGACAAGGCCCCTCTAGGAACGATGACTTGGGCCAAAGCTGTCCCAGTCTATTCAGGCTTTCCAGAGAAGTTGAGGAAGGGATTCCTCTTCCCTTAAGCAGCCAGATCTCAGGACGCATTTCACGTATCCCTCCTGTCAGTGGTGGCTCAGGTGGTAAAGAATCTGCCTGCAATGTGGGAGACCCGGGGTAGATCCCTGGGTCAGGAAGATCCCCTGGAGAAGGGAATATCAACCCACCCCAGTGTTCTTGCTGGAGAATTCCATGGACAGAGGAGCCTGGCGGGCTACAGTCCTCAGGGTCACACAGAGTCGGACACGATTGAGCAACTTTCACTCACTCCTGTCAGCGAGATTATCTGTAACCAGCTCCCTCTGTCTCCATATTGTTTCAACCGTCATGTTACTTGAGCAGTTCCTCTGAGACTTTGGAGGCCTTTCATTGGCCGGGGCGATGGCAGGAAAGGTAAAGTTCAGAGAAATGATATGGAAGGGGGATAGAATTTGCCACCTCAAAATGTACCTCTTTGGCATAAGAATCACTTTGATTATTTTTAAGAAATAGCTGACTATTGGAGAAGCTCTGAGTAAAGAAGCCACCCTTTTGTAAGGGCTTCCCTGGTGACTCAGTGGTAAAGAACCTGCCTGCCAATGCAGGGGATGTGGGTTCGATCCCTGGTCTGGGAAGATGCCCTGGAGAAGGAAGTGGCAACCCACTCTGGTAATCTTGCCTGGGAAATCCCATAGGCAAAGGAGCCTGGAGGGCTACAATCCATGGGGGTCACAAAAGTCAAATAGGGCTTAGTGACTAAACAACAGTAACAAGAAACATTTACAAGTGAAATCTCCATTTGTAAGGGTGTCTTCCTCTTGGTACCCAGAAAATAAGAATGACTGAATCTCTAGAAATGTATCAGTGGAGAAGGAATGCGTTCAATCTGTCTCTTGTCTTTAGCTGGAGATGGTACTTAAGGTGGTGGTTTGGACCATTTCAAGAGTTAATCAGTTTTACTGGGTTCTCCCATGAGAACAGGAGCTATACATGTTATTAAATGTCTCTTTGTTCTTCTCTTGTTAATCTGCCTTTAATTATAGGGGAGTTTCAGCCAAGGATCTAGAAGGGTAGAGGGAAAATTATTGCTCCTCCCCTACAGTATTAAAGGAAAATACAGAGAAACTGTTTTAAAGGACCCCTGGAAACTTTTACTTTTAAGCCTTGCATACTTGGCTTTCCTAGTTTGCCTCTGGTCTAATATACTACTACCCTTTGATGTTCCAATTAGATGGAACATCTATTCTCTGCTTCCCCCATCCCCCTCTCCAGAGATTACCATGATTTTCATGATTCTGGGCTTTTGCGTTTCCTCTGCCTAGAGTTCTCTTCCTGGCAGACACATTTGGGACTCACTCAACTCAATGTCATATCAGGGGTGCCATCTCTAGCTCCTTTATGCAGGGAGCCTCTTGAATCCATGACTCATGAATCCATGAGCCTCAACCATAACTCCTATGAGATAGAACAGTAGTTCTCAAACCCTGCACTCTGAGATTTCTTGGGGGCTTGTTTAGAGCAGAGATTCCTGGATTTCAACAGCAGAACTTCTGCTCAGTATACCTGGGGTGAGTCTAGGACCCTGCATTTAAAGAAGCCCCCAGGAGATTCCTGTGCATCCTAATATTGGAGTCCCATTGCTCCACCGAAAATAGGGAATCATCTGACAATACTTTGAAAGCTCTGTGGTCAAATAGACATCTGTTTGAACTGGTCTGGCTCCCCTGACATGATACTGGCTTTTCAGGCACAGACAGAGTCTGCAGTGCTGGGCACAGTGCCCGACACATAGAGCAAGTCCTCACCATTCTAGAAGGTCAGGGGAGAGGTCATCATTTTACTGATGAATGGGGGCTTGTGGGACACCCAACTGGCATTCAAACCCAGGCTTGGGTGTGCAAGTTGTGAGTGAGACCTATATTTCACATGAAAGGTGGTTTTGCACAAGAGGGAAAAAAAATCATAAAATAGAAACAGTTGAGGGAGCACTAGAACCTTATTTTTCTGTTCTGTTTATGCTTGTTGGAAGTTTTAGGCTAGATTCTATCGAGGCTATTTCTAACCCCTTCCTCTCAGAAAGTAGTAAATATATTTGGGGAGTCTGTTAATGTCATTCTCTTTTTTTTGGAAGTGCTTCCCCAAACCCTTCTGCCACTCTTGAGTCCAGAAAGAACAGAATGATGATTGTTTGAAGTGACTTCGATTTTCAGGCACAACTGGCCCTGAATGAATATCAGATTCTGTTTTCAGAACTTAAACCAAGAGATCCAGAGGTTGTCAGATGGCCATGGGCAGGGGAGCTGAAAGGTCAAGTTGCAAACAGTCAGCACCATGGCAACGCAGTGGTCCATGCAAACTGGTATTAGGAGATTTCATGAAGGAAGAGCCTCGCAGAGAAGATGGTCCAGGGAGAAAACGAATAAAGAAGAATGCAATCAACTTCTAGCAGTACAAGAGGCCACATGTCTCCAGAGAGCAGCAGTTTGGATGGATCAAGAGGGTAGCAGCTCACTGATTTTCCGGTTCCTATGTGGCTCAGCTCTGTTTCTCCTCATTGCCCTCCCGATTCCTTATAACCAACCCTTCTCATCTTAAGCTTGCTTGAATCTCTCCCTTGAAACTGAAGACAGTGAGCCAAGGAAAGATCCACAGGCAAACTTGGCATAAATAAGGCCACTAGCTACCCCATTGCTCCTTGCTGTTGAAGGTCCCACAGCAAGCTGCCATCTTGTATTTAACTTTGATGAATCCCGTCTGGTTTTCTATTTAATCCTGGGCTAAAGTTGTTCTCCCTACCTTTTGCTGGGTTGAGAATCTTAGTCCTGGTTGGAATATACCAAGACTCAAATCTGAGGAAAGTTTTAATATACAGACTCCCTGCATTTAGGAACCAACCCCCAAAAGTGAGATCATCTTGCCAGAGCTCTGAGCTCCATCCATGATAAGCAATTTGGACCCATGGAAGTCATAGGAAACTGTGGGCTGACTTGGTCAAAAGATATATTGACACCCCCCAACCAGCTCTGTCAATTAGTCTGTCAATAAATCAACTATTCCATCAAATCTGCGCAAATTCACTGATTGTAGGACTTATTCAATAAAACATTATACCTGGAAATAAGAGGTCCTAAAAGGGCGACTTTACAACCAGACGCACCCACCTTGCAGCCTGTTCCATCACTTCTTCCTTCACGAGCTTGAGCAAATTCACTTAACTCCTTTTAGGCTCCAATTCCTCATGTCCAAAGCAAGGTTAATAGCCTCTCTCTTGGGATGTCTTAGGAGTATTACAATGTATAATGCAGGAAAAGTTCATAGCAAAACACTCAGGGCATAGTAAATGCTCAATACATGTTTCTCTTCTTGCCCCATATCACTAAGTTACATAAGAGAGCAGAGATAAATCTGTTGTATTTTCTTACATATATCTTCCCAATAGCGGCCAACACAGAGCCTGGCAAACTTGAGCGAGCTGTGGTGTGTTAGACAGTTGCCCCTCTGTGGTGTTGCTACCCTAGGGTGCCGTAGCCGAGGGGGAGACCCACTACCCCTGAAGTTAGAATACCTTGACTCCAGTTCTGCATCACAGTCTCTCCTTCACTCTCTCCCAACCAAGAAAGGGTGGGATCATCCCAGATCACCAGCTTTTTGTAAAGACTGCATGAGAAATTGGAGAGAAAACATTTGGGCATTGTAGGGCTTCCCTGGTGGCTCAGATGGTAAAGCGTCTGCCTGCAATGCAGGAGACCTGGGTTCAATCCCTGGGTTGGGAAGATCCTCTGGAGAAGGAAATGGCAGCCCACTCCAGTATTCTTGCCTGGAAAATTCCATGGACTGAGGAGCCTGGTAGGGTACAGTCCATGGGGTCGCAAACAGTCGGACACGACTGAGCGACTTCACTTTCACTTTTCACTTTCAGGACCCTCACAAAGGCTGGGTGAAGATGGCCATGACTCGTAGAAACCCTGAGGCCAGGTGAGCTGCTCTTATAAGAAGGCACATTCTGGATTTGGCAACCTCAAGTCACACTAGTTGGAGCGACGTTGAGAATGAATTATTGCAGAATGGGGGGGCGGTGGAGTAATGTATGGAAAAATCGATACTAGCCTTTCAGATAGTCATTTAGGACGTTGCTCTCAAAGCCTTGTAGGTAGATCAGCACCTGGCGTGTCGTTAGGAAGACAGGATCTCAGGCTCCACACAGGAGCCACTGAGCTGAAATCAGCATTTTAACTAGATCCCCAGTTGATTCCCGTGTTCACTGAACTTTGAGAAGCACTGCAGTCTGGTAGAGTCCATACGAAACTGGCTTTCAGTGGGCTTCTAATTAGAATCGTGGTACAAATCTCAGGATTGATTGAAAGTCCCTCCTGTCCGTCAGCCAGGAAGAGGAAAACCCTTTTTCTTTTTAGTTCTCTTCCGAGCAAACATGGCCTTCAGCTGCTTTGTATTTATATAATGAATTAGGTTTCAGATGAAAGATAATGTATTAGTTTTATTAGCACCTTTGACAGCAATGGCTGATGAACTGTTCGCTTGTCGTCTCTGAGAGGAAGGAAGGGTAGCCCAGGGAAATGGGTACCACACCGTGGGAAGAATAATACAATTTCCATACACTTTCATTAATTCCTCACAAAAACGCTATTGGGAGTTTTATTGTCAGTATTTTACAGACCAGAAACAGGCCCAGCGAGGTAACACTCACGAACTCTGTGTAGTGGGGTAGAGCTAGAACTCTATATATGCAGGCCTGTTTGACTTAAAGTCCTATTTGTTTGTCCTAAGTGCTCTTTATGAAAAAAATATTGGAGTATAATTGATTTACAATGTTGTGTTAGTTTCAGGTGTACAGTAAAGAGATTCAATTTTACATATATGCACTCTTTTTAAGATTCTTACCCATACAATTTCTTACAGAATATTGAGTAGAGTTCCCTGTGCTATACAGTAGGTCCTTGTTGGCTATCTATTTTATATAAAGTACAGTGTTTATGTTAATCCCAAGCTCTTAATTCGGGCTTCCCAGGTGGCAGTAGAGGTAAAGAACTTGCACGTCAACGCAGGAGACATAAGAGATGCAGGTTTGATTCCTGGGTTGGGAAGATCCCCTGGAGCAGGACGTGGCCACTCACTCCAGTATTCTTGCCTGGTGAATCCCAGGGACAGAGGAGCCTGGCGAGCTATGGTCCATGGGGTCACAAAGAGTTGGACATGACTGAAGCGACTTAGCATGAACCCCGCCTCCCATCCCCCCCACCATGTTGTTGCATTTGGTAATCACAGGTTTGTTTGCAAAATCTGTTAGTCTGTTTTTATTTTGTAAATAAGGGGTTACTTTTGCTGCTAACAAATTAATGCAAATGTAGCTGAAAATGACCATTTTATTAATATTACGCCCATGGAGTCCGTGGGTCAGAAATTCCAGACAAGGCACTGTGGGAATGCCTTGTCTCACCCCTAAATAGCTAGGGTGAGTTTATGTCTGGGACTGGGTTAATAGGAAGGCATCTTTACCTCCACATCTGGCAGTTGATGACGGCTGCCAGCTTGGACCTCAGCTGGTGCTGTGGACCAGAAAACCCACGTGTGGCTCCTCCAAGTGGCCTGGACTTGCTAACACTATGGTAGCCTCAGGGGAATTGCACATCTTCTATGAAACCCCAGGGATCCAAGAGTGAGCATCCCAGTGAACAAGGCAGTGTCACCTCTGCTGACCGAGCCTCAGAAGTCTCCAAGCCTCTGTCTGTCCCATTCTATTGGTTACAAGTAAGTCACAAATACTTTGGCCACCTCATGTGAAGAGTTGACTCATTGGAAAAGACTCTGATGCTGGGAGGGATTGGAGGCAGGAGGAGAAGGGGACGACAGAGGATGAGATGGCTGGATGGCATCACCGACTCGATGGACATGAGTTTGGGTGAACTCTGGGAATTGGTGATGGACAGGGAGGCCTGGCGTGCTGCGATACATGGAGTTGCAAAGAGTCGGACATGACTGAATGACTGAACTGAACTGAACTGAACTGAAGTCACAAACTTGCCCAGATTTAATGGGAGAGGACTCAGATCCCATCTCTGATGGTGGGATTGTCAAAAGACCTGTAGCCATTTTTCTTTAATTTCCCCAAAGTTTGAGAAGATATCCGCAAGGTCTACTTTGCTAGAAGAAGGTAGATCACTTGAAGCTGTGTTTTACTTCCCACCATGGCTCAGGACCAACTCTATTAAGCAGGAAAGCAGGTGGGACCACAGGCCGGGCCTCACCTGAAGGCTGACTTGTTGACATTGCACAGTTATCTTTGTAGCTTTGCCAAGTTGCATAGGACTTTTGAGCTCTAGTGTGCATCAGCAGGAGCTAGAAACCTCCATGAAAGCTGCCAAAAGAGACTGAAAATAGCTAGGTGGAGTCTTTGTGTCATCTGGAAGAAAAGCTTAATGCGTGGGAGGTGGACATTGGATTGGTGATAACTGGCAAAGATGACAAAAGGCATTCATGGTTTCCCATTACTTTCAGGCTTCTTTTGCTTTTTGTGCTTTTTTGACCTGATTTACTTTGACAAGAAAGACTCCATTTTCCAAGATGTTGTTGCTTCTCAGTTTACTGGAGTCAAATGTCAGGGAGGCAATAGAAAAGATAACTTACGAACCTGAGGGGAGTTAGCAAATTCTGGGGAAGAAAGGCCTCAGTTCAGTTCAGTTCAGTCACTCAGTCGTGTCTAACTCTTTGCAACCCCATGAATCACAGCACGCCAGGCCTCCCTGTCCATTACCAACTCCCAGAGTTCACTCAAACTCATGTCCATCGAGTCGGTGATGCCATCCAGCCATCTCATCCCCTGTTGTCCCCTTCTCCTCCTGCCTCCAATCCCTCCCAGCATCAGAGTTTTTCCCAATGAGTCAACTCTTCACATGACGTGGCCAAAGTACTGGAGTTTCAGCTTTAGCATCAGTCCTTCCAATGAACACCCAGGACTGATCTCCTTTAGAATGGACTGGTTGGATCTCCTTGCAGTCCAAGGGACTCTCAAGAGTCTTCTCCAACACCACAGTTCAAAAGCATCAATTCTTCGGCGCTCAGCTTTCTTCACAGTCCAACTCTCACATCCATACATGACCACTGGAAAAACCATAGCCTTGACTAGATGGACCTTTGTTGGCAAAGTAATGTCTGTGCTTTTGAATATGCTATCTAGGTTGGTCATAACTTTCCTTCCAAGGAGTAAGCGTCTTTTAATTTCATGGCTGCAATCACCATCTGCAGTGATTTTGGAGCCCCAAAAAATAAAGTCTGACACTGTTTCCACTGTTTCCCATCTATTTGTCATGAAGTGATGGGACCAGATGCCATGATCTTCGTTTTCTGAATGTTGAGCTTTAAGCCCACTTTTTCACTCTCCACTTTCACTTTCATCAAGAGGCTTTTTAGTTCCTCTTCAGTTTCTGCCATAAGGGTGGTGTCATCTGCATATTTGAGGTTATTGATATTTCTCCCGGCAATCTTGATTCTAGCTTGTGCCTCTTCCAGCCCAGCATTAGAAGGCCTAGATAGGTGTAAAAAAGACCTCCTTAGCTTGATTCTGATGAACTGTAGTCATGCTCCAAATAAACGGTTTCTCCGTGACTCTCTAGAAGATCTGAAAACCATGATTCACTGAGTCTAGAAGGAAGTATCTCACCTAACATAATGCTTCAGTTCAGTTCAGTTCAGTCGCTCAGTCACGTCTGACTCTTTGTGATCCCATGAACCACAGCACGCCAGGCCTCCCTGTCCATCACCAACTCCTGGAGTTTACTCAAACTCATGTCCATTGAGTCAATGATGTCATCCAACCATCTCATCCTCTGTTGTCCCCTTCTTCTCCCACCATCAATTTTTCCCTGCATCAGGGTCTTTTCAAACATAATGCTTGTGTGCATGCTAAGTCACTTCAGATGTGTCCGACTCTTTACAACCCTGTGGACTGTAGCCCACCAGACTCCTCTGTCCCTGGGATTCTCCAGGCAAGAATACTGGAGTGGGTTGCCATGCCCTCCTCCAGGGGATCTTCCAGACCCAGGGATGGAGCCAATGTCTCGTCATGTCTCCTGCATTGTCAGGAGGGTTCTTTACCATTAGCAGCACCTGAGAAGCCCACCTAACATAATGTTCAGTGTTGAAAAGGTCACTGTTGTCAGCCTCAGATGAGAATAACCCTTGGCCTTAAGGAGAGGGAAGGCCATGAGCAGAGTCGACAATAATAGTGAATGTAACAGTCATAAAAGGCTCTGCCGCGTGAGGAATAGCTCCCACATGCCACTCTGTGTGCTGGATGTCCGTATCACCTCACTCCCCTGCGGCCAGGACAGTTCCTGATACACGAAGGCAGTCGTTCAGCAGCATTGTCCAATGACTGAATGACGGCATAGGATCTAACAGGTTACAGAGAGTGGCTTCGCCAGCCTCTAAGTTGCCAATGTGCAGTTGTGAGTAGAAGCCCAGTCCTCCAATTTGCTGCCCTATTTCGTTCCCACAGAAAACCACCAACATAAAGTCAAACCATTAACAGAGTCATCGTCTCCCATTGCAGCGCTTTCCAGCATGTAATGCTACGGCACCCCAGGGATTGACTTTCTTTTGCTCTGTGAAGAAGCGACATAAGGACATTAACATGTATTCCTCGTATATTATGATCTGGGGCTTAGCAGTTAGGAAAATTAGGGAGAACAGGGTAGGCACAGGATTTATTGAGATTTATGGAGAAGAACCCAAAACAAGACAGGTAGATCAGGCCATGAGTGAGCTGGCCCATGAACACAGAGGTTGAAAGGGGGGTGGTGAAAGCCTGTGCTGCCACACATTTTGCTCTGAGTACTCTGAATCACAAAGGATCGGAAATCTTCTGACATGAGGAACTGCAGCAGAAGCAAAGTGGTCTTTTGTCTGAAGTTGCCTTGACTCCAATCACTGTGCCCTGGAGGGCTGCCCTTCTGCCTCCGTGTAGATGGAAGTGATTTCCCCGCACGGAGCTGCGCTCGTCGTCAAAGGAGCAGCAAAAAGAGCCTGCAGACTTTGAGGTGAGGGTGGTGCTCGCTGAGATAATGATGAACCACAGCCTTAGGTTTCAGGTTTACAGAGATCCTGGCACAGAATCAAGCAGTGGTGCTCTCCTCAGGCTTAGTTCCAGAAGAAATTGGACCAGGTCCCAGACTCCATCCTTCCACACTCTCTCTCTTCAGGATGTGGAGAATTGGCTGGTTTGTTTTCTTCAAGTAAAGAATACTGTGTTGGGGACATGTGGGACCTAAGTTCCCAGGCCAGGGATCGAACCCACATCCCCTGCCTTGGATGGTGGATTCTTAACCACTGGACCACCAACTAAACGAGCCCGTGTAGCACGGGCTCCACCATGGAGACCCAGCAAAGCGCGTTTCTCCTTCCCTGTATCTGGTGTCCTCGTCTGTGTTGGTTTGGACATATTAGACGTCTGGGACTTAGTCCAGCTCTCTGGTTGGGACTAGTGGACCCCACGGGCTGTTACTTCAGGCTGACAGGTCACCATGGTGCGTGAAGCCATCTCTTGCCACAGACGTCTGCCGGCCTCCTGGTGGTTCTTGCTGCAAAGGGAGAAGTGAGAGTGTGGATGGATGAATACAGCTTCCTGCTCACTCCCCACGGATGGGATTCTACCTGATTTCATTCAATCCAGGGTAATGGAGTCCCTTGCCCTGCTCCCCCAGTCCATCCTATCCCATCCCAGCTCAGCCCATCCCCTTCCATTACATCCGTTTTGCAAGTTTCATTCCATTTATTAGATATAAAATTCTATTCTATTAACTGAGCCCCTCACCCACCATGGGAGGACAGAACATCCTATTAGCCATCCAGGGACGCATGAAGGTTAGTAAATCCCAGGCAGCCCATCATAGAAATGACTTAGGGAGTTGACTGAATTATCTTCAGTTTAATCCACTCCAAGCTCCTCCTGGTCTTCTTACAGAGACACCCTTTCTGCTTCTCTTCCTTTGAGTCGCTGTGAAAAGGAGGAAGGGACCCAAGAAGGAAGGCTGGCACCTTAGACTCTGACCAATTTTCATTTTCCTGGAGCTCCAGAGTGTGTCCAAAACAAGGTATATACACTAAGTCCTCTACATACAGACTTTCAAATTGTGAACTTTCAAGGATGCAAATATGGGTTTCATCAACGTCAGGCACAAGCGAAATTGCAGCTTGCCCTCCATCTCTGTTGCTGACAATCCTTCAGCTCTCCCATCTCCCACCACCTCCAATCGGTAGCTCTTCTTGCCTGTTCACTTGATGCCAGCCCCTGTAAGCCAGATGTTGTACTGTGCTACTGCACTTTTCAAAGTACGGTAAGATTAAAAATGTTTTCTTTACTTTTTTTGCGATTGCTTGTTTTTTTATGTATTACTTGTGTGAAAGCATTACAAACCTACTACAGTAGTATACCATATGGTGTTAGTTAGCCAATTAGTTAACTAGTTAGTGTTAGCCGGTTGTGTTAGTTGGGTACCTGGGCTAACTTTGTTGGACTTATGAACAAACTGCCCTTATGAACACACTCTTGGAAGAGAATGCATCCATAACTAAGGGATTCACTGTACTTGTCACACTACACATATTTACTTGACATCTCTGTTGGTTGAATGAAAATAACCTGTGTGGCCTTGGACAAGACTCTTCCCCTCTCTGAGTCTGAGTTTTCCATTCCTGCAGACAGGTGGTTTGAATAGGTTAGTGAATTTTAGACTGTGACAGTTTCTGAGTCAGGAGACTGGTTCCCTTGGGATCAGGCTCTGAGAAGCAGGCTGGCACAATGGTTAGAGGACTTATGATGAGCCCATGGGGCAACTTATACACATGGAGAATTTTCTTGGAAAATACTGTTTATGATTAACCCTGTTACCTAAGAAGAGGGGTAGTGTTGGTGGTAGTTTAGTTGCAAAATCGTGTCCAACTCTTTGTGACCCCATGGACTGTAGCCCACCAGGCTCCTCTGTCCATGGGATTCTCCAGACAAGGATACTGGAGTGGGTTGCCATTCCCTTCTCCAGGGGATCTTCCTGACCCAGGGACCAAACCTTGATCTCCTGCATTGCAGGCAGATTCTTTGCTGTCTGAACCACCAGGGAAGCCCGGAAGAGGTAGAGGCCACAGTGAGTGTGTGATTTATGCTATATTATTTTGAATAAATGAATAAAAATAATTTTGTCATAGCCAATGAGGTTTGTACAGGAACTTGTTTTAATTTCCAAGTATTATTCAGTGTTGGGTGAGCATGATAAATTTGCTGAGGTTAAACTTATTTGTCCCTCTATTTTCTGCATGGACCTTAGGATGAACTAGCTCTACTTCTGTAGCTGCACAAAAGGCAAGATTCCAGTGAATGTGCTACTAGGGGTGTTGTTGAGGAGCTTCCATCTGCAGGCAAAATGCCAGAACTAGAAACAGATCCTTTTCTAGCCCAGAGGCTGTGGAAGAGTCTTGGCCACTTGTTTGTTTTCTAGATCTAACAATCAGACCTCTTTTCTTTTTATTGCCAACTAGTAAATATCAACTGCGAATCTACTAAGTATCAGGAAGTGATAGTGAGTAAAAGAGGCAGAGCCTCTGTCATCAGTATTAATTAATATTTTTTATATCATGGGCACTAAATATTTTGCATGTATTAACCCATGTAATCCCTTCAAACTTAGAAGGGAAGTACTCTCATCATCTCCAGTTTAGAGAAATGAAAATAGAAATATATAGAGATCAAATATTTGCAGACTTTCACAGCTAATTAACTAGAGGGGAGATGTTGCTGGGATTTGAATCCACGCTTCATGGTTCCAGAGTCCAACTCCTAAACATTTATGCTATCCCACACCATATAGGTATATGGTGAGCCTGCAGAGAGCCTCTATTGAGTGTATAAGTCAAAGGGGCAGATTAGAAAGGATTAAAACACACACGGTAGAGAGGATTAAAATTGGCCATTAAACATCCAGCAAGTAATTTATAAACCACTTTGCAGTACTTTTTTTTCCCTTGGGAGTCTTTGCAAAAGCTGTCCTCCTGCCTAAAAAGCCCTTAAAAATATGTCTGAGATATGATTTACATAAGGTGATGTGCCAGATCTTTATTAAGTACACAGTTAAATGAGTTTTCACAAATGAATACATTGGTATAGCCACGACCCCAAACAAGATTTTTATCACCTAGGAAAGTCCTCTATGCACTCAATCACTCCACCCTCTACTCTTTCTCCCCTCAAATGAGGTTCTGATTTCTACTAACATTTCTACTAAGTTTTGCCTGTTCTAGAATTTCATGTAACTGAAATCATGTAGCCACTCTTTTTTGTCTAGCTTTGTTCACTCACCATAATGTTTGTGAGATTCATTCATGATGCCGTGGGGGTTATTTTGGTTTTGTTTTATTACTCAGTCTATTGCATGAATTTACCATGCTTCTAAAATTCATTTACTTATTGATGTTTTGGATTTTTTCTAGTTTGGGACTATTATGAATAAAGTTTCTATGAATGTTATTTTGTGTGAACACATGTTTTCATTTCTTTTGAGTATATACCTAGAACTCCAATTGCTAGGTCATATAGCAAGTGTATGATTAATGAAATTATTTTATAAAGGGGCTGCATCTCTTTTGCATTCCCATCAGCAAGCAGCCTAGGAGAGTTACAGTGGCTCCATATCCTCACCAATATTTTGCACTGTTGATCTTTTTAATTATTCTAGTGACTGTAATTAGAAAAATTAACTTCCCTGGTGGCTCAGATGGTAAAGCATCTGTCTACAACATGGGAGACCCAGGTTCGATCTCTGGGTTGGGAAGATCCCTTGGAGAAGGAAATGGCAACCCACTCCAGTACAATTGCCTGGAAAATCCCATGGACAGAGGAGCCTGGTAGGCTACAGTCCATGGGGTCGCAAAGAGTTGGACACGACTGAGCAACTTCACGTTATGTTCAGTGACTGTAATGTGATATCTCATTGTGGTTTCACTTTTTATTTTTCTGATAATTAATGATGTTAAATGTCTTTTCATGTCTTTCTGGGACAGTCATATATCTTTGAGAAACACCTGCTTGAATCTTTTGCCCACTCTTTAATTTGTCTGACTTTCAAAATATTAAATTATAGGAGTTCTTTATATATTCTGAATTCCATTTTTTGTTTAAGATATGATTATGGTTTTTTTCCCCCCAATCTGTGGCTTATCTTTCATTATCTTAACAGTGTATTTTGAAGAACAGATGTTTTGAATTTGGATGAAATTCAGTTTACAAGTTTTTCTTTCATGACTGATGCTTTGTACATCTTAGGTAACTTGCCTTACACTAAGGATATGGAGATGTTTTCCATCATCTTTCTCTAGCAGTTTTATAGTTTTATCTTTTATGCTTAGATCTGTGATCCATCTTGAATAAATTTTTGCCTATTATGTGAGCTAAAAGTCAAAGATCAATCTGTATTATGTTGATATCTAGGTTTTCCAGTAATATTTGTTAAAAAGAATGTAATTTTCTTATGGAAATACCTTGGAAGTGTTGTTGAAAATAAATTAATTGTGTATATATGAATCTATCTTTGGTCTGTCTTCTTTGATCTACCTGTGTGCTCTTCACATATACCACACTGACTTGATTACTGTAGCTTTTCAGTAAATCTTGAAATCAGCTTGTATAATTACTCCATCCTTATTCGTTTTCAAAATTCTTTTGTCTATTCAAAGTTCTTCGCATTTCTAGATAACATTTAGAAATGTTAGTCTTGCCATGCCTGCTGAGATTTTGACTAGATGAATTTGGGCAGACTTGGCAACTACATAATATTGAATCTTCCTATTCATGAATAAAATCAATTTTTCCAAAATTTATTTGTCTTCTATAGCATATGTCTGTAATGTTTTACACTCCACAGTATAGAGATCTCACACATTTTTGTCAAATATATTCCAAAGTATTTTATACTTTTTAATGCTATTATAAGTGGTATTGTTTTTTAATTTTCATTTTTCAGTTATTTTTTCCTGCTATATAAATGCAATTGATGTTTGGATATTGAACTTGTATCTTGTGTCTTTGCTAAGCAGTAGGTTTTGGGTAGGGTAGCTATGGCGTTCCCCTGTAAGGAATCATATTGTCTATTATAAAGACAGTTTTACTTATACTTGGAGAAGGGATAGACTACTCACTCCAGTATTCTTGGGCTTCCCTTGTGGCTCAGCTGGTAAAGAATCAGCCTGCAATGTGGGATGCCTGGGTTTGATCCCTGGGTTGGGAATATCCTCTGGAGAAGGGAAAGGGTACCCACTCTAGTATTCTGGCCTAGAGAATTCCATGGACTGTATAGTCCATGAGGTCGTAAAGAATTGGGCACAACTGAGTGACTTTCACTTTCAATCTTCATACCTTTTATATTTTTATCTTGACTTATTGTACCGGCTAGAATCTCTAGGACAATGTTCAGTAGAAATGCTGAAAATGTATCAACATGTCCTATTCTCAACTGAAGAATGACATGTAACATTGCATCATTAAGTGTGATGTTAATGAAGAATTTCTGTAGATATTCTTTATCAAATTGAAAAAATATTCTTCTATCTTTTCCTTGCCGAAAGATACTTTTTAATATGAATGAGTGTTGATTTATGTCGAGTGTTTTTTCTGCACCTATTACTGTGATCATATTTTTTCCCTTTATTCTGTTTATTTGGTGTCTTAACTCAATTGATTTACGAATGCTGAAATTTGGACTAGATGAAATTGGACAGACTTAGCAACTTTATAATACTGACTCTTCCAATTCATGAATAAAATTAACTTTTCCTAAATATTTCTGACTTCTTTAGCATCTTTCTGTAATCTCTGTCCAAACTTGGAGGGTAAGTCTCACTTGGTCATGATATATTATTCTTTTTGTATATTGCTAGATTTCATTTGCCATTATATTGTTCAACATTTTTGTGCCTATATTAATGAGGGATTTTTTATTTTTGCCACTTTCTTTTTTAATTGAAGGATAATTGCTTTCCAGAATTTTGTGGCTTTCTGTCACACATCAACAGGAATCAGCCGTAGGTACACCCATGTCCCCTCCCTCCCAACCTTCCCTCCCATCTCCCTCCCCATCCCATCCTTCTAGATTGTCACAGAGCCCCTGTTTGAGTCCCCTGAGTCGTACAGCAAATTCCCATTGGCTATCTATTTTACAAACATTTTGTAGATTTCCCTGTTACCCTCTCCTACATCTCATCCTCTCCCTCCTCCCCTTCCCCTGTGTTCATAGGTCTGTTCTCTATGTCTGCTTCTCCATTGCTGCCCTGATAATAAATTCATCAGTATCATCTTTCTAGATTTCATATATATGCTTCAATATGCAATATTTGTTTCTCTTTATAACTTCACTCTGTACAATAGGCTCTAGGTTCATCCACTTCATTAGAACTGACTCAAATGTGTTCCCTTCTATGGCTGAGTAGAATTCCATTATATACATGTATCACAGTTTCTTTATCCATTCATCTGTCGATGGACATCTAGGTTGCTTCCATGTTCTAGCTATTGTAAATAGTGTGGCAATGAACATTGGGGTATATGTGTCTTTTTCAATTTTGGTTTAATGAGGGATTTTTAAAAAATATCCTCAAACATGTGTTATCAGGATTACATTAACCTTATAAAATGGAGTTGGGAAGAGGATATTTTCTGAACTGTAAAAGTATTTGTACAGTTACTATACAGTAGTGTACAACTGTAAAAGTATTAATACAGTTATTAAGATTTTCTATTTTTCCTTATTTTAGTTTGGCAAGTTGTGTTTTTAAGAAATAATATATCTTCATTATTCTATGGCTGTGGGATCTATAATGCAGATAACTTGTCTTCTCTCTTCTCTCTCTTTTGATTAAACCAGCCTTGCTTTCTTGCAAGACACAGTCAAGAGAATGAAAAGACTAGCCATAGATTGGAAAGACATTTGCAAATCATAGATCTAATAAAGAAATTTTATGCAGAATATGTAAAGTACATTCAACACTCAATAATGATAGAACAAACGAGGCAACAACAGCAAAAAAAATGGGTAAAAACTTTTAGCAGACACTTTACCAAAGAAGATATACAGATGATGAATAAACATGAAAATCTCATCAAAGTTGTTGGTACTTAGGGAAAGCCAAGTGAAAACTATAGTGAGTTAACCCAGCATGCCATTTAGAATGGCTAAAATTAAAAAGACTGGTCATATCCAATGTTGGCAAGAGTGTGGGGTAATTGGGACTCATCTACTCACCAGTTGTGGCTGGTGGTGTTGTAAAATGTATAACAAAAAGTTGTACATAGGGCTACCACAATTCACTCATTCCACTCAAGAGAAATAAAAGCATACATCCATACACAGATTTATACTTAACTATTCAAAGAAGCTTTATTTGTGTTATTACTACTATTTATATGCATAACAACATGGATGAATCCCAAAATAATTAAGCTAAGTGTAAATAGTGTACACAATGTGTGATTCCATTTATACAAATTCTAAATAATGCAATCTGATCTAATGTTAGAGACAGAAAGCAGATCAGTGATTGCCTGAAATGGAGAATGGTAGATTACATTCTACCATGTAATGGTAAGATTACAAAGGTGCATTGAGTTCACTGTGGGTAATGAATATGCTTATTTTGACTGTGGTGATGATTTCACAGGTATGTACATATATGTATTGTATATAGTATGTTAATTACATCTCAATGAGACAAACTAGATAATTATGCAGCTTTCATGAGAATTTCATTATTTATCTCTCTTTAGGATAAGAGATATATATGCTAGGCAAAACATAAATGTAACCATTTAGAAATATTTTTATCTTTTAAATATCTTCATGGAAATAAACCTAAGATATATATACAGCATGATTCTAGCCCCAAAGATGGAAAACAGAAAAATGTAGGTTTGAGAAGCTGAAACCTTGGCTCCCACTGGCTCTTTGTTAGGATGTATGGTTGGAGCCGGGGATTTTCATAATGTTAATGATGAGCATAACTGTTGAGTTGAATTTTAAGTCTTGATACTAAAATAGCTATCACCGGGAGCTATGTGGAGCCCAATTATAAGTGAATTGAGTTGTAAGTTGCTGAATATAGTAAGACAGTGGCAGATGTACAGTAATTAGCTTCTAGCACTAAGCTTTTTACTTTGTGATTTTTGCAATACCTTCTAAAAGAGGAGAAGTAACTATGGACAGTCAGAATCAGATTTGGAATCTGAAGTGTTCTTAGGATTTATTTTTCTGCAGAGAGCCAGGGCTTGAATGTTGGCAAGCAATGCTATGAAAGAAGATTCTGGCTCAGGAGTTACAGATGAAAGAGAGCATGGTAGTGAAAGAGCTAGATGCTACACTTGGGCAAGGAAATGTATGATTTTTGAGTGGAATGTCAATATATAAAGGAATAATACCACTGATTAGCTGGTAATAGCTAATTGACAAGTTATCATAACAATTGTTACAATTAGTCTCTAAGTGTCTCTTAGTGTCCAACTCTTTTGTGACCCCATGGACTGAAGTCTGCCAGACTTCTCTGTCCATGGGATTTCCCAGCAAGAATACTGGAGTGGGTTGCCATTTCTTTTTCCAGGGGATCTTCCTGACCCAGGGATTGAACCCCAAGTCTCCTGCTTTGCAGGTGGATTCTTTACCACTGAGTCGCTAGGGAAGCCCTATCAGTACAATTAACAAAACTTTGCATCAAGTTCTGTCGGCATATTCGTAGCCTTAAGTAGTAGAATAGAAGTATTGATAGTATCAATAAGAAGAATCTGGGAGCTGGGTAAACAGGTTGGAATCCAACTAAGTGAGGAGTCTTAGCCACTAGACCACCAGGGAAGTCCCAAGAAGCTGGGTTTTCTATATCACCTAGTATGCACGTATGTGTGCTAAGTCACTTCAGCTGTGCCTGACTCTTTGCGACCCTCTGGCCTGTAGCCCCCCAGGCTCCTCTGTCCATGGGGATTCTCTAGGCAAGAGTACTGGAGTGGGTTGCCATCCCCTCCTCCAGGGGATCTTCCTGACTCAGGGATGGAACAGGCATCTCTTACATCTTGTGCATTGGCAGGCAGGTTCTTTACCGTTTGTGGCACTTGAGAAGCCAGCTGCTATGTATGTTGTTAGAGAAACTTGGTTAGGGATCCAAACTAGGATTCCAAGGACCTGGTCCAGGTTGAAGTTCTACTGTAAACAGCTGTGTACCCTCGAGCAACTTGGCACTTCTTTCTGTGCTAATGACCACTAATGCCACTTCTACCATTGTAATTCTATAACTTATTTCTTCTGTTCTTAACTTCTTAATTATGATAAAACAAAACAAAGAACAAGAATTCCAACAGTGAGTGGAGAATGATGTTGGTCTCTGTCATCTAGATCCTTAACTACTATCAATTGTCTTTTGTGTGTTCTTTCAGGAAATGTTTGGGGTCTCTCTCTCTCTCTCTTTACTTGTACACAGTAAGATACACATGTTATTCTATATCTCTTATTCTATATCCTAATCAAACTTTCCCCAAATGCCGGTTTGTCTTGAAGACCTTTCCATGTCAACACATATAAATCTTCCACATTTGGTTCGTGTCAATGGCATGGTCTTCATGACCCAGATAATCACTACGGTGTGATCACTCACACTCACCTAGAGCCAGACATCCTGGAATGTGAAGTCAGCTGGGCCTTAGGAAGCATCACTATGAACAAAGCTAGTGGAGGTGATGGAATTCCAGTTGAGCTGTTTCAAATCCTGACAGATGATGCTGTGAAAGTGCTGCACTCAATATGTCAGCAAATTTGGAAAACTAAGCAGGGGCCACAGGACTGGAAAAGGTCAGTTTTCATTTCAATCTCAAAGAAAGGCAATACCAAGTAATGCTCAAACTACTGCACAATTGCACTTATCTCACTCGCTAGGAAAGTAATGCTCAAAATTCTCCAAGCCAGGCTGCAGCAATACATGAACTGTGAACCTCCAGATGTTCAAGCTGGTTTTAGAAAAGGCAGAGGAACCAGAGATCAAATTGCCGACATCCACTGGAATATCAGAAAAGCAAGACAGTTTCAGAAAAACACCCATTTCTGCTTTATTGACTATGCCAAAGCCTTTGACTGTGTGGATCACAATAAACTGTGGAAAATTCTTCAAGAGATGGGAATACCAGACCACCTGACCTGCCTCTTGAGAAACCTGTATGCAGGTCAGGAAGCAACAGTTAGAACTGGACATGGAACAACAGACTGGTTCCAAATACGAAAAGGAGTATAAGTCAAGGCTGTATATTGTCACCCTGCTTATTTAACTTATTTGCAGAGTACGTCATGAGAAACACTGGGCTGGAGGAAGCACAAGCTGGAATCGAGATTGCCGGGAGAAATATCAATAATCTCAAATATGCAGATGACACCACCCTTATGGCAGAAAGTGAAGAGGAACTAAAAAGCCTCTTGATGAAAGTGAAAGACGAGAGTGAAAAAGTTGGCTTAAAGCTCAACATTCAGAAAACTAAAATCATGGCATCCAGTCCCATCACTTCATGGGAAATAGATGGGGAAACAGTGGAAACAGTGGCTGACTTTATTTCTGGGGCTCCAAAATCACTGCAGATGGTGACTGCAGCCATGAAATTAAGACACTTACTCCTTGGAAGGAAAGTTTTGATCAATCTAGACAGCATATTCAAAATCAGAGACATTACTTTGCCAACAAAGGTCCTTCTAGTCAAGGCTATGGTTTTTCCACCTATCATGTATGGATGTGAGAGTTGAACTATAAAGAAAGCTGAGCACCAAAGAATTGATGCTTTTGAACTATGGTGTTGGAGAAGACTCTTGACAGTCCCTTGTACTGCAAGGAGATCCAACCAGTCCATCCTAAAGGAGATCTGTCCTGGGTGTTCATTGTTAGGACTGATGTTGAAGCTGAAACTCCAATACTTTGGCCACCTGATGTGAAGACCTGACTCATTTGAAAAGACCCTGATGCTGAGAGGGATTGAGGGCAGGAGGAGAAGGGGATGACAGAGGATGAGATGGTTAGATGGCATCACAGACTCAATGGACACGGGTTTGGGTAGACTCTGACAGCTGGTGATGGACAGGGAGGACTGGTGTCCTGCGGTTCATGGGATCACAAAGAGTCGGACACAACTGAGTGACTGAACTGAATTGAACTGAATGACATGGTAATAGCTGCATGATATGCCAAATAACTGGAAGTAATATTATTGTTAGTTTTCTATTTAGCTTAGTAATCCGTTTCCTATTAATAGACTTATAGGCTATTTTCTTTGTTTTTAAAAATAATGAAGCAAACATCTGTGCACATTATTTTTTGTATATGCATGCATTTATTTGTAGAATGGATTTTCAGAAGCTGAATTGCTGGGTCAAATGGTGGGTATAATAAAATTTTAATAAATATTCTCCAATTGACCTCCAGAGAGGATGAACCAATTTATATAACCACTAACTATGTGTTTGTAATTATTTCCCCACACACTTACCGACATTGTGATAACTTGCTTTTGTGCAAAGAGTAATTTTTTTTTGTTGACATTATTCACAATTTATCCTCTATTACTCTCACCGCCCCCTCGAGTGGAAATGACTTGATTCAACAAATATTTAATCTTGTAAAACTTTGTTCTGTTGAAGTATAGTATCAGATATTTTCAGAAGTCACAATTCATTAGATACCGTTTCTGCCCCTGGCCAGATGCTAATACTATTGAGAGAGGCAGACTCACTGTGGCTTCAGATTATTTTTCCCACCTTATCTATTTGTAATAACTTTTGTGACCATCGTGGGACTGAAATAAGCAAGTTTCATGAATATTTTAAGTGAGTACTAGAAGTTTCATGAATATGTTAAGTAGGTGTGAGAATTTCCATGAATATATTAAGTAGAAGAATAATGAACACGGATAGGGCATCATAGCTCACTAACCTCCATCTCCTACATGTTCTTTTAATACCATCTGCATCTTTTTTTCACGGCTACAAGCTGGTACAAGGAGGTGTGACTGGGAATTTATGATTTCATGCCTCTTTCACAGATCTTCCTGGTCAGCTGACTTACAATCTCACCAGCCAATAATTACATTACAAAGGTTCTGCATCATTATGGAAAAGTGATCCCTCCTGGAAAATAACAATATCTTAATGAGCAGCCATATGTCACGATTGGGACAACATACAAAACAGTAAACATGAATGGGCTTGTGAAAGGTAGAAGTGGGTGCCTGGAGTGAGGAGAGGATGGTTGGGGGAAATGAGTGCACTGACCGCTGGCATCTATGCTGCTAAGTCACCCCAGTCGTGTCCGACTCTGTGAGACCCCACAGACGGCAGCCCACCAGGCTCCCCCGTCCCTGGGACTCTCCAGGCAAGAACACTGGAGTGGGTTGCCATTTCCTTCTCCAATGCATGAAACTGAAAAGTGAAAGTAAAGTCGCTCAGTCGTGTCCGACCCTCAGCGGCCCCATCGACCATAGCCTTCCAGGCTCCTCCATCCACGGGATTCTCCAGGCAGGAGTACCTGAGGGAGGGACAATGACAAGAGTGAAATACACAGATGAAGACAAGTAATGGCCGCATGGAAGTTCTTGTGGGCCTTGTGTTCGATTTTTAATATTCATGTTCATTAATTTTAGGCTGCCTGTGCACAAGAGGTGTTCTATATGAAACACATTTTCTTTATTAAATACGTCATAGTGAATATTGAAGCTCCAATACTTTGGCCACCTGATGCAAAGAACTGATTCATTGGAATAGACCCTAATGCTGGGAAAGATTGAAGGCAGGAGGAGAAGGGGACGGCAGAGGATGAGATGGTTGGATGGCATCACTGACTCAATGGACATGAGTTTTAGCAAACTCTGGAAGATGGTGAAGGACAGGGAAACCTGGTGTGCTGCAGCCCACGAGGTCACAAAGAGTTGGACATGACTTAGTGACCAAAAAACAAGTGAATAAGTGTGCTAGCCTCCTCTTTGCCCTAATTTTGGCTCCTGGGGTGGTGTGATGAGAGCCATGTCAACTGTCTAATGTAAGTAGCTGGATACCCTATAGTTGAGGAATGAGGAAAATAATTTTCTCTTCTTACAAAAGAGAAGGCAGGGACTTCCCTGGTGGTCCGGTAGCTAACACTCCACACTCCCAATGCAGGGCCTGGTTTCAATCTCTGGTCAGGGAACTACATCCCACATGATGCAACTAAGCATTCACATGTGACAACTAAGGATTCCACATGCCACACAAAGATCAAAGATGCTGTGTACCTCAACCAAGGCCCGGTGCGGCCACATGAATAATAATCTAAAAAATATTAAAGTTTTTAATGAAAGGAGAAGGCAGTTGTCTCCAATCTCTCCTGAAAGAAGAGACTATAGATCTTTGGTTTGCAAATAGCCTTTCTCCAGGAGTTTGAGAGTTTCTTGCCTCTAGTTTCTTTCTCAAGGTAAGGGGTTCATTCCTCCTTGAAATGGAAAAGCCTAAGGAGACAATGCTCCCTTCTCCAAGCACCTTCTAAACTAATCCAGGGACCCAGCCTGGGGCATACCCACTTAACTTTTGGATCAATAGGAGAAATATTAAGCTATATATCTAATCCATATGGCATGTAGAAATGTTTTTAGGAGAAGTGAAAGTAAGTTTTCCTTTACTTGAAAGTATGCAAGTTTTCGTAGCTCAAAGGCTAAGACTTTTTACAGGGTCAGTGTCATATTCTGGGCAATATCAGTTGCCTACATCTTGTATGCTGGCATTCAGTGGCTTTTACTGAAATGTATTAGTTTGTGGGGACTTCCCTGGGGGCAAAAAAATCCACTTGCAATGTAGGAGTTCGATCCCTGGGTTGGGAAGATCCCCTAGAGAAGGAAAGGACAACCCACTCCAGTATTCTTGCCTGGAAAATCCCACAGACAGAGGAGCCTGGTGGGCTACAGTCTATGAGGTCACAAAAGACACCATTGAGTTACTAAGCACACAGGCACGTACATATATGGAACATATACATAGACACACACATATATAGTAATGTATGTAATTTAAGGAAAAAGAAACATGGATATCCCTCAATTGTTTTATTGTTTGTGTATTATCCCATAGTATAGATGTACCAAAATTTATTTAACCATCCCTTTTATGACAGACATGTAGGTTGTTGGTAAGAATGTCTTCATTTAAAAGAAACATCAGCTACTTGGATGCTAGTCACAGTGCAAAGTAAGCCATCTGGTGAGTGAACAATGAATCCATTTAAAATTTCTATTTTAGAAAATTTACTTAAATTTGTTGTTTAAAATATTTGTTCACAAGATGATACTATTGATGGAGAAGATGAGAGGAAATGATCACTCTCAGATTCTGCTAGGAAGAGTGGAAATTAATGCAGTTTTGCTGAGAAAGAATTTGACAATGTGTACCAAGAGTTTTAAAAATGATTTATCCCCATTGATCCAGTAATTCTATTTCTGGGGATTAATTTCAAGGTAATAATAAAAGCTGTAGAAAAAGATTTATGGATATAGACATTTAATAGTCTTATTTATAATAGGAAAAAAAAACATGGAAACACATACTAACTAGTGACTAAGTAAATTATGGCCCGTTAATATGACTGCATTGTAGTTTGCAGACAATATAACCATGTTTTCAAAAATTTAGTTGCATGAAAAATACTTGTGATATAATGTCTAATGAAAAAAACTGGAGTTATCTCTTGAAATGTCCTCTTTACATTTTAAATTTCAGCTTTCTATAAGAAACACATTTTTACACATAAGAAAATTTTTAAGAATAAGCCGTATTGAGGTAATCTGTGCTGGAGGAGATAGCAGGTGTTTATGAAGGGAATATCTTTAGCTCCTTCCTGCTGACATTGTTTATGGAAACTATGAAAGTTCCTAGGGGGCTTCCCAGGTGGTACCAGTGCTAAAGAACCCACCTGCCAACGTGGGAGACGCCAGAGATGTGGGTTCCATCCCTGGGTCAGGAAGATCCCCTGGAGGAGGGCCTGGCACCCCACCGCAGTATTCTTGCCTGGAGACTCCCCATGGACAGAGGAGCCTGGTGGGCTGCAGTCCATGGGGTGGCAAAGAGTTGGACACGACTGAAGCGACTTTGCCCGTCCTCCCTCCCCCACACGCAAGGTTCCTAAGGATTGACTTCAAATTAGGGGAATACCATTTTTAAAATTAATTTATTTATTTTGTTTCAACTTTTGCAGTGACTTGGGATAGCAGCTACTGGATATACTGCTGAGGAAGGGAGACTCACTCTGGATAAGAGGTCGAAGGACACATTAGAGGGTTGTAGGGCAGAACGTGCTGTTTGCTGACTTGGGGTTTCTTGTGCATTTTTCAGACACAAAGCACATCTTCCTCTCATCCCCTAACAGCATTCCTCCGGTGACTGAGATAGAGGACAAAGTCCAGATCCATCACTCTAAAAACATTTTGTAGATTTGTATTCTAGGTGAAAGCATGTATTGGAAAGTTGCTGTTCAAACCTCAAAGTTTTGAGACTTAATGGCAAATAGGAGAGAAGCTATTTTCCTCTTTGTAGTTATAAAGTGAAAGAAGGCAGAAGGCTCAGGGTTCTAACATCTGAGAAGTACTGAGGGAGCACAGAGGTTTATGTAGGGGTTATTTTATTTGAAACATAAAGTCTACTTATTATTTCTATCATAATTCTTGATATTTTTAATGTTTTAACTTCAATATGTTAGAAAGAAAGTTCTGATCTGTAGTTCAAATAAAACTTCTAGTTATCATTCAGTCACTAGGTCATGTTTGACTCTTCACAGTTTAGTTATTTCTTTGGATTGTGCAGTTAAGACACTAACCATTACTTGGGCTTCCCTGGTGGCTCAGATGGTAAGAATCCGCCTGCGATGCGGGAGACCTGGGTTAGATGCCTGGATTGGGAAGATGCCCTGGAGAAGGGAAAGGCTACCCACTCCAGTATTCTTGCCTGGAGAATTCCATGGACAGAGGGGCCTGGCAGGCTACAGTCCATGGTGTCACAAACAGTCAGGCATGACTGAGTGACTAACACTTTCTTTTTTTTCACCATTACTTGATGGTGAACTGTAAGTTGAATAAGCAAATCTGAAGTGTCAGATGGATGATTGTAGCAGACTGGTCCAGATTTCTGACTATTCATTGAGTGGTTTTATGTGTCCTGAACTTTTCCCCTCTCCTCTCTTCATCTTCCCCTTCTTTTCTTTCTAATTGGGGAATAGTTGCTTTACAATGATGTGTTAGTTTCCGCTGTACAATGAAATAAATCAGCCAAATGCATACATATATCCATCCCTCTTGAATCCCCTTCCCATCCGCTCCCAAACCACCCTCTAGGTCACCACAGAGCACTGAGCTGAGCTCTCTGCATGCTATAGAATAGGTGCCTACTCCTGTTCATGCTGCATGCTTGGTGGTGTCCCATTCTTTGCAACCAAGTTTTCTTTGCAACTAACTCTCAGTAATGTCTGATTCTGTGACCCCATGGACTGTAGCCCCCCAGGCTCCCCTGTCCACAGGATTTTCCAAGCAAGAATACTGGAGTGGGTTGCCATTTCCTCCTCCAGGGGATCTTCCCAACCCAGGGATCTAACCTGAATCTCCTGCATTGGCAAGAAGATTCTTTACCACTGAGCTACCTGGGAAGCCCACTAGCTATCTATTTTATACATGGTAGCATATCTCCTCCTCTTTGCTTATTTTAAATAGCTCCTTCCTTATCCAAACTATGTGATTTTAGTCAAGTTTTTTTCATCTTTCCTACCAGCATAAGAGGCTATGGTTTTTCCAGTGGTCATGTATGGATGCGAGAGTTGGACTGTGAAGAAAGCTGAGCGCCGAAGAACTGACGCTTTTGAACTGTGGTGTTGGAGAAGACTCTTGAGGGTCCCTTGGACTGCAAGGAGATCCAACCAGTCCATTCTAAAGGAGATCATCCCTGGAATTTCTTTGGAAGGAATGATGCTAAAGCTGAAGCTCCAGTACTTTGGCCACCTCATGCAAAGAGTTGACTCGCTAGAAAAGACCCTGATGCTGGGAGGGATTGGGGGCAGGAGGAGAAGGGGACGACAGAGGATGAGATGGCTGGAGGCATCACCTACTCGATGGGTGTGAGTTTGAGTGAACTCCGGGAGTTGGTGATGGACAGGGAGGCCTGGCGTGCTGCAATTCATGGGGTCGCAAAGAGTTGGACACGACTGAGTGACTGAACTGAACTGAACTGAACCACCATGAGAATGTCATTTTCTAAAACAGATTATCATCATCTAGATATCCCTTAGATAGATTTTTATTTTTTAAAGCACTTTGAAATATTTGAGATTAATATGTCCCACATCAAAATCTAAGTTAGTCACGAAAATCATTACACCTCAGGCTTGGGATATAGAAATCAGAGTTCTTTCTGAACATCTCTTGAATTGGAGGTAGACAGGAATCTTTCTTGCTTTCTGGCCATGGAAATAAGTCTGGGGTTGCTTACAGCTATATTCACAGGCTTGTAGGAAAAAATCCTATATATAATGGGGAAGAATAAGCCATAGCACAGAGAGATGCAGAGATGAGTAACACATACCCACACACACAGAGCAAAAGAGAGAAGGTTACCACCCTTTTCCTTTTTTGCAGTTGTAATACTTTTCCGTTTTGGCATAAACTCATTTAGATTGGATTTCTGTCACTTGCAGTCAAAGAGTTCTGATTATTTCAATGACCATATGGGATTAGCAGTCAGAATCAGATATAGCAGTAGGTACATGAAGTTATCCTTGAATATACTAACTTCACTTTTTTTTTTTAAAACTACCAGAGAAAGATAAGTATTTAAGGAGTAAAAAAAAAAAAAAAAAAGCCAAACTTCAGTTTCTTTGAAACTGTTTAGCTTTGGGGAAGAGCTAGCGATGATTAGGACAAGGAGTTTGACTTATAAATAAGAAATGCGAAGAGAGCAGTGAGACCCTTATACAGCACAGAAGCTGTGTCTTGAAAAGGAATAAAAGAAATTAATTTAGAATCCCAGGCATCCCACTTTTCATCTGCTCTCAGACACAGAAATGTGATTGAATACATTATATAGTGATAATACAGAATTTGCCATTTTCATATTTAAGAAAGATGAGTCTGTGGATATATACATTTTTTTGATTATCAGTTCAGATAAAGAAAATCTTCTTTCAGTCATATTCCTCATATCAGGAAGGCTGGTATTGCACAGCTTCCGTGTATCCTTCCTGATAGGAGGAATACAGGACTGAAAGAAGATTTCTCTTTATCTGAACTCCAGTAATCTTGCCTGGAGAATTCCATGGACAGAGAGCATGGTGAGCTATAGTCCAGAGAATCTCAAAGAGTTGGATGTAATTAACACTTTCACATTCACCTTAGGATTTATAACATACACCTTTAATTTACTGTGCCCTTCAGGTAATGTCCCATTTGGCATATGGTGAAGAACCTTAACAACAGTATACTCCCATTTCCTCCCTCCTGAATTTTGAGCTATTCTGTCACACACTTTACTTTTATATATGTTACAAGCATCATACTGCATTTTTTTCTATTTTTGTTCAAACCAGGGATTGGAAAACTTTTTCTATGAAGAGATAGTCAATATTTTAGGCTTTGTGTACCACATGGTCTCTATTACAAGTTACCTCTACTACTGTAGCTCAAAGAAGCCTTAGATAAAAAGTACATAAATGAATAAGCATAACTGTGTTCCATAGCACTTCATTTAAAAAAGAGCAAGAAGGTTCGGTCTGTCTTAGTCAATTTGGGCTGCTATAACAAAATACCACAGACTCATAAACAACAGAAATTTATTCCTCATAGTTTTGGGGACTGGAAGTCTGAGAATATGGTGCTGGTATGGTCAGGTGAAGGCCCTTTCCAGGTCATAGACTTCTTGCTGTATGACAGAAGGAGTTATGGATCTTTCTGGAGTCCCTTTTATAATGTATTAATTCCATTCAGTAGGGTTCTACCCTCATGACCTAAGTACTTCCAAAAGACCCCACCCACAAATACTATCATCTTTGAGCATTAGGATCTCAACATGTGAAGTTTGAGGATATTCAGACCATAGCATCGTCTGTGAGCTATGGTTTGCTAATCCCTGGTTTGCTGTTGTTCAGCTGCTAAGTCATGTCTGACTCTGTGACCCCATGGACTGCAGCACACAAGGCTTCCCTGTCCTTCACTATCTTCTGGAGTTTGCTCAAACTCATATCTATTGAGTTGGTGATGTCATCCAACCATCTCATCCTCTGTTATCCCCTTCTCCTCCTGCCTTCAATCTTTCCCAGCATCAGAATTTTTTCCCATGAGTCAGCTCTTCACATTAGGTGGCTGAAGTATTGGAGCTTCAGTTTCAGTATCAGTCCTTTGACTATCAAATCCCTGGTTTAAATAATCATTAATCTTTTGAAAGATTTTACTGGTGTTCTTCACTCCTTTATGTAGATTCATATGTTCCTCTGATATAATTTCCCTTCTACCTGAAGAAGAGAGAAGAGAAGTCGCTCAGTTGTGTCCGACTCTTTGTGACCCCATGGACTGTAGCCCACCAGGCTCCTCGGTCCATGGGATTTTCCAGGCATGAATACTGGAGTGGGTTGCCATTTCCTTCTCCAGGGGATCTTCCCGACCCAGGGATTAAACCCGGGTATCCCACATTGTAGGCGGACGCTTTACCGTCCAAGCTACCAGGGAAGCCATCTACCTGAAGGAATCACTTTAAACTTTCTTGCCATGCAGATCTGTTGATGTTAATTTTTTCCAGCTTTCGTATGTCTGAAATATTCTAAATTTCACCTTCCTTTGTAAAAGATATATTCTGGGTATAGAAGTCTAAATTAGTAGTATTTTCCTATTGTCATTTAAAAATGTTGCTGTACTCTTTTTATGTTTGTGTTTTCCAGCAAAACGTCTGTTGCTGTTCTTGTCTTTATTTTTGTTTACACGAAACTTGCATTTTTTTTCTTTTGGTTGCTTCCAAGATTTTTCACTGTATCACTGTTTTTGAGAAATTTGATACATGGTATAGTTTTATTCATGTTTATTGTACTTGGGATTCTTTCAAATTCTTGGTTTTATAGACTTATGGTACTTGTGTTCAGTTGCTCAGTTGTGTCTGACTCTTAGCAACCCCCGAACTGTAGCCCTCCAGGCTCCTCTGTCCATGGGATTCTCCAGGCAAAGATACTGGAGTGGGCTGCCATTTCCTTCTCCAGGGGATCTTCCCAACCCAGGGATTGAACCCAAATCTCCTGCACTGGCAGGTGGATTCTTTACCACTGAGCCACCTGAGAAGCCCTTATAGACCGTTTTCATCAAATAAAGAAAAATTTTGACCCTTATTCTTCAAATACCTGCCAGCATTTCAGAGACCCACTCATTTGTGATTTAGGGTTCTTGATGCTTTCCTCCCCTCTCCTCCTTTCCCTTCTCTTTCCCCTCTGACATATTCTCTTTCTGTGATTCATTTTGCAGAGTTTCTATCACTATGTCATCAGGTTACTAGCTTACTCTTCTGCATTTTCTACTTTGCCATGCATCCCAGCCAGCATATTTTTCATTTTATGCATTTTAACTTTTAGTTCTAGAAGCACCATTTGGGACTTTAAAAAATATCTTCCTTGTCTCTAGTTAACTTTTTAACATATGGAATACCATTATAATATCTGTTTTAACTTCCTTTTCTGCTAACTTTAACATTTATGTCAGTTCTGGATGGGTTTTGGTTGAATGATTTTTCTCCTTATTATGGGTTGTATTTTCCTGCTGCTTTGCATGTGTGACTAGATGCCAGACTTCGATGTTTACCTTGTTGGATTCTGGAGATCTTTATATTCCTCTACATTTTCACGAGTTTTGTTCTGGATGTAATTATGTTACTTGGAAAAAGCGTGATACTTTTGGGTCATGCTTTTATGATCTATTAGGTAGGTCTGATCTTCCCTTCGCTCAGTCGTGTCCGACTGTTTGTGACCCTGGTAGACAGTAGCCTACCAGGCTCCGCCATCCATGGGACTTTCCAGGCAAGAATACTGGAGTGGGCTGCCATTTCCTTCTCCAGGGGATCTTCCCAACCCAGGGATCGAACCCAGGTTTCCTGCATTGCAGACAGATGCTTTACCATCTGAGCCACCAGGGAAGCCTAAAGTAGTGCTCAATTTAGAGATCACTATGTCCCACAAACCAGACCACCTGATCGGCCTCTTGAGAAATTTGTATGCAGGTCAGGAAGCAACAGTTAGAACTGGACATGGAACAACAGACTGGTTCCAAATAGAAAAAGGAGTTTGTCAAGGCTGTATATTGTCACCCTGTTTATTTAACTTATATGCAGAGTACATCATGAGAAATGCTGGACTGGAAGAAACACAAGCTGGAATCAAGATTGCTGGGAGAAATATCAATCACCTCAGATATGCAGATGACACCACCCTTATGGCAGAAAGTGAAGAGGAACTCAAAAGCCTCTTGATGAAAGTGAAAGAGGAGAGTGAAAAAGTTGGCTTAAAGCTCAACATTCAGAAAATGAAGATCATGGCATCTGGTCCCATCACTTCATGGGAAATAGATGGGGAAACAGTGGAAGCAGTGTCAGACTTTATTTTTTTGGGCTCCAAAATCACTGTGGATGGTTACTGCAGCCATGAAATTAAAAGACACTTACTCCTTGGAAGGAAAGTTATAACCAACCTAGATTGCAAATTAAAAAGCAGAGACATTACTTTGCCAACAAAGGTCCATCTAGTCAAGGCTATGGTTTTTCCATCTGTCATGTATGGATGTGAGTTGGATTGTGAAGAAAGCTGAGTGCCGAAGAATTGATGCTTTTGAACTGTGGTGTTGGAGAAGACTCTTGAGAGTCCCTTGGGCTGCAGGGAGATCCAACCAGTCCATTCTAAGGGAGATCAGTCCTGGGTGTTGATTGAAGTACTGATGCTGAGGCTGAAACTCCAATTCTTTGGCCACCTTATGCGAAGAGTTGACTCATTGGAAAAGACTCTGATGCTGGGAGGGATTGGGGCAGGAGGAGAAGGGGACGACAGAGGATGAGATGGCTGGATGGCATCACCGACTCGATGGACATGAGTTTGAATAAACTCTTGGAGTTGGTGATGGACAGGGAGGCCTGGTGTGCTGCAATTCATGGGGTCACAAAGAGTCAGACAAAACTGAGTGATTGAACTGAACTGAACTGAACTGAACCCAGTCACAGATAGCCTGAAAAAATACAGGCCAACCTCAGGGACCTATCCAGGTAAACTTGCAGCCTGAAGGGGAAATGAATGTTTCCCCAAGACAAGTAGGGACATGCAATAAGGAAACAGAAGAAGGAGTTGGGTGAAGCTCTATCTCCCAAATTCTACAGATAAACAACTTCTCCTCCCATGGGGATAACTAGTGTGGACTTTGAAAGAGGTTTTGAATGTCGCAATAAGAAAAGTACCTCCCTGTGGAAGCTAGAGGGATGGAGATGAATGATCTCATAAAGAGAGTGGGTTCAATGGCAGATGGTGCTTCCAAGTGACCTTGGACACATTAATCCCTAACTTTATTTCTTTGTCTTTGAAGCTGCCCCACAACCTTAAAGCATGTATTCCTCATCTACCTCCTACCATCCCTCTCCCTCTCTTTCTGTCTTTTTCTTAGGACAATACCAGCTTCTAAGGCATATGTGATGATGAGTAGCCTTATATTTCTGACTTCCACAGGATCATAACCAGCCCATAAATTTGTGTGAATGGGAACTGTCATGGGATTAAAGTTGCTTCTCCTCCCTGAAGAAGCAATTCTTTCCTATCTTAACATCGAGGAGTTCATAGCTATTTAATTCGAAGATACATACAAGGACATCCCGAATGTGGACCTCAGACCCTACTCCAACCGTGCCACTAGCTGGAGCACCTCCCCACCCACCCTGCATCAGAGCAGTAGTTAGTAAGGTATTTGGGAAACATCCTGCCAGCCTGGAGCTCTAGAACCCGGTGATCCCTCCCTTGCTGTCTGTCATCTGTCCATTGTCTATTTCAGATCATAGGGTAAAACACATTTCTCCTGCCAGATGCTTGGTAATCCAATCTATCCAGAGGGCTTTAAAAGCTCAATAACAATAAACCTCCATTCATTTCATTTCAGTTAATTAGGAGTCAACCAGCAGGCTGATAACGGCTAGACTGAAATTTACCTTTGGTATGAAAAAACTTTCTTCATACACAGTGAAAATTAACTGGGTAAATAGAATATCAGGTGAATGATGGGAGGCGGGGAGGAAGCAGAAGAATAAGAGGCGTTAAATTGCTCTTTTGATAAAAACAACCTTTTACAAACAAGCAAGAGCAATCTCATAGCAGTGGAAAGGGTAGAAAGGGCTAGGTGTTTAGAGTTCTGAGTATGTAACTTGTTCTAGCTCATCTGTCACAACTGTGTAACTCAGCATACTGCTTCCTTGCCTTGGGACTCAGTTGGCTCCACCATAAAACCAGAAGTTATTCTCCATGGACTTTTATAACTTAATACAACAGCAGTTGATGTGCTTACTCTAAAAATAAACCCCAAGTTTTCATTAAGCCGGGCAACCTACCCAAACATTGTAGTAGGAAGGAGTATTCTGTACTAAGACATCTAGATAAACCACCAACTCCCAGAATGCCAATCTCTCCCATCTCCAATCTGTTCTTCTCACTTTTGCCAGCGATCTTTCCAAGAATCAGTTCTGACCTTGCCCCCAGGCAGTGGCTCTCAGGCCCTTAGGATAAAGTCCATACTCCCTCACTTCAGTTCATTCACTCAGTTGTGTCTGACTCTTTGCGAACCCATGAATCACAGCACACCAGGCCTCCCTGTCTATCACCAACTCCTGGAGTCTACTCAAATTCATGTCCATCGAGTCAGTGATGCCATCCAGCCATCTCATCCTCTGTCGTCCCCTTCTCCTCCTGCCCCAATCCCTCCCAGCATCAGAGTCTTTTCCAATGAGTCAACTCTTCACATGAAGTGGCCAAAGTATTGGAGTTTCAGCTTTAGCATCAGTCCTTCCAATGAACACCCAGGACTGATCTCCTTTACAATGGACAGGTTGGATCTCCTTGCAGTCCAAGGGACTCTCAAGAGTCTTCTCCAACACCACAGTTCAAAAGCATCAATTCTTCAGTGCTCAGCTGTCTTCACAGTCCAACTCTCACATCCATACATGACCACTGGAAAAACCATAGCCTTGACTAGACGGACCTTTGTTGGCAAAGTAATGTCTCTGTGTTTGAATATGTGATCTAGGTTGGTCATAACTTTCCTTCCAAGGAGTAAGTGTCTTTTAATTTCATGGCTGCATCACCATCTGCAGTGATTTTGGAGCCCAGAAAAATAAAGTCTGACACTGTTTCCACTGTTTCCCCATCTATTTGCCATGAAATGATGGGACTGGACGCCATGATCTTCGTTTTCTGAATGTTGAGCTTTAAGCCAACTTTTTCACTCTCCTCTTTCACTTTCCTCAAGAGGCTCTTTAGATCCTCTTCAGTTTCTGCCATAAGGGTGGTGTCATCTGCATATCTGAGGTTATTGATATTTCTCCTGGCAATCTAGATTCCAGCTTGTGCTTCTTCCAGCCCAGCGTTTCTCATGATGTACTCTGCATATAAGTTAAATAAGCAGGGTGACAATATACAACCTTGACATACTTCTTTTCCTATTTGGAACCAGTCTGTTGTTCCATGTCCAGTTCTAACTGTTGTTTCCTGACCTGCATACAAATTTCTCAAGAAGCAGATCAGGTGGTCTGGTATTCCCATCTCTTTCAGAATTTTCCACAGTTTATTGTGATCCACACAGTCAAAGGCTTTGACATAGTCAACAAAGCAGAAATGGATATTTTTCTGGAACTCTCTTGCTTTTTCGATGATCCAGCAGATGTTGGCAATTTCATCTCGGTTCCTTTGCCTTTTCTAAAACCAGCTTGAACATCTGGAAGTTCACAGTTCACGTATTGCTAAAGCCTGGCTTGGAGAATTTTAAGCATTACTTTACTAGCTTGTGAGATGAGTGCAATTGTGTGGTAGTTTGAGCATTCTTTGGCATTGCCTTTCTTTGGGATTGGAATGAAAACTGACCTTTTGCAGTCTTGTGGCCACTGCTGAGTTTTCCAAATTTGCAGACATATTGAGTGCAGCACTTTCACAGCATCATCTTTCAGGATTTGAAATAGCTCAACTGGAATTCCATCTCCTCCACTAGCTTTGTTCATAGTGATGCTTTCGAAGGTCCACTTGACTTCACATTCCAGGATGTCTGGCTCTAGGTCAGTGATCACACCATCGTGATTATCTGGATTGTGTAGCTCTTTCTTGTACAGTTCTCCTGTGTATTCTTGCCACCTCTTCTTAATATATTCTACTTCTTTTAGATCCATACCATTTCTGTCCTTTATTGAGCCCATCTTGCATGAAATGTTCCTTTGGTATCTCTGATTTTCTTGAAGAGATCTCTAGTCTTTCCCATTCTGTTGTTTTCCTCTATTTCTTTGCACTGATCCCTGAGGAAGGCTTCTTATCTCTTCTTGCTATTCTTTGGAACTCTGCATTCAGATGCTTATGTCTTTCCTTTTCTCCTTTGCTTTTCACTTCTCTTCTTTTCACAGCTATTTGTAAGGCCTCCTCAGACAGCCATTTTGCTTTTTTGCATTTCTTTTCCATGGGGATGGTCTTGATCCCTGTCTCCTATACAATATCATGAACCTCTGTCCATTCCTGCCCACAGTAGTAGATATACTCTCTAGCAAGGCACATAAAGTGAAAGTGAAAGTGTTAGTTGCTCAGTCAAGTCTGACTCTTTTCGACCCCATGGACTGCAGCCACCAGGCTCCTCTTTCCATGGGATTTTCCAGGCAAGGATACTGGAGTGGATTGCCATTTCTTTCTCCAGGGGATCTTCCCAAACCAGGGGTCAAACCCAGGTCTCCTGCATTGCAGGCAGATCCTTTACTGTCTGAGTCATCAGGAAATCAAGAAAGGCACATGAGAGAACCCACAAAATCTCCTGCTTTGTCACTTGCTCATCACCCAGGCATTGGGGTGCTTTCTCCCCCATCATTCACCTGATGCTTTCTACTGCTTCAGACTCAGAGTGCTTGAACATGCTATTCCTCTGTTTGCCTGAGAAAAGTTAGAAGTCCTCCAAATCCTAGCTTAAGTAAGTGCTTTTTGTAAATTCTCCCCCAACTGCCCCCCTACCCCAAGCTGGTGACTTCTGCCTCAATGCTTTCCTTGAGTACAATCGAAAGGTGGCCGGCTTGCCTCTTCCGATGGTCTGTGGATCCTTAAGCATGGGGATTTTGCCGTATTCCATCTTTGCATTTTCAAAGTTCAGTCTGGGAATACAAAAGGGCTTTTGCCTGAATGAATGAAAGTAGTATTTAAAAGTAATAAAGAGGCAATTTTAAAGCTGTGCCATACTTTAGAAATTTCTTTTATTTGAGACTGGCCTTCCCCTGATGATCTGAGTTAATGAAGGGTACTGACATTTCTGAGGATTCTCTAAGAACCATTAGTCAGGAATAGTTTGCTTTGAAAATTGCATTTGAGATGAAGAAATGGTTTAGTTAGTGAACTGAGACTGGATGTTAAAGAAAAGTCATTTGGAAAATGTCATGAGCAATTTTTTAAACAGTACTTTTATCAACCCACAGTACTAGAGCCTGGTTTATTTGCTGTTACGCTGAGCAGAGTCATAGCCATGCTTGTACAATAAGAAATTAAAATGGGTGCTTTTGGAAGTGGGTGGGATTCCCCAGAGTCTATACTTTTCTGGCCTCTGGAGATGAGCTGTTTGGGTAGACACTTAGGGCCAGCTGATGGGGTTGCTAGAAAGAAAATGCAAGCATTGGATGAGAGTGCTTTCAACTCAAAGATTGTGTTTTGGAAACCATGGACTTCCATTTATATATGAGAAAACTGAGGTTCAGAAAGGTGCTCCATATTGACTGAGTGAATTCAAAGTTCCTGGATCTTGGCACTGTTGACATTCTGGACTAAATAACTCTGTTGTTAGAGGCCAGCCTGCATATGTAGATGCTGAGCCATGAACCTGGCTTTTGCCCACTAGATGCCCATCCTTAGTGGTGCAAAAGGTCTCTCGCCATACGCTAACAATGGGGAAAGAAAATTACCCTGTTAAGAACCACTGGATTCAATGAATCAATTTAAAAGTCCTACCTGAAGAAAGGGTTTCCCCAGGTGGCTCAGTGGTAAAGAATCTGCCTGCCGATGCAGGAGTTGCAGGAGATGTGGGTTCTATCCCTCTATCCCCTGGAGGAGGAAAGGGCAACCCACCTGGGAAATCCCATGAACAGAAGGAGCCTGGTGGGTTCCATGCCCTTGCAAAGAGTTGGACTTGACTGAGTGACTGAGCACGCAATCACCTGAAGAAAGCTGAAAGTTGCATGAAGTTCATGCTGAGGTTTTTGGTTTTGATTTGGTGTTAAAATTAATTAGATTCAACGGACACACATTGCACACTTGCCTGTGAAGCAATGAACAAGACACTATGATGGAGAGAGCTGAAGAACAACTCTGTCCCTTTAAAAACCTACAAATAATTACCTTACAGCATGGTGGGGAGGGTTCAGTGAATTAAAATGAGATCACTGTAGCCAAGCTAGTATCTCTCCTCTTTTCTTGTACAACCAGTGCCCAAACAGTAGTTGTCAATCAATTCTCGCACCTTAGTAATCAAACACATGATATTCTATAACCATAATAAACCTTGACTAGGCATATAAGGGTGTACACATAATTGTTACTACTTTCAGTTATTTTTAAAGAAAATATTATATCAACCAATGACAGAGAAGCATGATAGAAATATTGTCTTCACTGTTGCATAATGAAAAGAAAATAGATTCCATTTCCAACCTTTGGAAAGTTCAAAAAAATGTTTTGATAAGCCAAAGGGATGATGCAGAGTGGATAAATGGGAACTGAACAGAATTGGGGAGCAGATTCTGTCCCTTCATCTTTTGCTGGTAGAACCAAGGCAATCAGAAGGGATTATCAAGTGTAATATACTTCAGAGGTTCACCCTCCAGCTGTGACGTTTATTGGCCATGAGGCCCAAGCTCAATCTATACAGGGCGGCTGTAAAAGTTCATCAAGGAAAATATAGTATTTGGAACATGGCAGGCAGGCAGTTCTAAATGGGTTTTATTTTCCTCTTAGACCTCTGAAGCATTTAGTAACTCACATGTCACTCATTTACTCAACAATGAGACCCCACGGACACTTGTCAGTAGAGAGCAATGTTATTAGAAAGTGGGCTAGAAATGCTGGTCGAGATCAGATTGTAGGGGTCCTTGAAGAACATATCTTTTGGTGGACAATGGGGACAATTTAAGGGTTTTAGGAAAGTGGTGATAGGAAGTGAAGGATAGGAAGCTCTATTTTTATTTATTTACATAAAATGACTACCACTATTTCTCTCCTTCTTCCCCTCCTTACTCTCCTCTTCTGCTATCTCTATAATGTTCTATGAATTTTGTTAAGCATTCATTCCCATTAGTTAATTTGATCCCCAAAGCAATACAGTGGTATACGCATTATTACTATCTACATTTTACCACTGAGGAAATGGACATTCATGTACTTTGATCAAGATTATACAGTTGGTAAACAGGAGAAGGTGTTGGAGAAGACTCTTGAGAGTCCCTTGGACTGCAAGGAGATCCAACCAATCCATCCTAATGGAAATCAGTCCTGAATATTCATTGGAAGGACTGATGCTGAAGCTGAAGCTCCAATACTTTGGCCACCTGATACAAAGAGCTGACTCATTGGAAAACAGAATGCTGATGCTGGAAAAGATTAAAGGCAGGGGGAGAAGGGGAAGACAGAGGATGAGATGGTTGGATGGCATCACCAACTTGTTGGACATGAGTTTGAGCAAGCTCTGGGAGTTGGTGATGGACAGGGAAGCAGTCCATGGGATTGCAAAGAATCAGACATGACTGAGTGACTGAACTGAACTGAACTGAATGCAGGAGATTCTGGTTCCATCCCTGGGTCAGCTCAGGGACCAGCAACAGCAATGAAACCTGTGAGGTGATAGAAGTTCAGAATCTGGGGCCCTATCCCAGGTTTACTAAATCAGAATCTGAATTGTAGCAACATACCCAGATGACTGATAGGTATGTTAATGTTTAAGAAGCACTGTTTTATACTAAATTGAGCTTCTGCGTTTGTAGGTGTTTGAAGTTGTATATAAGTGTATGTATGAGCTTCCCAGCTGGCTCAGTGATAAAGACTCCATCTGCTAATGCAAGAGATGAACGAGATGCACATTCAACCCGTGGGTCAGGAGGATCCCCTGAAGGAGGAAATAGCAACCCATTCCAGTGTTCTTGCCTTGAGAATTCCACAGACAGAGGAGACTGGTGGGCTACAGTCCATGGGGTCGCAGACAGTGAGCATGCACGCATGCATAAGTGTATGTGTGTGAAGGGCAACAAGGAAGGAAAAGACAGGAAGAGGGTCAGGGCACGAGGTGGGGGTGGGCAGGAGAGGCAGGGAAAGGAAAAAATGACTCAGTGATTGATTCTGACTTGAGCTATTGAAATGGGCACACGCTGTCCTTGAAACATGTGATGCATGGAGCTGGCGTTCAGGGCTGAGAGCTAGGTCAAGATACTAATTTTCGTGCAGGGCGTTTGTAGACAGGTGGTCAGTAAAACATGGAGGGAACAAGATTATTCAGAGGGAGTGGGAAGGAAACACTGATACTTGGAAGCTGGCAGACTGACTAAAAGAGCTGTCGAGGAAAGGCCAGGACATAGACATGAAGACCGCAGTGTCCAAGAAGCCAAGAAGTGTTTTTAATTCTTTGGTTAAATGTGGTCAGATAACCAAAAAACACAGATCAGAGAGATGAAAACTGAAAATTCTCCTTTATATTTTGTAGCGAGTAGGCCTTTGGCTAGCTGGCCATTGAAAGCTTTTGTCCTTTGGATTCCAGAAGCTTTCGTTCAGCAGATGTCTTGGATACTAACCTCAGGCCATTCTTGCCCTTGGTGGGAGGACCTCGCACCAGCAAAGCTACACCTGCCGCTTCTGCTGCTGCCGCTCCTGGTCTCCCGCCTGCCTCTGACCTGTTGGCTCTTGACGTGCCTCTTGGTCACTGGACTAAACTTCCCATCTGACCCTTTTCCTCTCCTTTGTGTACCCCCTTTTTCCATCCACCAGTGCCTCCTAACTTTAAGTTTGCTTGGCCTGATCTTCACTACCTGATTGTTTCTATTCCTGTCAACTCCCAGCACATATTCTTTTCACTGAAATGATCTGAGCTGTTAATAGCCGGGGCACCAGACTCTGTTTAGATCAGAGTCATTCTCAACAGTTCATGTGATAGGAACACCTCCTCTCATACAGCAAGGAGATTATGGTTTAAACTAGGCTCCTAGAAAGAAGTCCTGGTTTGCTCTTGGTGCCAATGGCTTAGCTGATCCATCAGGAGGGAGGTTTTCAAAATTTAAGCCATTTGCTCCAACACAATTGCCTGCACATAATTTTTAACATGTGTTTTGGGCATCGGCATGATTCTGGAGAGAAATAGAAAACACTTCTCAATTTCTGAAAACAGCTGGTAGAACTTAGATTCCTAGCTACTGCTTTAAGAACAGGATTATTGACAGTTACTGCCTAGAGTCTCCAGTTGCTGGTTGCCTTCTCTCTTTCAGGCTGGAATGGCTACTATAGACAGTTTTTATGTCAAAGATGTTAGCAGGGCTATGAAAAGTCAGGAGGAAGGAGGATGTCAAGAATGGCCAAATATAGCCAATTTCATCTGTACCAGCCCCAGACTATACTTTCGTGTGTGTGTGTGTGTGTGTGTGTGTGTGTGTGCACGCACGCAGGGCACTAACTGGGTGTCTTCACACATCACCTTGTTTAGTTCTCACAACAGCCATATGGAGTAGGTGTTATCTCGACTTTGTACACACATATTAGCAAAGTTACAGAGCTTGTTAGTGACAAGAAGCGCTTCTCAGGTGGCTGGCGCTAATGGTAAAGAACCTGCCTGCTAACGCGGGAGACTTACGAGACACAGGTTCAATTCCTGGTTGGCAAGATCCCCTGGAGGAGGGCATGGCAAGCCCCTCCAGTATTCTTGCCTGGGAAATCCTATGGCAGTCCATAGTGCTGTAAAAAGTAGGACGTGACTTAAGTGACTTAGCATGCACTCATGGTGGCAAGAAGCAAAATACTAACACTCTGTGTATTGGTAATTTTAAAACTTGGGTCAGAGTCAATGGTTAAAAGTATTAGAGAGAAGAAGAGTCAGAGGGGAGAAGTATTACAGAATAAAGGAGTATTTTCTATATTTGCTTTATAAAACATTACACACCTATTATATTTCACCAGAGGTAAGGTTGCCCTTCAAAATGTGACACAGCTCTAGGATGATGATGGAAAAGGAGAGTTCCCCCCAAATTAAAGATCCTAGGCCAGCCAGGTCCTCTCTCAGCTCTGCACTTCCGTTTAGGCTTGAATGGCTCTTCCCCGCACCTGGAATGTTCATCTGCTCTGCTCAGCATCTTTCTTTAAAAAAAAAAAAAAACAATTTATTTTTTATTGCAGGATAATTGCTTTACAGAATTTTGCTGTTTCCTGTCAAACCTCAACATGAATCTTCATCCAGTTATCATCTTCAATAAGTGTCCTTCTTAAAGTCACCTATGGAGCCATTTAGGTGCCATGAGCCTCAGTTTCTCCATCTATAACTTGGAAATGATAGAATTAACCCATGAGATCATTTGGTGTTTGAATCATGAAATGTAAAACGAATGTGGCAATTTTGCTAAAGAGTAATGGAAAAATATGAAACATTGAGGCCAGCAACTAGTGCACTTAAAAACTAGTTCAAAATGTTTTAGAAAGAAATTTTGGTTCATTGAATGGAAAAAGCTTGTAAGTGTTTGGTGGATTCAATGACCAAAAATGAAAAAAAGTGGTTGAACAAAAACTGAACTGGATTTCTGAAAGAAACACAGAAAAACCTGTTTAAACTGCTTTAAAAATGGCTAACTAGCCCACCATGTTTCATGAGTCTTTATCTCATGTGTAGAGACATTTCTTTACAAATGAGGCAACTCAATAATGAGAGACATTTGAGACATTTCTGGTTACCTTTAGATATTATCATCAGTTTTCTTCCTGCTCATGTACCAGTTATCTTATATTTCCCCGGAAGCAGTGATTAAAACAAGAATTTTATCAGAATGTGCATTCCTGACTCTTTTCATAATTATAATTCAATTTAATAAATGCTAATTTAGTACCTTAAAATGTAGTCTATAGGGCTTCCCTGGTGGCTCAGCAGTAAAGAATCTGCCTGCCAATGCAGGAGACATGTGTTCAATCCTTGGACTGGGGATATTCCTCAGAGGAGGAGGAAATGGCAACCCACTCTGGTATTCTTGCCTGGGAAATCCCACGGGCAGAGGAGCCTGGAGGGCTACAGTCCATGGGGTCACAAAGAGTCGGACATGACTGGGCAACTAAACAGTAACAGCAACAAATGTAGTCTATGGAATTAGGCAGTGTGCAGATGTTGATGTACGGCAAAACCAATACAATATTGTAAATTAATTAACCTCCAATTAAAATAAATAAATTTATATTAAAAAAAAGAAAATTCACACAAAATTTGTCTTCATCATGAGTTCTATTTTTAATGTAAGTCTTAAGAGGGTTGGCACTGTGTTTTATTCAGATTTTTCATATGTAGCCAAGGCAGAGAGCAGTGGTTTAAGAGGCCAGAAATAATATAAGTAACTTTAGGTTGCTTAGAGACCCTATGTTAAGTAAAAAGTAAATCAGGAATTAGGCAAAGGCTGAGGCATTTATGTTAGTTGCTGAGTCATGTCCAACTTGTTACGACCCCATGGACTGTTGCCCAGCAGGTTCCTTGTCCATGGGATTTCTCCAGGTAAGAATACTGGAATGGATAGCCATCCCCTTTTCCAGAGGGGATCTTCCCCACCCAGGGATCAAACCAGGGTCTCCTGCATTGCAGCCCCAAGGGAATTTGAATGTATTATGTTACAAATGGAGAAAGCTGTTAGCAGAGGATGGATGGTGGATGGAGACCCAAGTCTTTCTCTGCGGTTGTAGAATCGGGCTTCCCAGGAGGGTCAGTGGTAAAGAATCCACCTGCCAGGGCAGGAGACACAAGAGGTGTGGGTTCTATCCCCGAGTCCAGGAGATTCCTTGGAAGAGGAAATGGTGACCCACTCCAGTATTTTTGCCCGGTTAGTCCATGGGCAAAGAAGCCTGGGCTATAGTCCACGGGGTCGCAAAGAGTCAACTGGACAGCTGAGGACTGAGCACACACGGGGCTTTTAGTAGACTCTAAAGCAGGTGAAAGATTTCGTGGATGTCTCATTGTGTAGAATGAGAATGGACGGATTCTCTTGCCCCTGCTAAAGGTCCATCACTAGACCAAAACAGGAAATGAAGAAAATATTTATAAAATAAAAAAATTGTATAAAATATTTATAATAGAAGAAAATATTTTATAAAATATATGGAAATGTGTTCTTGCTGAGCACCCTCCATAGACAAGGTGGCTACAATGGTAATAAAAGTGAAAATACGTGCTTTATTGATCTGTTTCATATTTGGAATGTGGTGGGACAGTTGACATCATTCCCCTCAAACTGGGAGGGACTGAGGGAAGAGGGCCTGGTAATGGCCTTGGGCTCGTCTTGAACGACTGGCACAGTCAAATGCTTAATTTTTATGGAACAAGTAGTGACAAGCATCAGTTTGAGGGTCACTGGGAAGAAAACAGTCAGAAATCAAAAGAGAGAAGACAAGATTAGAGCCTGACTCCCTCGTTAATTACCTATGTGATCTTGACAAATAAGGCTGAGCTCAGTTTCCTAGTCACAGAAAGGGACCTAAGAATACTGTATCCATTTGGTAGGTCATGTGATGATTTCTGCGAAGGCCCCTTATAAATTACAAATTGTCCTATGAAATTTGTAATCTCTGCTTGTGGACAGGGCTTCCCTGGTGGCTCAGATGGTCAAGAATCTGCCTGCAATGTGGGAGACCTGGGTTTGACTGCTGGGTGGGGAAGATCCCCTGGAGAAGGGAAAGGCTACCCACTCCAGTATTCTGGCCTGGAGAATTCCAGGGACAGAGGAGCCTGGCGGCTACAATCCATGGGGTCACAAAGAGTCAGACATGACTTACAGACTTTCACTTCCACTTGTGAACAAGAGGGTATTGTTGTAGGGCAGGGTGAGTTCAGGTGGTTTCATTGCAAATCATATTTCCTACTTTTCAAATATTAAATCAAGTTTGCTGGTGAATAGACTATAAATCTTTTCTTGACGTTTTCTTTTCAATGATCTTCCACTTTTTGCTAAATTCTGACCAAGTATGGTCTCAGCAGAATTGTATGTAAAAAGTTTGAGACTGACTTCTGAGAGTGGTATCATATTTTAATTTAGTTGGAGTAAGGCAATGGCACCCCACTCCAGTACTCTCGCCTGGAAAATCCCATGGATGGAGGAGCCTGGTGGGCTGCAGTCCATGGGGTCGCTGGGAGTCGGACACGACTGAGCGACTTCCCTTTCACTTTTCGCTTTCATGCATTGGAGAAGGAAATGGCAACCCACTCCACTGTTCTTGCCTGGAGAATCCCAGGGACGGGGGGAGCCTGGTGGGCTGCCGTCTATGGGGTCGCACAGAGTCGGACACGACTGCAGCGACTTAGCAGCATAGGTTGTCTTTCTATAATCCCATCTCTTGGTTTGATTCATGTTGTTCAGCTATTCAAAATGGATCTCCCTGAGACTGCTCCTCACAGACCTGTCAGGAAGCAGCCAGAGAACAGCCCAGAGCCAGCGGTAGACACTGAGGTAAGAAGAGGACCACGAACTGCCCTCCCTAGATTTCAGGTTGTCTCTGGTGGCCCAATTAAAAGACGATCACTGTGACGATAAGAAAGGAAGAAGGAGGCAGAAGAGAGGCTGCTAAAGGAGGAGGTGCTCAGGCAGCTCTGGCCATAAACTGAAGGAGAACAGCTGGTTTACTTTGGGGAGTTTTTTTTTTTTTTTAAAAAAAACAAGTGACTTAAAATAGAGAGCTTAAAAAGTTATCTCAGAAAGAAATTCATCTGAAGTAAAGTGGAAAAGTGTGAAAGTGAAAGGCGCTCAGTCCTGTCTGACTCTTTGCGGCCCCATGGACTATACAGTCCATGGAATTCTCCAGGCCAGGATACTGGAATATCCTGGAATATCCTAGCCTGCCAGGATACTTTCCCTTCTCCAGGGGATCTTCCCAACCCAGGAATGGAACCCAGGTCTCCCGCATTGCAGGCAGATTCTTTACCAGCTGAGCCACCAGGGAAGCCCTCATTTGAAGTAAACCAGGGTAGAAATGGCAACCCACTCCAGTACTCTTGCCAGGAAAATCCCATGGACAGAGGGGCCTGGTGGGCTGCAGTCCATGGGGTCGCTGGGAGTCGGACACGACTGAGAGACTTCACTTTCACTTTTCACTTTCCTGCATTGGAGAGGGCAATGGCAACCCACTCCAGTATTCTTGCCTGGAGAATCCCATGGATGGGGGAGCCTGGTGAGCTGCCGTCTATGGGGTTGCACAGAGTCGGACACGACTGAAGTGACTTAGCAGCAGCAACAACAGGGTGGAAATGCCTGGTCCAAAATATTGTGAAATATTTTTGTTGCACTGAGTAACTGAGTATGAAATTTTCAAGAAGTTATAAAAAGTGATTTAGTTGTGCCTCTAGTGTTGTGGGAAATAACTTATTGATGAAGCGGGTTTTGCAACTTGAGCTGACTCTAAAATTTTAGCAACCAGACAGGAGCATGAAGATTAATTAATAAGGTATCCTGATCCCTAAGGTGCCTGCATCTCTGCAAGGGTGTTACAAAAGTTTGAAAATATATGAAGTTTTTGACTTACCGGTCATTAAAGTACTAAAAGAAATCTGTCCAAGTTAGCTTTGCAGTCTCAGTGAGAAAGCCAAGCCAACTGGAGTAGATTTTCTTCCTTCATCTTTTTTTTAAATTGGGGATTTTTTTTTTTTACAAGCTTTTACAGTGTTGTGTTAGAGTCCTCTGTGTAATAAAGTGAATCAGCTCTACATACATATATCCCCTCCCTCTTGGCCTCTCTCTCCCCGCACCCCCACCCCATCCTCCAGGTCATCACAGAGCACTGAGCTGAGCTCCCTGTGTGTACAGGGTCCCACTAGCTGCCTGTTTCACACAAGCCAGTGCACAGACATCAGTCCCAGTCTCCCCATTCACCCCCCTCCCCGTGTCGACCTGTCCATCCTCTACGTCTGCTTCTCTATTCTGCCCTATAAACAGGTTCATCTGCACCATTTTTCTAGATTCCACATATATGTGTTAATATATGACATGTGCTTTTCTCTTTCTGACTTCGCTTTGTGTGACAGACTCTAGGTCCATCCTTGTCTCTATAAATGACCCATTTTCATTCCTTTTTATGGCTGAGAAAAAAAAAAAGAGTTGAAGGAATCAGGCTGTCTGACTTCAGACTATACTAGTAATCAAGACAGTTTGGTAATGGCACAAAATCAAAGATATGGATCAATAAAACAGGGTAGAAAGCTCAGAGACAAACTCGTGCACCTATGGTCACCTAATCATGTATGGATGTGAGAGTTGGACTGTGAAGAAGGCTGAGAGCTGAAGAACTGATGCTTTTGAACTGTGGTGTTGGAGAAGACTCTTGAGAGTCCCTTGGACTGCAAGGAGATCCAACCAGTCCATTCTGAAGGAGATCAGCCCTTGGAATTCTTTGGAAGGAATGATGCTAAAGCTGAAACTCCAGTACTTTGGCCACCTCATGCAAAGAGTTGACTCATTGGAAAAGACTCTGATGCTGGCAGGGATTGGGGGCAGGAGGAGAAGGGGACGACAGAGGATGAGATGGCTGGATGGCATCACTGACTTGATGGACGTGAGTCTGAGTGAACTCCAGGAGTTGGTGATAGACAGGGAGGCCTGGCGTGCTGCAATTCATGGGGTTGCAAAGAGTCGGACATGACTGATCTGATCTGAATCTATGTCAAAGGAGTCAAGAAATACAGTGGAGAAAAGACAATAGCTTCAAAAAATGGTGCTGGGAAAACTGGACAACTACGTGTAAAAGAATGAAGTTAGAACACTCCATAACACCGTGGTGGTGGTGGTTTAGTCGCGAAGTTGTGTTCGACTCTTGCAACCCCATGGATTGTAGCCCGCCAGTCTCCTCCGTCCATGGGATTCTCCAGGCAAGAATACTGGCGTGGGTTGCCATTTCCTTCTCCAGGGGATCTTCCCAACCCAGGAACACCATACACAAAAATAATCTCCCCTCATTTTGTTTCATCTGCTTATTTCCTGATTAGCAGATGGACAGGTGTGTGAATGTAAATGCAAATCACTCTGACAGCTACTGGAAAGAAAGAGTTGCTTATGACGATAAAGTCCTTGTAGTCTGCAAGCTTCTACCGTCTGTAATACAGCAGGTGGATGGATAATGGCCATCACATTATATGGCCACTGTCTCAGCTAACAAAAACCTGTGCACATACAGCAGGGAATTATATGCAATATTTTTCTTTTTCTTTTTTCAGGTTTATTGAGGTGTAATTGGAAATGAAAAGTACATATATTTAAGGTTTGCAATGTGGTATTTTGACATACATTGTACATTGTGATATACGTGTACAATGTGAGATGACTACCACAATCAAGTTAATTAATGGATTCATCATCTTTACATTGTTATTAATTTTTTTAAATTAATTTATTTTTTAGTTGAAGGATAATTGTTTTACATGTTACCAATTTTGGGGCATGGTGAGAACATGTATGGCCTTCTCTCTTACCAAAAATAAAGGATACAGTATAGTGTTATTAACTGTAGGCGAAAGCTTGTACATTCGATCTCTGGAATGCATTCATCTTGTGTAACTGAAACTTTACACTCATTGAACAGTAAGTCTCCATTTTCTCCTCCCCTAGTTCTTAGCAACTACTTCTTCTCTTTGCTGTTCCTGTGAGTCTTGCCTTCTTAGATGCCATGTGTAAGTGAGAGCATATGTGTCTTTCTGTGTCTGGCTTATTTAGACTAGCATAATGACCTCCAGGTTTATTCATCTTGTTGTAAATGGTAAGATCTCCTTATTTTTCATGAATGAATAATAGTCCATTGTATGTATATGTATGTGTGTCTGTGTATGTATGTGTGTGTGCATGCTCAATCACTCAGTTGTGTCCTACTCTTTGCAGCCCCATGGACTATAGCCTACCAGGCTCCTTTGTCCATGGAAATTTCCAGACAAGAATACTGGAGTGTGTTGCCATTTCCTACTTCAGGAGATCTTCCAGACCCAGGGATTGAACCTGTGTCTCTTGTGTCTCCAGCATTGGCAGGCAGATTCTTTACCACTGTATTACCTGGGATGTCCATGTGTGTGTGTGTATATAATATATACACACATATATATATACATATATATATGTATATATATATGATTTAGTTGCTAAGTTGTGTCCAACTCTTTGTGATCCCATGGACTGTAGCCTACCAGCTTCTTCTATCCATAGGATTTTCCAGGCAGGAATACTAGAGTGAGTTGTCATTCCCTTCTCTAGGGGATCTCCCTGACCCAGAGATCAAACCTGGGTCTCCTGCACTGCAGACAGATTCTTTACCAACTGGGCTACCTGGGAAGCTGATATATCAGATCAGATCAGATCAGATCAGTCGCTCAGTCATGTCCGACTCTTTGAGACCCCATGAATCGCAGCACGCCGGGCTTCCCTGTTCATCACCAACTCCCGGAGTTCACTCAGACTCATGTCCATCGAGTCAGTGATGCCATCCAGCCATCTCATCCTCTGTTGTCCCCTTCTCCTCCTGCCCCCAACCCCTGCCAGCATCAGAGTCTTTTCCAATGAGTCAATTCTTCGCATGAGGTGGCCAAAGTACTGGAGTTTCAGCTTTAGCATCAGTCCTTCCAAAGAAATCCCAGGGCTGATCTCCTTCAGAATGGACTGGTTGGATCTCCTTGCAGTCCAAGGGACTCTCAAGAGTCTTCTCCAACACCACAGTTCAAAAGCATCAGTTCTTCAGCTCTCAGCCTTCTTCACAGTCCAACTCTCACATCCATACATGACCACAGGAAAAACCATAGGCTTGACTAGACGAACCTTTGTTGGCAAAGTAATGTCTCTGCTTTTGAATATGCTATCTAGGTTGGTCATCACTTTCCTTCCAAGGAGTAAGCGTCTTTTAATTTCATGGCTGCAGTCACCATCTGCAGTGATTTTGGAGCCCCCCCCCCAAATAAAGTCTTACACTTTCCACTGTTTCTCCATCTATTTCCCATGAAGTGATGGGAACGGATGCCATGATCTTCGTTTTCTGAATGCTGAGCTTTAAGCCAACTTTTTCACTCTCCACTTTCTCCACTCTTGAAAGCATCAAGAGGCTTTTTAGTTTCTCTTCACTTCTGCCATAAGGGTGGTGTCATCTGCATATCTGAGGTTATTGATATTTCTCCCAGCAATCTTGATTCCAGCTTGTGTTTCTTCCAGCCCAGCGTTTCTCATGATGTACTCTGCATATAAGTTAAATAAACAGGGTGACAATATACAGCCTTGACGAACTCCTTTTCCTATTTGGAACCAGTCTGTTGTTCCATGTCCAGTTCTAACTGTTGCTTCCTGACCTGCATACAAATTTCTCAGGAGGCAGATCAGGTGGTCTGGTATTCCCATCTCTTGAAGAATTTTCCACAGTTTATTGTGATCCACACAGTCAAAGGCTTTGGCATAGTCAATAAAGCAGAAATAGATGTTTTTCTGGAACTCTCTTGCTTTTTCTATGATCCAGAGGATGTTGGCAATTTGATCTTTGGTTCCTCTGCCTTTTCTAAAACCAGCTTGAACATCAGGAAGTTCACGGTTCACATATTGCTGAAGCCTGGCTTGGAGAATTTTGAGCATTACTTTACTAGCATGTGAGATGATATATATATACACACAAATGAATGGAGAAAGAAGATACGAGCTATATCTATATATCTATATCTACCTATCTGTCTAAACCATGCAGCAGTGACCACAGGAGTGCAGATATTTCTCTGAGATACTGATTTCATTCTCTTTGGATATGTATCCAGAAGAGGAATTGTTGGATCATATGGTAAATGTATTTTTAACTTTTCGAGGAGCTTAGATACTGTTTTTCATACTGGCTGTACCAATTTATATTCTCACCACCAATTAGCAAGGGTTCCCTTTTCTCCAAATCCTTGCTAAGACTTGCTATTTGTTATCTTTTTTTTTTTTTTGAGGGGGGAATATGTAGCTTTTTTTAATTAGAGGGTAATTGCTTTGTAATATTATATTGGCTTTGGCCATACAACAATATGGATCAGAGAACAGCCATTCTGACAGGAGTGAGGTGGTATCTCATCATGGTTTTGATTTGTATTATGCTAATGAAAGTGGAATCAGCTATATATATATATATATATATACATACACATATACACACACACATACCCCTCCCTCTTGAACCTCCCTCTCACCCCGCATCCTCTAGGTCTTCACAGAGCACCAAGCTGAGCTCCCTGTGCTATACAGCATGTTTCCACCAGCTATCTATTTTACATATGGTAGTGTACATGCTCAGTTGCTCAATCATGTCATACTCTTTACAACTCCATGCATTGTAGTCCGTAAGACTCCTCTGTCCATGGGATTTCTCAGGCAAGAATACGAGAGTGGGTTGCCATTTCCTCCTCCAGGGGATCTTCCTAATCCAGGGATCAAACCTGTATCTCCTGTGTCTCCTGCTTTGCAGGCGATCCTTTACCGCTGAGCCGTTCGGGAAGCCCATGGTGGTGTATACATGCCAATCTTAATCTCCCGTTCTTCCCACCCTCGCAGTCTTCTGCTGTGCGCACAGGTCCATTCTCGACGTCTGCATCTCTATTCCTGTCCTGCAGATAGGTCCATCTGCACCATTTTTTGCAGTCCATGAGGTTGCAAAGAGTCAGACATGGCTTGGTGACTGAACAACAACATAGCTGATTCACTTCCTGTACAACAGAAACTAACATACATTGTAAAGCAATTAAACTCCAATTTTTTCTTTTTTAAGTTGTACGACGTCACACTTGTGCCTGTTTAGAAGTCATACTTGGTCTGATTGGTGCTAGATTCTTTCTTGGTTTGGAATGGTGCACATCTGTACTTCATTTGCATTTTGGTTAGTTGCTTTATTTACACTGTTTCCAGTCTAACCAGCTGCAAGACTCCCCCTAGTAACAAGCCTAAATGAACTTGTTGGACTCCATTGCATCTATTATGTTTTTTTAATACTATTTTTTAACTGATAATATTATAAAACTTGATGACACAGTTGAGACTGAAGCAAAGAGATGAGTATTTTTAGAAGGAAATCGTAACCCATTCCAATGTTCTTGCCTGGAAAATTCCATGGACAGAGGAGCCTGGTGGGCTACAGTCTGTGGGGCTGCAAAGGGTCAGACTCAACTGAGCACAAACACACATACGCCTTTACTATAATGATGTCAAGCCTTTTTGTGGGATACAGGATCTGCTGTACAAAACCTCTTTTCTATTATCCACCCAGAGTTAAACATACATCCCCATCTCATGAACATTTAAAAAAAATCTATTTCCCTCTTTGGTAATTTAACACTATGGCAGTAGTTTTTTATACTAATGAGTAGAAAAATTGAGGAGGAGAAACACATTTTTGGATGACCAAGGAACTTTGTGACTTGCTGTGATCCTTAACTGCTGTTTAAATATGTCTGAAATCTTGATGTTTCAGGAGTTAGCATAAAGGGGAAGCAGGGTATGGTACCCAGATGAAATGGTGCAATTTCACCTTACTGTCCTCTCTTAATTAATTTCAAGGTGAAACGCAAAAGGCCATGAAGAGGTGGAATGAAAATGAGACACTTCAATCCTGTCCTATTTTTGTTTCCTGAGTTCAATATGTCTTAAAATTGGAAGGCAGAGTCCAGGTGTTAGCGAGGTATTAGCCTGGGGAGATGTGAGAGTGGAGGTCAGGCAGTAAAAGGGCATTAAACTATGCATATTACATGAGGGATTAATTGCCAGGAGCGTGTGAGAAGAATCATGGCAGTTAATATCCAGAGTCCGAGCAAATACCAACGTGAGAAAATCGTCCCCTGTCTGCAAACATAGGAGGGCTCCAAGCCAGTGGGTAAAAATGAGATTAGCTTTTTTCGTTATAAATGATAGAAGATGCTTTGGGGGAAAAAAGACCAAAGACAGAACTGCGTGGTGTAGCCTAGATAGTTTCAACTTCAATTCGGAACCATGATCATGCTAATAGGGACTTAAAAAAAAAAATAACTGGAGAGAGGCACCCTGGAGTTTCCTGGCTTCATGGTACACCTTCAAGTCTAGCTTTCCTCTCTTGTAAATCTGCAGCTCTAGTGCTAGAATGAAGAGTCAAGTTTATCACCCAGAGCCTGAGGCACTATTAGATGCTAAGTGCTAAATGGGAATTAATTACGTTCTGGCCATCCTATTTACTAAAGCAGAAAATTGGAATTATTTAGTCTTAGAGCAGCGTTTCTCCCTTGTGGGTAGGGAGTGGGCAGAGACAGTCTTCCCCTGGAGGACGCATCATACTCTGCAGAAGTGTGTATGAAAACAATGTATTTAATATTACATTATAAATTTTAAAACTGAGACACCACCCAGAGTCATTATTTTTGTGATGTAAACTCCATCAGGAAGGTGGAAGGAAAGGTCTTTTATATAAGAAAATAAACTTTCCTCTGTCTCTCAGTGATTTCATTAGGAAGACAAGAGCAAGGCCTCTGGATGCATGCTGAAAAGTGGGAGAGATTTTGATGTTCATCAAGGAAGAGCCTAGCGTGGTCTTCCTTGGTGGCCCAGTGGTTATGAATCCGCCTGCCAATGCAAGGGACATGGGTTTGATCCCTGGTCCGGGAAGACTTGTGCAACATGACTACCGAAGCCTGTGTGCCTAGAGCCCTGCTCCTCAACAAGAGGAGCCACCGCAACGAGGAGCCTGCACCCTGCATCTAGAGAGTAGCCCCTGTTCGCTGCAATAGAGAGGTCAGTATGCAGCAACCAAGACCCAGCACGGCAGAAAAACACACACAAGTAAAAAGAATGCAAAGGCAATCTGACAAATACATTTTTTTTTTTTTAAAGAAAATAGTTTAAAAAGCATTGAAAAGCGTAAGCCCACAGCAAGGTCTCATACAACAGATCTCATAAAAATGGTGCCATGCTTTCCCTTCACTTAAACTGGCAAATTCAATCTAATGGAGGCTTCCTAACCATTTGATTAACAGAAGATTAACTGTTACCCATTTGTGTTTTTTTTTTTGCATTAATCATTTTTGGTAGTATCTACACCTGATCTTCATGGTAACGGTCTGTTTGAAGCCAGAACGGTTCTTTCTGGCATGGCTGAGTTCTTTCACTGCTGGTGGCAGCTTGCCGGTGTGGGAGAGGAGTTATTGAGCACAGATGTCCTTTATGATTTGATTCTTAGCAAAATGAGGTAATGGAGTGCTCACTAAAGCATGGAATCTGTTACAGTTCTCCTGCTTCGCTTGGAGGAAGCATGGAAATAAGAAATGTCTTTTCTTTCTCTTTTCATTTCTCACTAAGCTTGTTAGGAGAAGAAATGACATTAAGCTATTCTGTGTGTTGAATTTGTGCCTGCTTCCATATCGAACAATGTTTTCAGTTATAAAACCATTAACAAATTTCAGAAAAGGAAGCAAAGCATGTCATGTAATTATCAGATAGTTTCAAGATTAGTGGTTTCAACTATGTTTTCCTTAAAACTCCAAGATCTTATACCAAAATTAAAGTGCAGAATCATTAATTTATGGTTAATCATTCAAGAATTGTCATCGTTTGTCGGCAAATTTTGCCGTTTGTAGGCAAAATGTTACATTAGCTTTAAGGATCATATTTTTATTTCTCTTTTACCTTTGAAAGTCTTGAATGTGTTTTCAGTAAAAACACTTTCTAAATGTCCTTTTGATGACTGTATCTGCTGTATTTAGCAGAAATGCATCCTCTGATATTCCTGTAGAACTACAGGGGTAATCTTTCCATTAAAAGCATCAGGAACATCATGCTTAGGAGGGATCTATGTTCTTTCCTGGGTTTCTCAACTTAGAAAGGATTTGAAGAAATACAGAGGAAGCCAAAAATATCAGTAGAAAGTTGAAAGGATCTGAGTTCAAATGCATACACACTTAGGAAAGAACAAGAGGCTAACAAAGTTGCCATATGAAGATACAGACCAGTATTTGTCACAAATAATTTGAGTGATGCTACCAGCTCTTTCATGAAAAGTGGCCTCTTCCACAAACAGTTCCATAGCAATGGCTTCCAGGAATAGTTCTAACACTTGCTCTGCCAGGCATCGTGATAGCAAAATGCAGGGCTAGACATCACATCACGGTGTATGTCTTACTCTGTCTGACCCTGGAATATGTAGGCCAGGCTTACTGGAAGGAACTGGAAGCTTGTCTGTGGAATGTTCTTCCCATCATCAGATGTGCAACATTGTAAACAGGATTCAGTTCTCACTAATGCCTCTGTGGTTCAGTCACTAAGCCATGTGGGACTCTTTGCAACCCCATGGACTGCAGCATGCCAGGCTCCCCTGTTCTCCACTATCTCCTGGAGTTTGCTCAAACTTGTGTCCATTGGGTAGGCGATGCCATCCAACCATGTCATCCTCTGTTATCCCCTTCTCCTCCTGCCTTCAATATTTCCCAGCATTGGGGTCTTTTCCAAAGAGTTGGCTTTCACATAGCTAAAGTTTTGGAGCTTCAGCTTCAGTATCAGTCCTTCCAATGAATATTCAAGGTAGATTTTCTTTAGGATTGATTTGTTTGATCCCCTTGCAGCCAAGAGATTCTCAAAGCTCTTTTCTAGCACCACAATTTGAAAGCATCAGTTCTTTGGTGGTCAGCCTTCTTACGGTCCAACTCACATCTGTACATGATTACTGGAAAAATCATAGCTTTGACTCTATGGACCTTTGTCGGTAAAGTGATGTCTCTGCTTTTTAATATGCTGTCTAGGTTTGTTGAAACCATTAATAATATAAAACAGTATTTGATCAACCATGATAGAAAAAGTACTCTTTTTATTTTCTTCTACAAAGAATAATACAACAACGTTGTCAAATAAAGAAGCAATCAAAGAGTAAGCGGCAAAATCATGTACAAAGTAAAACAGAAGTGGTTCAATCAGTCATAGTAAGCGTTATTTTCCTGAATGTTGGTGATGTTTGCCACATTTGTCAGCTTTTTAAGATTTGCAATTTATTGGACTTTCTGTTTTTCAGTTTGAATTTTGTACCCAATTTCCTATTTATGTTTTAAAACTTCTTTTTCTTCAGAATGGCCCTCCAAACTGGGTAAGATCCAAGATTCCCCAAACCTGGTTTGGTAATTAAGACTATGCTATCCTAGCTTATAATGACATAGCCCAGATGTGTTGTCTTTCTTGATGTGTGTGCAAAGGTTTGTAACACACCCCAAGGAGGGCATTTCTCAAGCTTGTCTGGACAGCTCATCTGTTTTGTTGGTATTCTCTTGCCCAATTAAGTCTTGGGTTCTATAGAGCTCCTGATTAAGTAGCTCATCCAATACTTGGTCCTCAGCGTTGTCCAAAAGGATTCATTCAACACAATTTATAAGGAAGAAATAAATCTTATTAATTCAAATGGGTCTAAATAAGATAAATCTTCCTTATTCTTAGAGACAATAACTGTGGATAAAATAAAATGAGGAAGAATGTAAGGAGTATCCAACCATTAACTAAAGGAGTAATCTTGTTTGCACTGGTTACTGATGTGTTTCTGCTGAGTGTCAGCTTAACTATTGCTTGAAGTATATTCAACTACAACAGCCACAACAAAATAGAGTACGCCATTCATCATTCAGCGGCTGTTTGCCCTCAGAACATAATGGAGCCACAGTGCTTTGGTTTCCAGTAAGTAATTTCTCTTTGGGGCTTGGTGAGAACTCAGATTCCCTTGGTACAGATATCAATCTTAATTGAATAGACATGATGACAAAACACAGACAGTAGAACTACAGAGAGGCAAGGGCAGATAAATAGCTCTGCTTGAGTGAGTTTCAAGGCAACACTTGCTAAAGAGAAGCCAGTGAGACAACAATGGTGTCATTGTCATGCGCCCCAAGAGTGATGGAAATGCTGCTGTTTCCCACTGCCAGGCTCAGGAAGTCATGACCTCAAGTTAGAACGCCTAGCTCTCTGGTACTGTGCTGTGAGCTTGTTATTAGGACTGCTCCCTTCTCTTTACCTTTATGTCTAAAGCCTATTCAAAGAGTCCATCTAGCCCTCCCCACTTCTTTTTCCACTAAACAACCTACCTGAATTTCTTTTTACCATTATTGCTTTCTTGCCTGTGTTGTGTTGGCTATCACAGTGCTGGTCATTGGGTAGGTTCTCAAACATTTGTTGAATTAATGGTCATGGTCACCTTACATTAGTGACAGGAAATGAAATTTGTTATTAATGATAATGATGAATATTATGGGCAAAGAGCAATAGTAGCAGGTACTGCTGCTGCTGCTAAGTCGCTTCAGTCGTGTCCGACTCTGTGTGACCCCATAGACAGCAGCCCACCAGGCTCCCCCATCCCTGGGATTCTCCAGGCAAGAACACTGGAGTGGGTTGCCATTTCCTTCTCCAAGCAGGTACTAGGTACCACATATTAAATGGCAAAAACTTTTTACATATTGTCTATTTGAACCTTCACAGAAAGTTTTCAAGGTAGTTATCACTGTTTCTATGTAACATTTCAGAACACTGAGACTCAGAAATTTAATAATGTATCGAAAAATTTTAAAGCTAAGATTTTTGTTTTGGCAGGGTGGGGTGGGAAATCTAAACATCACATTATTTTTGCATTCATTTTCTATGGAACAAAACTATGTTTTGTATATAATGTAAATTTTGTTGCTTTTCAGTCACTAAGTCATAGTCAGCTCTTTGTGACCCCATGGACTGTAGCCCGCCAGGCTGCTCTGTCCATTGGATTCTCCAAGCAAGAATACTGGAGTGAGTTGCCATTTCCTCCTCCAGGGGATCTTCCCAATCCAGGGACTGAACCTGCATCTCTTGCATTGGCAGGCAGATTCTTTACCACTGAGGCACCAGGGAAGCTACCATCACATAAGCATACTGTGTTTAATATATCATACGTGCATATGTTTGTATGGATATGAATCTATCATCTGTTTCTCTTACCATGATATAAGTTCAGTGAAGGCAGAGATGGCTCCTATTTCATATTTTCAAATATTTATGAAATCTAATCATTTAGTAAATTCATCACTGGACCTTTGTTTTCTCTCAAAAAAAATCTTTCTGGGCATTTTATCTGGTAGATACTTGAGACTAGCAGAATGTGCAGGTGCCTTGATTTAAGGCAGATTATTTCAATTGGATTGCAAGAATTTAATGTCAAGTGTTTAATGTCTAATACTGTGCAAAAAGACATCAGAATAGAAGTGTTGATACTCATTTCCAGTGGGAAAGTAGACATAGATTTACTCTGCAATTGGAAAGAATGGACTCATTAAATAGACGATAGCTTTGCTGTTGACTGTCTACCAGTGTACTCAGTGGTTATGTTCTTCAAAAGTATCTTTATTTTACCATAAGTTTCCCTGAAAATGGAGCCTGAGTAAAAAGCCTGAATGCAGGTGGTTTATTTGGAATATGTTCTGGGAGCAGAAGTGAGGAAGAAGGAATGAACAGAGAAGGAGAGAAAATACACTGAAGCTAATGCAGTGGCTACAGTGATGGGTGATTTTTTGCTTAATCCTTTGGGATAAAATATGTCTAAGACCTACCCACCTGATTGGAGAAAGAGGAAACATGTATCCGTGAGCTCGCCTTTCCACAGGTCAAGCATGGCCTGCATGTTGTTAAACCCCCTGCTTCTGGACTGTGATATGATGAAGCAGGGGTGAGTTTGTGGGGGCGGGGCAGAGGAAGGAGTTTTCCAGTGGGGAAAAAAAACAATCCCAGGTGTTTGCAATAGCGGCTAGAATGGGACCTGAAGCTGGGAGGATTTTAGTTGTATTTAAGAAGTATAAGTTACGCTTGGGCAATTAAAAATGTTTTTATTAAGATTGATTTTTAGCAACATTTAAGAGATAAAGAAACAGTAGGATATATTGAATAGGCTAAAGCATGTTCTGGTTTTATCATTACATTAATGTGAACAAGGGCTCCCCATCTTGGTGCAGTAGTAAAGAATCTACCTGTCAACACAGGAGACACAAGAGATGTGAGTAAAATCCCTGGGTCGGGAAGATCCCCTGGAGAAGGAAATGGCAATCTACTTCAATATTCTTGCCTGGGAAAGTCCATGGACAGAGGAGCCTGGAGAGCTACAGTCCATGTGGTCACAAAGAGTCAGACACCACTGAACAACTGAACACACACACACACACGACACAAACAAATCACCAGCTTACGGGGAAGAAATAAATGTTAAAAAAATCCAAAATTTTCCTAGTAACGTCCAGTTGATCCAGATGACACTAGCATAATCTATTAGCTATGTCAATCTCTATCTTCTAGATTAAAATAATTTTGCATATGAAGTTTTTATCATAACCAATGACAAGTTCAGAACAATGATGTCCTGAACTTAATGCTTTTGTTAATATTGATGATGTCGCCTGCTCTCGTTTCACCAAGGTGAACTATTCATCTGGGGCTGATGACATTTTTACTTTTTTTGATTTAAAATAACTTTTTATTGCCCAGGATATTTTTTTTCCTTGTCTTGTTTTGTCTGTTTTATTTGTTTTTGTTTTCTTTTTTCGTAACTATAAATTCAAGCTTAGGGAAGCTTGCCTTTGTCTAGGAAAACAAAACAACAAAGCTTTCATATCATTTGCAACCTGGTCTCAATTGAAAAGACAGGTGGGTTATCTTGCAAGAATAAGATTTATACCATGAATGGTGCAGGTCTAGGTTTGGTGGTACTGAGAGAAGACAATGGCATTCTTGACAAAATTACAATCTGCTGGTGGCGTTTGCGGAAAAGAAGTCCTTGCAAATTTCTAAACAACAGTAAAGTCTTATTAGAAAATTCTAAAGTGTTTTCAGGCCCCAAAGGGAATGAGGTTATTAGCAAAATGCCTCAACAGAGTTGGAATAAAATACTGGATTTGAGAGTTACTGGAACTTGGATATGTATAAAGAGGGTGGAGGTTGGGTCACGCTTACAATGGTCTCAAGTTCAAATAAACTACTGTGGCAAGACACCACTTCACAAGTCACACACTGGCCCAGGGACTCTTCTCCTCCCTTAATAGGTGCTGGCAGAAGGCGTGCTCAGTCGTTTTGCAATGTAGATGCTTAGTCCCAAAGCCAAAACATGGGAGAGGAAGAGAGATAGAATGAACACCTTAAGAAATTGTGGAGAAGATGCCCCCTTTCCTCATAGCTCCACTTTTCCTCATGCTTGAGGAAACGGAACGTTTAGGGTGCCTGAAGTGGAACTCCTTGGGTGGAATGTTTTCAGGTCTACTGGACCAGTCGGACACCCAGTCCACACTTTTCTTCAGAGCATCCACTTCTTCCTCTCCTTCTGCAACTTCTTCTTCTGACTGAGAGCTATGGTCCTTGCTGGTATGCATTTCCACATCAAACATGATCTGCCCATCTTCTTGTGGGGAAGGGCTGTCACAGTGAGAGCTGCCTCTTGAACTGCTCTGTCTGGGTTCATGCTGTGTGTCCAAAAGAGTCTTCTCCACGTCCCCATCAAGGAGGGTATGTGCTCCAGCCCCCCATTCTTCCCATTGCTGTTATCACTGCCATTGCTGCTGTTCCTGGGGAGCTCCACCCAGGAGCTGTTGAGGCTGGTGGGCGGTGGCAGAGACTGTTGGCCTTCCTCACAGTTGTTGTGCGGGGTGGCGGCTGTTCTACTAAGTGAGACAACATTGTCAGGCGGCTGGAAGAGCTGCGGCCCTGCAGCAAGGACCGTCTGCGGTTCTCCAGCAGCAACACAACCAACATTTTTACTTTCATGGAAGGAAAACTTGACGGTTTCTTGCTCCCTTATCCCGTGAATGTTAACTAATGTTTTATAGCCTAATATGTCTAGCTTAAAACCTAATGTTTTAAATTTATACATTAAAATAAAACACTGGAAATATATGTGCATTTACGGAATATAATCTTTGTACATCTGAGCAGTGCAGAGTAACATGAAAACCAAGGATGCTTTTGAAGGTGAGAAAGTCGCCTTGCATCATGTTATGAATGCGTTATGCTGTTTTTATTTCATGACCTAGCAGTCTTCCTTAACTGCACTGCTTTTTCATATTTTCTAGTGACTGAAAAAAAACTGCCTAGACAGCTCAATAACATCATTTTGGGTAGGAATTCTGATCTACCACTCTAAGATCTTGTTTAAGCCTGGGACCCCAGTGTACTGGATGGAACATACCATAAAAGTAAACTATTAGACCTAGAGAGGAAAGGGAAGGAAGGAAAGGGAAAATGAAAACAAAGAGAAAATACTACATAGTAACTTAGCAGCAACCTGACATATGAATGATGAAGAATATCTTAAGAATAACAAATTCTCATATCATAAAACACTGAATATTAAGCAAAATTAGTAAAAATGTATCAGTTTCTAGTCAGAGTCCTGAAAATGAAAAAAGTCAAGGATGAAGATAATTCTGGGATTTCCCTGGTGGTCCAGTGAGTAAACACTTCACTCCCAACGCAAGGGGCCCGGGTTCAATCCCTGCTCCAGGTACAAGGTCCTGCATACATGCCACAACCAAGAAGCCTGCATGCTGCAGTGAAGATCCCACAGCTAGGACTAAGACCTGGCACAATGGGATATTACCTAGCCACTAAAAAGAATTGAAATAATGCCATCTGCAGCAACATGAAAGGACCTACAGATTGTCACACTAAGTGAAGTCAGTCAGACAGAGAAGGAGAAATACAGTATAAATCCCTTAAATGTGGAATATGAACAGAAATGATGAAAGCTGAACTTGTAAAGCAGAAAGATACTCACAGACTCAGAGAATGAATTTATGGTTTCCAGGGGGAAGGATGGAGGGAAGGGATAGTTAGGGAGTTTGGAGTGGATACGCACACACTGCTATATTTAAAATGGATAAGCAGCAGGGTCGTACAGTACAGTACCTGGAACTCTGCTCAGTGTTATGTGGCAGCCTGGATGGGAGGGGAATTTGGAGGAGCAGGGATACGTGTGTATGTATGGCTGAGTCTCTTCACTGTTCACCTGAAACTGTAACAACATTGTTTGTTAATCAGCTATACCCTATTACAAAAGGAAAAAAAAAAAGACCCAGTACAGCCAAAATAAATAAATAATAAAATTTAAAAATGAATATAATAAATCCAACTACTTTTAATTCTTAAAAAAGATAATATTATAAACTATCAGAAGGAAAAGCAAGATTGACTTCAAAGAAATAGCAATTAGATAAATGGTAGATTTAAGATAAGGGAGAGTAGACGTGGGAAGAAAGTAAAGTAATATTGTCCAATTCTTGAGGGAAGTTTATTTTTAGCCTGGAATTTTATACCCAGTTATCATTACAGAGGGACTGCAACTGACATTCTTAGGTGTACAAAACCTCTACATTCTCACTTAAAGAACCGCTGCTGCTGCTGCTAAGTCACTTCAGTCGTGTCCGACTCTGCGACCCCAGAGACGGCAGCCCACCAGGCTCCCCCATCCCTGGGATTCTTCAGGCAAGAACACTGGAGTGGGTTGCCATTTCCTTCTCTAATGCATTAAAGTGAAAAGTGAAAGTGAAGTCGCTCAGTCATGTCTGGCTCTTCTCGACCCCATGGACAGCAGCCCACCAGGCTCCTCCGTCCATGGGATTTTCCAGGCAAGAGTACTGGAGTGGGGTGCCATTGCTTTCTCTGCACTTAAAGAACTATTAAAGGACAAATGTCACCAATGAGAAGGAATAGGGTAATATCATGACACAGATACTGATAAAATTTAATTAATGAACATAAAAGTGCTAATCACTTAGCTCTTTTTTACACAAAAAGAAACTATAATATTCTAAGCAAAAACAGATTAGGAGTGTGAAAGTTTACTAACATTCTTGTGATCTGGGATAAGGATAGAAATACTGAAGAAGCGTACATTTCCTAAGAAAAAATTGGGGATTCCAGACCAAGATGGCAACACAGAAGGCTCCTGAAGTTTCCTCCCATGGATGCTCCAAGCTACACATGGAGCAGTTCCCTCTGAGAGACAGCCACCAGCCCACTGAGTGATTCCAATACTTTGGTGACTGAAAATACCCACATTGATATTTCAGAGAGGCAGACACACTCTCACCATAAAATAAGCCCCCAGCAGAGCATCATACAACCAGGGGCTTTCCCAAATCCCAGCTTCTCTCTGAGGAGCAAATCATACACCTAGTGTGCCAGCTTCTAAGGCTGCCACTTAAGGGCTGCCACCTAGACCTTCAGCTGCCACCTAGCTTAAAGTCTGGAAGGGGCTTTCATGAGCCGCCTCCCCCTCGCCCCAGACTCTAGAAAGCAAACTTTTCACTTGCTTTGGCTGTCCCCCAGAGCTCAGTGCAGAGGGTGAAGGCAAAAACATCCGTGTCCTAGTCTCTCCCTGGAAGAGGTTTGACTACATACCTTACAAGCTGCTGACTGAGGATCAGTCATCTGATTAGCATGCATCTGAGAAATGAAACATTTCCTGCCATATCAGTAGACAAGGGAGTCATGTCATCAGCGATTGCAGCCTCCAACTCTGAGGGAACCCAGGAAGGAAAAGAAGACCTGCCATCTAGCAGCTACAGGCCACTGGCTACACTGACTCCCAGGGAAGCTCCAGATGTGAAAAACACAGACACTGGCCCCGGAGAGCTGCAGGGCATAGCAGAGAAATGATTCCAGTGAGCCCAGAGCGTGCATCTTCCCATACACAGGGAAGTGCTGAATTCCTTACCTTGGGTTATCCGGTTTTCCCTAAATAACAATAATCTTTTGATATTCAAACTACTTGTCATTTGTCAAAAAACTATATAACCTGGCTCCTCCCTTTGCCTCCTCAGAGCAGTTCTCTTAGGCTTACTTAAAATGCTGTCTCCTAGCCTTGAAGTCCTAAAAATCCACACTAAATAAGACATAACTCTTAGATCATGATTATTTTTTTAAGTTGATAAATCCTACCTGGATCTGGTTGAAAAGAGCCGGTGGCACTTACTTTGCCTTCTCGCTCTGACTTGCTCCAATAGAACTGTCACCAGCGTCTCCCTGGAAGCAGTTTCTCCACACACTTAGCGCCCCAACTTTCACAGCTGCCCTCCAAAGAATGAGTCCCCAAATCACCTAGCTCTGACAGCCAATGGAGTGTTAAATAATAAAAACTAACTGAGTAAAGTTGAAGACCCAATTGGTTCTATGAAATGGTTCATGCATCAAGAAGCATCCCATTTAGCAAGAGAAAGGAGCTCTCCAAAATGAGCAGCAGAAAAGACAAGGTTTTCAAAGGCAAAGACGGAGCCAAAAAAAGGAAACTTAGCAAAGAACCCATTGTTTAGGCAAATTCTTCTGCCTAACAGGAAAGGAACAATGGGACTGTCATCAGAGTTCCCAGTGCTGACCAGGAAATTCCAAGCTGGCCAGTTAATGGTTAACACTTCGGAGAAGTAATTAGATTAGATATTAAGTCTTGGTCTGCTGACCTGAGACCTAACACAAGTGACTTCATTTGGCGCCCATTTCCTTTCCAACAATTCCTCCGTTTTGATCAGACTCTCAGCTTAACTGAGAGATGTGATCAAAATTTCAGGCGCTAGTGCCACTCAGGGCTGCTGCTCTGTGGTTCTTGCAGCTTTTGTGAAATTTGGTTGATCCTTTTTGTGGTATTTGCAGGTCATGACCTTTTGTTGTTGTTGTAGTTTAATCTCTGTTATATTTACGGTCCACGACTTTAAGTTCACAAATTTCAAGTTGGTTATCCTTTTTATTCCTTTTCAGAAATTCTGATCTTAGATCATTTGCTTGGTATTTAGCAACTGCAAACATGCATGTAAAGCCTTTGAGAGAACTCAGTGCACCATGGAGATTATTATGATTTTTATAAGCAGGAAAATTCCCAATGCTTGAGAGCACTTTGGAGCCATGGTCCCTAAGACCTAAACCAATCAAAATAAAATAAGTCAGAGAAAGACTCTGTGAAAGGGTCACCTTTTTAAGCCAAGTGCCTAGCTTGGTGAGTGAATGTAACTGAGTTTCAGTGTCCCCAGAAATGTTAATCTTGGTGCAGTAGGTGGTGTTGGCCACAGCCCAGTTAGCTCCTTGCTCAGCTAAAACATAACTGAGGGCTATCCTATTAGAGATATGGTTTTCCCAGTAGTCATGTACAAGATGTGAGAGTTGGACCATAAAGAAGACTGAGTGCTGAAGAATTAATGCTTTGGAGTTGTGGTGCTGGAGAAGACTCTTGAGAGTCCCTTGACTGCAAATCAGTCAATCCAAAAGGAAATAAACCCTGATTATCCACTGGAGCTCCAATACTTTGGCCACCTGATGCAAAGAGTCAACTCATTGGAAAAGACCCTGATGCTGGGAAAGATTGAAGGCTCAAGGAGAAGGGGGTGACAGAGGATAAGATGGCTGGATAGCATCATAGACTCAATGGACATGAGTTTGAGCAAGCCCCAGGAGATAGTGAAGGACAGAGGGGACTCATATGCTGGAGTCCATGGGGTTGCAAAGAGTCATATATGACTTAGCGACTAAACAACAAATTCTATTATAGGACTTTCCTCGTGGCTCAGTGGTAAGGAATCCACCTGCCAATACACAAAATATGGATTCAAACCCTGGGTAGGGAAGAACCCTTGGAGAAGGAAATGGCAACTCACTCCAGTATTCTTACCTGGGAAATCACATGGACAGAGGAGCCTGGTGGGCTATAGTCCATGGGGTTGCAAAAGAGTTGGACATGACTCAGCAACTAAACAACAGCAACATCCTTTTATCAAGAACAGCTTTAAAAAAATATTTATCTATGTGGCTGTGTCGAGTCTTCTTCATGGTGCATGGGACCTTTATTGTGTCATTTGGGGTCTTTGTTGCAGCACACAGATTCTCTAGGTGTGGTACACAAGCTCATATTTGTGGCTCAGGCTTAGTGCTCGGCAGCATGTGGGACCCAGTTACCCGGCCAGGTGTTGAACCCAGGTCCCCTGCATTGCAAGGCGTATTCTTAACAACCAGACCACCAGGGAAGTCCTTTAAGAACAAGTTTAACCTGAGAGTCTAAGGATCTTTTGGGGGGGGCAGATACTGTGTTAGTAGCAAAATCTGCAATATCTCCAAAAGTAAGGAGAGGTTTCTGATCACATTCTCATTTTCATTTACTGCTGGAAGGTCCTTTCTAACAATTTATTTGCCAGATTAGGGGTATCAGAGGAAGCCTTCAACTCACCCAGAAAACATACATAATATTAATACAACAAGACCATACTGATGACCCACACTAGATGGCAACTGAAAGAAGTTCAGCTGCAGGATCCAGAGGGATCCAGAGGGAGGAATTTTGAGCTCCCAGGGCATAAAAATAGTTTTCTAGGATTATGGACCTAACAAATCAGACTTTGTTGGTGAACTATTTTCACAGGTTTATAGAAGTCTTGCCACCAATGGTGATGGTGGTGGTTTATTTGAGAAGTCATGTCCAACTCTTGTGATTCCGTGGACTGTAACCTGCCAGTCTCCTCTGTCCATGGAATTTTTCAGGCAAGAATACTGGAGTGAGTTGCCATTCCCTTCTCCAGAGTATCTTCCCAACCCAGGGATCAAACTCAGGTCTCCTTCATTGCAACTGGTCTCCTGAATTGCTGGTGGATTCTTTACTGACTGAGTCACCAGGGAAGCCCTTTTCCCATCAATGCTTAGTCATAATTTGAATCATCTTAAATGCACCTTGGATGCAAAAAAATGGTATTTACTAGGGAACAGGGAAGAAGAACCAAACAGCTGTCTTGGGTTTCTCATAAACCCACCTGTTCATTTAATTTATACCCATTATTTGCCCACTTTAATTTCTCTGAGCAGACAGCTACCATGCTACAAGGACATCAGGATGCAAAAATCTGACAATGAGGAGTCATATTTTGTAGAAACAGGATGGACTTCATCCATGTTATAACTTTTACCGATTCTGTTGCAGTTCCCTTTACATGTAAGTTGGCTAGGGCACATCACTGGCATTTGGGTTCAGTCTTCTAGTGTAAGCAATTTTATGGCCACAATTTCAGAAGGTAAGAGAATAACAATAAGAAGTTCATTTACTTGTTGCCCATTTTTGATTGAGGTCTCTGTGGACTTAAGACAACCCCTTTGTTTCCATAACATCCTAAAATCATGGATGACCTGAAAGGCATATCAGCTCTCAGTATAAACATGAACATTAACAGTTTACCCTTATGATGAGTGGCATGCTCTGGTCAAGGCATAGAGCTCTGCTTCTTGGTTGAATTTAGTTTGTGGGAGATTCTCCCTTTTCAAGTAGTTTATATCAGATAGTAACAGTATAAACCAGCTTGGAAATTCCTTCTCTCACTTTTACAATATGACCCATGAACAAACAAAATGAGGGCAGGATTAGTTAAAATGATGTCTCATATCAGGACCGGTGTCATGAAATGGGACATATGACCTCACAATCAAGGGGCTCGCCTTCGTCAGGCAGAAGTGGTGATGTGGCTGGATTAAGATGGTTGCCATGTTGGGAATGCAGATTCAGTGGTGAAAGCAGAAAGATCTCAGAGCAGGTTACTCTGATCCCAGAGAGATATTGAGTTAATTAAGAGTTAAGAAGATTCTGGAGAGCATGTGGGGTTTATAGATAAATGTCATACCCTAAGTTTGAATTCCAGAGGCTTTTGCCAGTTTTGCAGCTGTGGCTCTAGCCTTAAGGCAGTTGGGATGGGCAAGAGCAATCGAATGTATGCTCTAACAGGTGTTAGACTCATGCTTATTGCCATGTTCTCGTGTGAGCATTCCCAGGGCCTGGTTATCTTTTTCATGTACAAATAAGGTGACATTTTTAAAATTTATTTTTTATTTTTGGCTGTGCTGGGTCTTTGTTGCTTCTCGATGGCTTTCTCTGGTTGTGGCGCACGGGCTTCTCATTGTGATGGCTTTTCTTGTTGCAGAGCACAGGCTATAGGGTCCTTGGGCTCAGTGGCTGTGGTGTAAGGGCTTAGCTGCCTGACATGTGGACTGTCCCCTGACCAGGGATCGAACCCATGTGCCTTCTTAACCACCAGTGGATTCTTAATCACTGGACCACCAGAGAAGCCCCAGTTCAGTTCAGTCACTCAGTCGTGTCTGACTTTTTGCAGCCCCGTGGACTACAGCACATCAGGCTTCCCTGTCCATCACCAACTCCCAGAGTTTACCCAAACTCCTGTCCATTGAGTTGGTGATGCTATCCAACCATCTCATCTTCTGTCGTCCCCTTCTCCTCCCACCTTCAATCTTTCCCGGCATCAGGGTCTTTTCAAATGAGTCAGCTCTGTGCATCATGTGGCCAAAGTACTGGAGTTTCAGCTTCAACATCAGTCCTGATGAAAGGTTTTGAACAGTTTGGCAGCCCTAGGGCAGATGGCTCTTGTGGTGCTTGTTCTAGTCTTGTAAAGGCCTGCTCATGTTTATCTTCCCATGGAAGAGGTTCAGGGACTGAAATTTTATGAAGTTCATAAACTGGGGAAGCCAACAGAGGAAAAATTTAGAAACCCATAGTCTGCAGTTATCAGTCTAGCCTTGCGTAGAAATCTATGGAGCTGAGGCTATCACTTAGTTGTGGGCCTAGGAAGTTCTTTAATGAGTTTAACCTTTTTGGAGATAGCTCTTAGATCATTCCTTAAGTAATGAACAGTGTCCAACTTATTGTTGTTGTTCTGTTGCTCAGTTGTGTCTGACTCTTTGCAGCCCCATAGACTGCAGCACACTTGCAGTTTCCCTGTCCCTCACTATCTCCCAGAGTTTGCCCAAGTTCATGTCCATTGAGTCAGTGATGACTTTCAATCATCTCATCCTCTGCTGCCCTCTTCTCCTTTTGCCTTCAGTCTTTCCCAGCATCAGAATCTTTTCCAATGAGTTTGCTGTTCATTATAATTTCTCTTTAGATATTTTATGTCCCTTCTCAGCTAACTATTGCAGCAAACAAATGAAATCTTTTTTAAACGCCTCTTTGGTACTTGAGCCCAGGATGAGATCATCTACATATTATAAAAGGACTGGGTTCCTAGGGAACTGGCAGATGCTTAGATCTTGAGGGAACACTTGGGAGAAATGAGAAAGGCCTCAGTAAACTCTGAGGTATGACTGTCCAGCTACATTGTTAATTGTCTCAAGTAAAGGCAAATAGATACTGGCTGTTTGCGTTTACAGGAATGCTGAAAAAGGTGGGAAAAAGTCTAAAACACTCAACCATTTTGAGTCAGATAGAACTTGTAACAAGAGTGTTCAAGTTTGAAACAACTGGGAAATGGGGATTGACATCTTATTAATGGCTCTTAAGACCTAGACAAATTACCATCCCCGTGGGGGTGACATGATATGACAAATCACCCATAAGGCCTCCAGACTGGAGAATCAGTGTTAGGGAAACTGGTCAGGGAATAAATAGGTCTTTTACTATTGGTGTGAGGGCCTTGTAGACCTCAGATTTTAATGGGGAGGTTTAGTCAGATTTATTGGAATTTTGGAGGCTTCCCAGAAGCTGCAGTGGTAAAGAATCCATCTGCCAATGCAGGAGATGCAGGAGACTTGGGTTGGATCTCTGGGTCAGGAAGATCCCTGGAGAATCTCATGGACAGAGGAGCGTGGTGGGCTACAGTCCATGGGGTTACAAAGAGTCAGACATGACTGAGGGACTCACCCTTTGACTTTCATAGTTTCTGAACTTTTTATTCTCCCAATGTCAACATTAAAGGTAGCCCATGGATTTTCAAATGCCTCAATTAAATTTACTGTAATTCTTCCTCTTCTACATCAAAGAAATATTGTAAAGAACATAAAAGACCAGATTCAAGCTATTCAGCAAATTCTAAGGTGAGGCCTCCATTAGAAGTAAAATGTATTAGCCTTTTTAATTTAGAGAGGAGATCTCTGCTTCACAGATTGGCAGGGGCTGTGTCACATAGCAAAAAAAGAATTCCTTTCAATCAAAGGTCCCAGAGTCATTTGTACTAGTTGAGACAGAAATCCTCTCCGAACTTGATTAAATACCTCCAAAATGGAAAACTTCAGTTTCACTCTGAGGCATCTGTTGTTTTATGAGAGTGGGGTTTAAAGTAGAAAGTATAGCCCGAGTATCTACCAGAATTTGGAAAGATTTTTTGATTAATTTTAATTTTAGTTTCTCCTTGGCTGTTTAAGGGTATTACTGGTAGCTGTTTACTAGTGGGTCCCAGGGAGCCCCATCAGTTCTGGGAGGGTCTCATAGGGGGCTTTCTCTTGAGGAATTACGAGTGGATATTGAGGGATTTGTATTGGACTGAAGAGGACAATTTTTTTCTCCAGTGCCCTAATTGTTTACATGTGAGACACTGAACTCTGGTTCAGCTGTTGTTGTTTTAATTTTATTTATTGGGCTGTGCCAGATCTTAATTGTGGCATGTGGGATCTAGTTCCCTGACCAGATGGAACCGGGCCCCCTGCACTGGGAGCATGGAGTTTCAGCCACGGAACTACCAGGGAACACCCTGGGTCAAATCTTGATGACAGACCCCTAGCGGGGTGCAATGAGGGAGGTCTAGATTTTATTTGAGGTCTCTAGCCTTGGAGCTGTTGCAATTGTAAGACCATTAGTTTGATGAATCTTTGTTTAAGGTCTTGGTCCAAAGTCCTTTCAAACTGCTCAGCTGTGGGTTCAGTCAGGCCTGTGGCCTCTAATTCTATTTTCTGCCTTTTTACCTACTGATTAACATGAAATTCCATTCATTTACAAACAGGGCAACTAGAGCAGGTTGGGTGACCTTACTTATTGTATGGAACCCAGAGTATTGTAGGAGGAGCCCTTCCAAACAGGATCTAAAGTCTGCCATGGTTTTTCATTTATATGTTTGAATAATAGACCAATCAATGTGAGCAAGGAAGATTCTAGGAATGGTTTTCAAAAGATCAGTTGCTATTTTGGGATCTTTTTCTGGTTGTTAGGGAGCCATGTTGGAGACTGAAGATCTTGACTACCATCCTCTGGATAATTCTATTCTGCCTCCCACATCCATTCTGGGGCTTCACCAGGTCCTACCAACGTATGCATAAGCAATGTTCTGGCAGCCCGGGATCATAAGCCCTGATAAGAGTTCTGTAAAGTGAAAAAGTTAATCACCCTGTCATGTCCCGTTCTTTAGAACCACCAGACTGTGCATGGAATTCTCAGGCATGAATACTGGAGTGGGTAACCATTCCTGTCTCTAGGGCATCTTCCCAACCCAGGGATTGAACCTGGGTCTCCTGCATTGCAGGCAGATTCCTTACCTTTTGAAGCTCTAATAAGGATTCTAAATTTTTTGAAAAACTTCTGTGGATCCTCCCTGGGCTTAGGAATTTCTTTAACAATGGCTCTTAGTTCTGTCTTTGACCAAGGAGTGAAAGATATCTCAGAAGGATTGCCTATAACCTTGGGTGGTTTTATTTTTAAAAGTAACTCTTTAATAGTCTCTTGAGAGTGGAAAGGCAGTTCAGATAATTAGTAAAATGTCCTGGGTACTCAGGCGAAGAAGGAGAGACGGGCTGTAGAAGTCACATCATTCCTATCGTCTTTTGTTTTGGGTATCTCTTGTGTATTTAAATTTTCATTAGCTTTCTGTAAGGAGTCTTTTAATGAAGTTATTTGGGAATCGTGGCATCTTTTGGAGGCTTCTGCATACCAATTAAAATAGGCATCCTTTTCAATTTGTTTAATTTGGGAACCATTCTTAAATGAATGATCTTGCCTAATTAGAATATTCCCCATAATGGCTATTGTAATTTTATGCTGCTCTTAAAAACATTTTGCCATTTTTGTAGATGTTTATAGCTCTTGTGGCCATAGTTTTTAGACATAAAATAAACAAATATGTTGGAAGGTGGCACACTTGACCCTTTAGAACTTAAGGGTCCCATTGGCTCAGACTTTGAATTTCTTGGAGATGAAAACCAAAAAGGGATGGACTTCTGGGTTAGGAATTGTGCATGTTTTACAGTTTACATTGTTGCATGGAAATTTTCTTGAGGTTGGTAGGCGACCTACTATCAATCTAACCCATTCTAGTTTAACCTACCCTAACACAAGAGTCTTGGAGTTAGGTGGAAAACAGTCTAACTGCCTTTTAATTCTTGACTTTTGCCCAATTTCTGTGGATTTTTGGCTTATGAGCTCTGTTGACAATAGCCTTTATTTACATAAAACAAGACAAACAAATGTGTACTTTAACACACTGGCAGTAAGCAAAAGATGTTATTGCAGACTGACCAAGACAAGGTCATGCCCATCACCAACAATTCACATGCAGGCTGGACTACACCAACAGACTCCAGGAAATAGAGACTGTGGACTAGAACTGGGGAGAGGGATTCCAAACAACTGGGGAACTGCAGATGGAACCGAGGACCAGGGACTCAATTTAGAGATGGAACACTGGTCTGCCACTCCAGTTGACCCATTAAGCCCTGGACGGGAAAGCCAGTTTAGATCAGGAACATGACCTGTTCTTCACTGTCTCCCGGACTTTGCTCAGGGTCTTAACCCAAAGAAGGGGAGCTCAGAACCAAGAGATAAATCCTCATGACCCTTGGGAATGGTGAGAAAAACAGTGTATTCTGTAAGGTATAGTTCGGGCCAAGGCAGAAAAGGAGAGACAGCCTCAACGGAGGTAGGTTACCTTTATTCAGGCAAGGAGGGGCGACAGTCGGCCTAACAGCCAGGCTGAGCACGAGAGGGATCAGGAAGGCTTCATATTTAAAGGGAGATTTGTGGAAGCGATAAGGGAAAGTTAGTCAGGCAGGACGCTTTTGGTATTCTTTAGGTGAGATGGCATTTGCAGTTGAACAGAGGGTGGGAGGTTTTGGGGAGGGGGTGATAAGTCCTCTGGGCAAGGGGTGGTAAGTCCTGGGCAGAGGTAGTGGGTGGGAGGTTTCTGGGCAGGGGTTGATAAGTCCCTGGTAGATGCAACCACCCTGGAGCATCAGGGTGGGACTTAAAGTTTGGTTTTGTTTTCCTCAAAGTTAGATGACTCAGCAAGGGCCTTTGAGACCATTGTTTTCTTTTCTAGGCCCAAGGACTCCTTCATACTCAAAAAGGAGTTTGCAGGTACCTATGTGTCACTTTGTTCATAGTGATGCTTTCTAAGGCCCACTTGACTTCACATTCCAGGATGTCTGGCTCTAGGTCAGTGATCACACCATCGTGATTATCTGGGTCGTGAAGATCTTTTTTGTACAGTTCTTCTGTGTAATTTTTCACTTCTTCTTAATATCTCTTGCTTCTGTTAGGCCCATACCATTTCTGTCCTTTATTGAGCCCATCTTTGCATGAAATATTCCCTTGGTATCTCTAATTTTCTTGAAGAGATCTCTAGTCTTTCCCATTCTGTTGTTTCCCTCTATTTCTTTGCACTGATTGCTGAGGAAGGCTTTCTTATCTCTTCTTGCTCTTCTTTGGAACTCTGCATTCAGATGCTTATATCTTTCCTTTTCTCCTTTGCTTTCCGCTTCTCTTCTTTTCACAGCTATTTGTAAGGCCTCCCCAGACAGCCATTTTACTTTTTTGCATTTCTTTTCCATGGGGATGGTTTTGATCCCTGTCTCCTGTACAGTGTCACAAACTTCATTCCATAGTTCATCAGGCACTCTATCTATCAGATCTAGGCCCTTAAATCTATTTCTCACTTCCACTGTATAATCATAAGGGATTTGATTTAGGTCATACCTGAATGGTCTAGTGGTTTTCCCTACTTTCTTCAATTTCAGTCTGAATTTGTCAATAAGGAGTTCATGATCTGAGCCACAGTCAGCTCCCGGTCTTGTTTTTGCTGACTGTATAGAGCTTCTCCATCTTTGGCTACAAAGAATATAATTAATCTAATTTCAGTGTTGACTATCTGGTGATGTCCATGTGTAGAGTCTTCTCTTGTGTTGTTGGAAGAGGGTGTTTGTTATGACCAGTGCATTTTCTTGGCAAAACTCTATTAGTCTTTGCCCTGCTTCATTCCGTATTCCAAGGCCAAATTTACCTGTTACTCCAGGTGTTTCTTGACTTCCTACTTTTGCATTCCAGTACCCTATAATGAAAAGGACATCTTTTGTGGGTGTTAGTTCTAAAAGCTCTTATAGGTCTTCATAGAACCGTTCAACTTCACCTTCTTCAGCATTACTGGTTGGGGCATAGACTTGGATTACTGTGATATTGAATGGTTTGCATTGGAAATGAACAGAGATCATTATGTCATTTTTGAGATTGCATCCAAGTACTGCATTTCGGACTCTTTTGTTGACCATGATGGCTACTCCATTTCTTCTGAGGGATTCCGGCCCACCGTAGCATATATAATGGTCATCTGAGTTAAATTCACCCATTCCAGTCCATTTTAGTTCACTGATTCCTAGAATGTTGACATTCACTCTTGGCCATCTCTTGTTTGACCACTTCCAATTTGCCTTGATTCATGGACCTGACATTCCAGGTTCCTATGCAATATTGTTCTTTACAACATCGGACCTTGCTTCTATCACCAGTCACATCCACAGCTGGGTATTGTTTTTGCTTTGGCTCCATCCCTTCATTCTTTCTGGAGTTATTTCTCCACTGATCTCCAGTAGCATATTGGGCCTCTACTGACCTGGGGAGTTCCTCTTTCAGTATCCTATCATTTTGCCTTTTCATACTGTTCATGGGGTTCTCAAGGCAAGAATACTGAAGTGGTTTGCCATTCCTTTCTCCAGTGGACCACATTCTGTCAGATCTCTCCACCATGACCCACCCATCTTGGGTTGTCCCACAGGCATGGCTTAGTTTCATTGAGTTAGTTTCAGTGATTAGATTGTCCTAGTGTGATTAGATTGACTAGTTTCCTGTGAGTATGGTTTCAGTGTGTCTGCCCTCTGATGCTCTCTTGCAACACCTACCATCTTATTTGGGTTTCTCTTACCTTGGGCATTGAGGATCTCTTCACGGCTGCTCCAGCAAAGCGCATCCTCTGTTCCTTACCTTGGACAAGGGGTATCTCCTCACCACCGCCCTTTGTGACCTTCAACGTGGGACCTTCAACCTCTAGGCCCTCCTGTGCCTGCGTAGCCACTGCTCCTTGGGCGTGGGGTTGCTTCTCACAAAGCTAGTGGAACAAAGCTAGTGGAGGTGATAGAATTCCAGTTGAGCTATTTCAAATCCTGAAAGATGATGCTTTGAAAGTGCTGCACTCAATATGCCAGCAAATTTGGAAAACGCAGCAGTGGCCACAGGACTGGAAAAGGTCAGTTTTCATTCCAATCCCAAAGAAAGGCAATGCCAAAGAATGCTCAAACTACCGCACAATTGCACTCATCTCACACACTAGTAAAGTAATGCTCAAAATTCTCCAAGCCAGGCTTCAGCAATATGTGAACCATGAACTTCCTGATGTTTAAGCTGGTTTTAGAAAAGGCAGAGGAACCAGAGGTCAAATTGCCAACATCCGCTGGATCATGGAAAAAGCAAGAGAGTTCCAGAAAAGCATCTATTTCTGCTTTCTTGACTATGCCAAAGCCTTTGACTGTGTGGATCACAATAAACTGTGGAAAATTCTTCAAGAGATGGGAATACCAGACCACCTGACCTGCCTTTTGAGAAATCTGTATGCAGGTCAGGAAGCAACAGTTAGAACTGGACATGGAACAACAGACTGGTTCCAAATAGGAAAAGGAGTATGTCAAGGCTGTATATTGTCACCCTGCTTATTTAACTTATATGCAGAGTGCATCATGAGAAATGCTGGACTGGAAGAAACACAAGCTGGAATCAAGATTGCTGGGAGAAATATCAATAACCTCAGATATGCAGATGACATCACCCTTATGGCAGAAAGTGAAGAGGAACTAAAAAGCCTCTTGATGAAAGTGAAAGTGGAGAGTGAAGAAGTTGGCTTAAAGCTCAAAAATCAGAAAAAGATCATGGCATCCATTCCCATCACTTCATGGGAAATAGATGGAGAAACAGTGGAAAGTGTAAGACTTTATTTTTTGGGGGGGCTCCAAAATCACTACAGATGGTGACTGCAGCCATGAAATTAAAAGATGCTTACTCCTTGGAAGGAAAGTTATGACCAACCTATACAGCATATTCAAAAGCAGAGACATTACTTTTCAACAAAGTTCCGTCTAGTCAAGGCTATGGTTTTTCCTGTGGTCATGTATGGATGTGAGAGTGGACTGTGAAGAAGGCTGAGCGCCGAAGAATTGATACTTTTGAACTGTGGTATTGGAGAAGACTCTTGAGAGTCCCTTGGACTGCAAAGGAGATCCAACCAGTCCATTCTGAAGGAGATCAGCCCTGGGATTTCTTTGGAAGGAATGATGCTGAAGCTGAAACTCCAGTAGTTTGGCCACCTCATTCGAAGAGTTAACTCATTGGAAAAGACTCTGATGCTGGGAGGGATTGGGGGCAGGAGGAGAAGGGGACGACAGAGGATGAGATGGCTGGATGGCATCACTGACTTGATGGACGTGAGTCTGAGTGAACTTTGGGAGTTGGTGATGGACAGGGAGGCCTGGCATGCTGCGATTCATGGGGTCGCAAAGAGTCAGACACGACTGAGCGACTGAACTGAACTGAATGTGTCACTTTGTTCCTGAAGTCACAGGAAGTCTTCTTCAACCCCATCACTGCTAACAAATCTGTTAAATAACAAAAATTCTACTGAATAAATATGAAGATCTAATATTCATTGAGGACTGATGCTGAAGATGAAGCTCCAATACTTTGGCCACCTGATGTAAAGAACTGACTCATTGGAAAAGACCATGGTGCTGGGAAAGATTGAAGGCAGGAGAAGAAGGGGATGACAGAGGATGAGATGCTTGGATGGCATCACCGACTCATGGATAGGAGTTTTGGTAAACTCCGGGAGTTGGTCATGAACAGGGAGGCCTGGCGTGCTACAGTCCATGGTCTCGCAAAGAGCTAAACACACTATTTAAGTGATTCACAGACTAGGAAGCATCCCATCTTGGCTAGAAAGAGCTCCACTGAACTGTTGAAAAGGAAAAGTTTGTAAAGGCAAGGAGGGAGAAAAAAGGAAATTATTAGCAAAGAATGCATTGCCTTAGGCAAGTTAACCCTCCTAAGGGGAAAGGAAGGGGTCTTTCAGTAGATTTCCTGGGGCTGACCAGGAAATTCCAGGCTGGGTAGCTAAAGGTCACATTCCTTGGGAAGTAATTAGGTTAGGTGTTAAGTCTGGTCTGCTGCCAGGGAGGGAGGGGGGTACCTCACACAAGAGACTCCATTTGGAGACTATTGTTTCCTTTTTTTTCCCCACATTTAATTTTTTTTATTATACTAAACTTCCAAAAGCTAGAGTGAAATGTTTAATATTAATTTCTAGCTGATGATTTTCAGCCTCTATTTTTTCAGTTATCTCTAGGATTAGCCTCTAAGTCTCAACAAAATTAATTTAAATGTACTGATTTAAAAAACAAAATGCTGAAATTGCTCATCAGAATTAGGAATGCTGTTGCAAAATAAGAATTAAATATATGAAATCCATAAGAAGATATCAATTTTCCACTTTCTTTCTGGAGGGCATAATCTAATACTCCTTTAGTCATGCCCAGAGTTAACAAATGATGATATTTTAGCCATTTTGCTTTAGTCTAAGTGATTCACCATTACAAAGATGAAACCTTTCTTCTCCCATTGTGAAGAAATATTCTTGACCTGCCCCCAAAGCTAATCCTGTCATGAATTCAAAACATATCCAGGTCCCGACTCTACTGCAGCACAACAGGCCTTCCTGTCCATCATCAACTCCCAGAGCTTGCTCAAACTCATGTCCATTGAGATGGTGATGGTGATATTGTTTCCTTTTTAACAGGTGCTTGTACACACAGCCCCGTAGGTCTATAGCAAACAAAACATTGGGTTTTTGTTTGATTAACTTTTATTGGATTATAGTTGCTTTACAATGTCGTGTTAGTTTCTGCTGTACAGCAAAGTGAACCAGTTACATGCATACATATATCCCCTCTTTTGGATTTCCTTCCCATTTAGGTCACCACAGAGCATTGAATAGAGTTCCCTGTGCTATACAATATGCTCTCTCTCTTTTTTTTGAAAGTCGCTCAGTCATGTCCGAGTCTTTGTGACCCCATGGATTATGTAGTCCATGGAATTCTCCAGGCCAGAATACTGGAGTGGGTAGCCTTCCCTTCTTCAGGGAATCTTCCCAACCTAAGGATCAAACCCAGATCTCCTGCATTGCAGGCAGATTCTTTATCAGCTGAGCCACAAGGGAAGCCCAAGAATACTGGAGTGGGTAGCCTATATCTTCTCCAGGGGATCACCTGACCCAGGAATTGAACCAGCGTCTCCTGCATTACTGGCAGATTCTTTACCAACTGAGCTATCAGGGAGTTATCTATTTTATACCCAGTATCAATAGTGTATACATGTCAATCCCAGTCTCCCAGTTCATCCCACCCTCAAGATAACAATTTTTAAATGGGTGTAGGAGCCTCCCTCTTCTTCCATGGTGATGAGAACCCTCAGGTTTTATTCTTAATTTATATTGAACGTGAGTGCTAAGTCACTTGAGTCATGTCCAACTCTTTACAAGGCCACAGACTGTAGCCCCCCAGGCTCCTCTGTCCATGGGATTTTCCAGGCAAGAGTACTGAAATGGGTTGCCACACCCTCCTCCAGGGGATCTTCCTGACCCAGGGATCGAACCCAGGTCTCCTGCATTGCACACGTATTCTTTACCAGCTGAACCACAAGGAAAGCCCCAGAATATACGGAAGTGCTAATTATATTTCTCATTCTTACTCTTGTTTTTGCTCCTACTTCAACTGAGTTTTTTGTTTCACACTAAAGATTCGGTTGGGTTACGTAGCCAGTACAGGGAAAAAAGCCCTAGAATATACAGAAGTGTTAATTAGATTTCTCATGTTGTACATTACATTTCTAGTATTTATTTAGTCATGGGAAGTTTGCACCTTTTAACTGCCCCCATCAAATTCCCTTTCCCCCATCAACCCCTCCTGCCTCTGGTAATCATAAATCTGATCTCTTTATCCATGAGTTTGTTTGCTTTTGAACCATACCTGACCTGCACCAAGTTGTTAGTTCATGTCATGGAACATAGTGATTAGATATTTCTATGCATTTTAAACTGATCACTGTAAATCTAGTTACTCAATGTCAGCTTCCAAGGGTGTTACATAGTTATTGACTATATTCCCCAGATTGTACATTTCATGCCAGTGACTTATTTATTTTGTAAACAGAATTTGTAGTTTTTAATCTTCCTCACCTATTCCTGTCCTTCCCCTACTCTCCTCCCCGTGGCTAAAGGTCCAAGGTGTCTCAGAGCTGGTATTGGCCTGCTTTTGGGAAGGGATCAGCCTGGGGGTTCCCAGGGCTGGATTCACCTTGGTAGAGGGTGGAGGTAGGACTCAGGGGTCCTGGGGCATATGCTGCCCTACTGGTGGGTGGGCTGGGTCCTGCCATGGCAGGCTGCAAGGCTGCAGGGCTGCAGTGGTCCCGGGCTGGTGTCCTCCAACTGGGGCCTGAGGAATCTCAGCTGTGTCTGCTCGCTAGTGGGTGGAGCCGGGTGCTGGGGCTTCTGGCTGCAGGGCCCTGAGTATTGTAGGTTAGGGCCTGTATACCAGTGTTTGGGGTAGGTCCTGCACCCTCTAGTGGGCCCTCTGCTGGAGCAGCTATGGGCTCAGCAGCCTGCCTTCTGGTGGGTGGGTCTGTGTCGCCACCTGGTTTACTGCTTGGCGTGAGACATGCCAGTTCTGGTATTGACAGGCTGGTAGTCAGGTCTGGGTCCTGGTGTTACCAAGCTAGAGGGAGGATTGTGAAATGTTGCTTGCCAGCCCCACCGTCCTTGTAGTAGACACGTGCTCCCCCAAATGACTGCCACCAAACTCTTCATCCTAGGGTGAGTTCCAGTCGTCCCCTGCCACTGTGACAGGGCTCACCAAGATCAGCGGCTGGGTCCGGCCCAGGCTTCTTTTAAATTACCGCTTCTACCCTAGGTCCCAGAGCATGTGAGGTTTCATGTGAGCCCTTAAGAGTAGAGTCTGTATTTCCCACAGACCTCTGACTCTGCAGGAAGGAAGCACCACTTGCTTTCAAAGACAAACATTCTTGGGGATCATCTTCCCCAAGCAGGACCCCAGTGTTGGGGTGTCAGGTGTGGAGCTCACATCTCCGGTTCCTTGGGGAGGACTTTTGCAATTATAATTAATTCTCGCTTTGTGGGTCACCCACCTGGAGGTATGGGTATCAACTATACCATGTCTCTTTCCCTCCTACCTGACTTGTTTTTGTTCCTTCTTTATATCTTTGGTTGTGAAAGACATTTTTTGCTAGATTCTGGTCTTGCTCATCAATAATTTCTCTATAAATAGTCATAACTTCGGTGTGTTTATGGGAGGAGGTGAACTCAGGGTATTCCTACCCTACCATTTTATCCATGCCTTCAGGAAATACATTTTGTTAGTTAGCCAGATTCCAGCACTTACCCACTTCACTTTAAATCTGTGAGTCTTTACTTTGCTACTATAATTAATGTGACCACATAACTTATCATCCATATTGGGACATTTTTGAGAATGAAAGCTAATGAGAAAGTGCCAATTGGTCAGTTGTGTTCAACTCTTTGTGACCTCAGAAACTGTAATCTGCCAGGCTCCTCTGTCCATGGGATTCTTCAGGCAAGAATACTGGGGTGGGTAGCCATTACCTTCTCCAGGGGATCTTCCAGACCCAGGCATCAAACCCAAGTCTTCCGCATTGCAGGCAGATTCTTTACCATCCGAGCCACCAGGGAAGACTGAAAGCTGGTATAGTGAATAACAAAGTTCGGAAACAAGGCATAAACCAGGCATGTCCTGAGCAAATCTGGACACATGAACTCTGATGAGTACAGAAATTTTTCCTCCGTTTTAACTTGTCATGGAAATTGATACAAATGGCAAAATACCATTTTCACACCTGAGATTTTCTAGAAACATTACATTTTTCAAGCATAGTAAATTAGTTCCAGATGACTAATCCAGTTTCATGTAGTCATCAAAAAAGAAATAGGACTGTAACGATGGTTTTTCATTTCCTATTGGCATAATAGTTTCTAAATATTTTCTAGGCGACAGCTTTATCTATACAAATGAAAATAAGGTACTTTTTGATGAACATAATAATGCCCCTCACCTTTTCATAAGCTCCATCTTTCTCTTAATTCAAACAACAACAAAAAAAAAAGGATTGATCTGGTCACTCACAAGCCAATGAACATACTGCTTTGAGTCAATTCCTCATGTATGGTTCGATCAGCTTTGATCAGGTTGAGGATGGGGACAATTTATTATATGGTCTACTGTCCACTCAGATATTGATTTTTACATTTACTGACTGCCTCCTTGTATAAGAACTACTTCCTTTTCTCCTGAAACTTGGGTCTGGTTTACAATGTACAAATCCAACTTGGAGTGAAATCTTAAACTATATTTTGACTTAGGGAGCTTGGAATGATTTCATTCCTGGCTAGCAGTGATTCCTCATTTTGGTCTGTCAGATAAAAGTCTAAATCCATTAGTTGACAACAAAGCTTGCAGTTGAATCCTAGCTACCCAAATAAGTTTCTTTCCTCTCAGTGTGAATTCAAATAACAATCATAGTCACAATCATAATCATAATGAAAAATCCATCTCTCTAGGTAAGGATTCTGAACCCCATGGTTTTCACCCACTGTCTTCCCACCGCTACTTAAACTGGGTTACCATTTCATCTTTTCTTATGTTTCTTAAGTTTCCTAAGTTCCTATGGCTTAGAAAGAGGGGAAACATCTCTCTGTGTGAATGCAATGAAGGCAAAATTCACTTTTATCTTCTATTGTGTTATCTTTCCAGATTTTGTTTGGCAAAACCCTCCAAGTTCCTAGGACCTGCTGAGCCCAATCGAGCAGATATCTGTAGTGGATAATGACTATCCCTCAGCACAGCAAAGGTGTTATTTCACATCTCTGTTAAAGAGCCACCAAGAGATGAAGGGATTTTCTTGACTTTTTGTCTTTTTCTTTGTCTTTCAGCTCTAGTAATTAGTTGCTGCTTATCAGGTGAAACAAAATCCACAAAGAAGAAAGGAGAAACTAATAAATGGTTATTTATCATGAAGGAGGTAGAAGTAAGGGGAAGCTATAAAGTAAAATCAGTGTGGTTTCCTAATGCGTTAAATATACTGTGGAGAAATTTTTGCTTTTTATTATCACATTGGTGGTTAAGTGCTCACTCACTGGTAAAATCTCATTTATCCTTCTAAATATTTTTCTCACCAGTGATCTCACTAAAGGCCCATGAGAGAAGAAGTCATCTTCCTTTGCTTGTTATGAAAGGAAATCATTAACCTCCAGTTTATTAGGTTTCACGGTGTTCATAAAGAAGTAGTGACATTCAGCATATTTTTAATTGGTTCCACTGATATTTCCTTGTTAGAGGTCTTGATCTCTTATTTCTGCTTCCATTATGGGAAAGTCTCTGACAATTAGAGATATTTGGTTGATTTGGGGGAGCCTAGAAGCCAATGTATTTGGGCTTTCTGTTACAGTATGTCCCTCACATAGAAACAAATTCTCTTTCAAGAGCATATCCGTAAGTTCAAGTTGTTAGTAAGTCCAACAAAGTTAGCCTAGCTACTCAACTAACACAGTCAGCTGCCTAGTACTTTACTGTAATGGGTTTGTAATATGTTTCACACAAATAATACATTAAAAAACACCAAAATAAAACATTTAAAATCTTATAGTACAAGACCTTGAAAAGTACAGTGTATAGTATAACAGTTGGCACATGGGCTGGCATCGGGTGAACAGGCAAGAAGAGTTACTGGAGGAGGGAGAGGTGGCGGGAGTTGGTAGAGCTGAAGGGTCATCAGCAACAGAGATGGAGGGCGAGCTGCCATTTCACTCACGCCTGACATTGATGGAACACACGTTCACATCTTTGACAGTTCACAACTTGAAGGTTCATATGTAGAGGACTTACTGTATTCCCTGAAACTTTTGTGAACTTTTGGGAAGACTGAGTCAGAAAGCCTTAAGAATAAAGCCCAAGCACCCAGTTCTTAATGACATTAACCCAGACTGTGGGACTAAGTAGAGGAAAATTTATGCCATGGAATTCCAAAGAAATCAGAGGAAGACAGGACTGAAATTCACATTCCAGAATCTGCCTTGACCAGAAGTGGGTATCAGAGCATGAGTTTAGGAGAACAGAAGAGAGAGCTCTTGAGGTTATAGAAGGCTGCCAATTATGATGCAATTCCTCTTATAACAACCTTTCCTTCCATAAAGTTACTAGATTCATATAGAACAAAGATGGGAGACACTGAATTAAAAGCTTAAGCAATGAGAGCTTGAGGAAGAAAGGCTGAACACGTTTTGAAGAATGCAGGTAGGGCTTCCCACAAATTGGTCATGGCAAAGGAATAGGAGAACTCAAAGTGACCTGTGAGTGACCAGGTGAGTCCACCCAGGTTCTTTGAACCATAATGTAAGTACTCAATTGCATCTTGAAATAGATTGTTTCTCTAGGACTGAGCCAGAAGTGTACCCTCTTACCACGCATGCTGGACAATAGCTCTGAGGAGTGGAGCCTGACTCAGGGCTGGTCTGAAAATATCACTCCAAAGTCAGAAGAAAGTTGTGGAAACTATTAGATTTCAGCAGAGGAAGTCATCATTCAAGATGATGCTTCAGCAGGAGAGACAAATTTATATCTTATTATGTGAGCTGCCTCTACTATGTCTAGAAACTTCCTCTTAAACATTAATTTGGAAGATGGTGGGCCACTCAGTCTCTGTAAACACACAATTTATGAAAATTCATGCTGTAAAAAGAGAATTTTGAGTCATGACTACACAGGTCATAGAAAGGTTCAGAACAAAAGGAACTAGACTAAACAGAAAACTGGGATTGAGAGTATAGTTCAGATCAGAGTCTTAAGGTTCCTATATCATTTGAAAGGAGGGAAGGAATACTGATTAACTTTAGACTTTATTAGGGCAACCCTTGGGCTTCCCCAGTGGCTCAGTGGTAAAGAATTTGTCTGCAATATAGGAGACTCAGGTTCAATCCCTGGGTTGGGGAGATCCCCTGGAGGAGGGTGTGGAAACTCACTACAGTGGTTTTGCCTGGAGATTCTTGTGGATAGAGGAGCCTGGCAGGCTACAGTCCACAGGGTTGCGAAGAGTCGGACATGACTAAAGTGACTAAAAACGCTTAAAAGAAGGGTCATAGGATGTTTAAAATTAGGAGAGGGGAAGTAAACAGAAGAGTTAGTATTAACAGAAAGCAGGGAAGAAGACAGGCTTAGGGACAATTTATAGAGGAGTTTAGAAAATCATGGCTTCCAGGATCAAATTACTAGCCACCCAGTACTTAGTAAAGCTTTCTTGGAGGGCTTTGGACTTCACCTGTAGTGGGTGAGGTATATGCATTTTCTTGGTAAATGTAGTAGGTTCATGTGAGGAATCTATTCTCACACAAAATGTGAGATAGGTGAGAATAGATGAAGCACAAGGTTGCCGTGAGAAATAACCTCAGATATGGAGATGACACCTCCCTTATGGCAGAAAGGGAAGAAGAACTAAAGAGTGTCTTGATGAAAGTGAAAGAGGAGAGTGAAAACATTGGCTTAAAACTCAGTATCAAAAAATGAAGATCTTGGCATATTGTCCCAGCTCTTCATGGAAAATAGATGGGGAAAAAAATGGAAACGGTGACAGACTTTATTTTCTTAGGCTCCAAAATAGTGACTGTAGCCATGAAATTAAAAGATGCTTGCTCCTTGAAAGGAAAAGCTATGACCAACCTAGACAGTATATTAAAAAGCAGAGACATTACTTTGCCAACAAAGGTCCATCTGTCAAAGCTATGGTTTTTCCAGTAGTCATGTGTGGATATGAGAGTTGGACTATAAAGAAAGCTGAGGGCTGAAGAATTGATGCTTTTGAAGTGTAGTGTTGGAGAAGACTCTTGAGAGTCCCTTGGACTGCAAGGAGATCCAACCTGTCAATCCTAAAAGAAATCTGTCCTGAATATTCATTGGAAGGACTGATGCTAAAGCTGAAACTCCAATACTTTGGCCACCTAATTCAAAGAACTGACTCATTGAAAAAGACCCTAATGCTGGGAAAGATTGAAGGCAGGAGGAGAAGGAGACAACAGAGGATGAGATGGTTGGATGGCATCACTGACTTAACGGACATGAGTTTGAGTAAACTCTGGGAATTGGTGATGGACAGGGAAGCCTGGCATGTTGCAGTCTGTGGGCTCGCAAAGAGTTGCCATGACTGAGTGACTCACAGGAATCTTGTCTATTTTCTCCGAACAGGATTGACTATCAGGGCTGGTAGTAACTAACTCACAGGGTCTGGGGGTTATGCGGATGTAATTCAATTTTTTAAATTAGATGTCTGGATAAAAGTTTCCTTAGATCAGCTCTTGGGCTCTGTGAAGAGGCTACAATCACTGATTTGAGATGGAAGAGTTCACCTGTTTTATTTAAGATGAACTTTCACTGCAGTATTCTTGCCTGGAGAATTCCACAAACAGAGGAGCCTGGTGGGTTACAGTCCATGGGGTCACGAAGAGTCAGACACGACTGAGTGGCTAACACTTTCACTTTCCTCCAGTTATTTTGGTAGGTCAGGTAAAGATAATTAAGGACTTGGAGATTTGGCCTTTATCCTTTTGATTTTCTAACTCAAATTATACAAGTGTGATTATTCAGACACCAAATCTTGTGAAGCAGATTCCAGGGGAAAAGAAAGTACTGCTGGGACTCCATGAAGTGGGAATGTCCACCATCTTGTTTTAGTTGCTATGGCATCACCAGTGCAATGAACATGAACATGGGCAAACTCTGGGAGATGGTGAGGGACAGGGAGGCCTGGCATGCTGCAGTCCACGGGCTCACAAAGTATAGGGCACAACTGGGAGACTGAACAACAGCAGTGAAGAGTAGGCATTTTGTAACAAACTGATTCTTCAGAGACTAAGATCTGGAAAGAAGAGGATAACATAATGAGCTGTTCTCCACCCAGAACAAGAAAAATTAAAGATGTCTGAAAGTGCCTTTTCTCTTTCTTTTTTCCAGTAGTCACGCATGGATGTGAGAGTTGGACTATAAAGACAGCTGAGTGCTGAAGAACTGATGCTTGTGAACTGTGGTGTTGGAGAAGACTCCTGAGATTCTTTTGGATGGGAAGGAGATCAAGCCAGTCAATCCTAAAAGAATTCAGTCCTGAATGCTCACTGGAAGGACTGATGCTGAAGCTGAAGCTTCAATACTTTGGCCACCTGATGCAAAGAGCTGACTCACTGGAAAAGAGAATGCTGATGCTGGGAAAGATTGAAGGCAGGAGGAGAAGGAGACAACAGAAAATTAGAAGGTTGTGAAAGTTTGTTGCTGAACCACGCAAAGATGCCAGGATTCTTGGCCTCTTTGGAGAAGAATTCAATCCAGGGCCAGAGACAAGGCTTGATTGCTCAGAGCTTTTGTGTAATAAAGTTTCATTAAAATATAATGGAGATAGAGAAAGCTTCTGACATAGGCATCAGAAGCGGGCAGAAAGAGTACCTGCTTGCTAGTGTTAGCAATGGAGTTATATACTCTCCAATGAATCCAAAGAATGGAGGTTGTAAAGACCTCACCAGACCTACTCCCATAATGTACATTTTAAGATAACAGGATTAGCCAGAAGGTTTAATACAGAGACTGTCCTTAGGCAGGATACATAATCCTAAAGAATGTAGAGGGAAAAAAAAAAGTTTGTCCTTTCTTCCTCCTTGAGAATTCCAGACCCCTCTCTCCTTGGGGACCCCTAGACTTCTTATCAACTTGCCTAGGAAATGACTCTCAGTTGGATGGCATCACCGACTTGATGGACATGAGTTTGAGCAAGCTCTGGGAGATGGTGATGGACAGTGAAGCCTGGCATACTGCAGTCCATGGGCTCGCAAAGACTGAGCAACTGAACTGAACTGAACTGGTCCCCTGGAGTGAGTGACTGGGCAAAACAGGATCCCCACCAGCTGCTGCTCCCTCCCAGGGCATTAAAGTCAGAGCCACAGTGGTGGGCCTTCCATCGAGGGGTGAGAAGGTAAGATCACTTCTGGGAATGCAGTCCGTATTCTGGTGACTTTTCAGCTCCAGTGCTTCTGTGTTGGATCCAATAATACCTGAAAATCCCCAAATCTCACAGAGCTTCTGGGGGTTCCTCCCACTGTGAAATTTCTGCCCAACTGGCCTAGACCCAACTGTGGCAGTTGTTGGGGACGTCAACAAATTAGTTAATTTAAATAGTCAATTTGACTTTTTTTTTTTCCCCCACTTTTTACTGCTGAAAATACCAGACTGACTACAACTGTCACACGTGCTATGGGCACAATAGCATATTTCAACCTTCTGAGAACTCTTGGAGCAGCCAATTTAATTCCCTTTGGTTTCAGGAGCAACCCTTGCAGTGATCCAAACTCATTCAGAGGCCATAAAACTCCCTCTCCTGCCAGCTATATTTATAGCACGGTCAGTGAAGAACATTCTTCCCCACTGGTGTTGAGAAGGTTTCAGGGCAGATGGAGGCTTATCAATAAGTCTCTTCAAGGTTTATTCCCACTCGCTTTTGGAGACAATGATTTGTACTTCATTCTAAACACAGTTTCTTTCTATTTTTTCAGATAAGATTTATACCTAATTCTATCTACTAAATTATCTTTGCCAGACATAGGTTTATCCTCACTCTGTGAAGAGCTTAGGAATTTGTAGCACAACTCTTACTTCCCATTTTAAGAAAGCAACTTAATGGTCATGTTGGTGTTCTTGTCAGTGATGTGACAGAGACCATGTTACATCTTGACTGATTAAAATGAACACCAAGTTTGTGGTTGAAGAGGATGGAATAAACATTAGCAAAGGAACATGGATGACATCAACTCCTGAAAATAATAATAAAAATTTAATCTCTCAGACTAAGAAAAGGTTAACTAAGACATCAAATTTTTGTTTTGGAAATCAAAGCAGTCAAGAAATAATAATAAAGACTAATAACTGCTTTACTTATAAGGAGGGGATTTAATTGAGGAGAATCTAATGCTTAGATTGGGTTTTTGCATCTGCCATGCCTTAGAAATCAGTCAGTAGATATGGATTGCGTACCTAACAAGTGTGGGGCTCTGGGCAAACTGGGATGGTGGACCTTGATATGACCAGAAAAGTCAGCAGACTGTGAGTCTCTTTTTAAAAGCAGACTCTACATTCATTCATTCAACAAACACTTATCAAAGGTCTTCAACATGCGTATCACTGTCTAGGCTTTAGTTGGAAGGCCTTTACAAGAACAGAAATTACTAGACTGTGTGTCTTTGGGGAAAGATACTTAAAATTCATTCAACACACAATGATCAAATTTTTGTTGCGTGCTGGGTGAAGCCAGGGGAGGAGGCAGGTACCTGAATTTACAATACTGCTGCAGCATGCTAAGTGGTACTCTGATGACCTCTTTAACTTCTTTAGGCTTAAGTTTCTGGCCAGAGCTGACCACAGAATAACTACCCAGCAAATGTTTGTGGGATAAATGATAAATGAACAAGCCATTTAAATGTAATTTCTAAAAAAGACTAGATTTATTATTCTCATACAGACAAAAATGAACACACATTAAAGATTTTGCTTAACCCCTCCTGAGAGAATCCGGCATGATAACCGATTCAAAAGAAAATTTGAAGAAAAGACATATCTATAGATTAGGAATAATTGGCATGATTATATGAAAGGTGGTGAACTAATTTTTTATCAGAGTGGGAGAGAAGACAATTGAATCTCTACTGGGCAAAACAGAATATGCATGTCCATAGATAAGAATTATTTTACATTGTGATTGGTTACCTATAATTTACACGGCTATAACATAGCTCAAAGACAAGGAAAGTGCAGAATCAGATCATCTGGAGGGGTATCCTCTAGACGGAGTATAGTTTTCCCTGAAAGTACAATTCTTTTTTCTAAAGAACAGATTAAATATGGTGTGGCTGGCTGCATGAAAGGAAGGAAATCTTGGGTCACCATCAGAAATGGCTGAATACCAAACCCACTGTTCTCATGCAGGGCCCACTGCACTGGTATTACTTCCTGTTTTCTTGCTGAAGATTCACTTTACTTTCCTGTGAGATATTAATGTGGTAAGGTAGTATTTAGACATTATGTTACAAAGCTCCTCCTCCACATAGTGTATTAATTAATTCTTGTAACAGCCCTGTGAAGTAGTCAGAGAGAAGACAATCATTTCCCTTTGTGATGAGGATGAAGCAGTCTCAGAGAAGTTCTTACTACAACTGAGAAAGTGGTGGTTCTGGAATCCAGACTCTAATGCTTCTGATTCCAAACCTCTTATGCTTCTATCACAGAGTCAAGATTACCTCAGCAATAAAGTGTGAATGATCTTTTTTTTTTTCTTGCTGCACCACACGACATGTAGGATCTTAGTTCCCCGACCAGGGATCGAACCCACACTCATTGAATTGCAAGCACAGAGTCTTAACCACTGGACTGCCAGGTAAGTCCTAGGAAAAATTTATATTTACTTACGTTACAGACTTTTAAAGAAAGCTCTCTCTCTTACACAAATATAAGAAATGGGTGCTTCCTAGCCTCTTCTCTCTATATCTTTCTTAAAATGATCCTGGATATAACAAATGCCTGCATGTCATCACTCTTTCATAATAACCCTTTATTATCGTATGCTGAAATGACATCAGTCAACAGTCACTGAGCACCTTCTAATACCTAGAACTAAGAGGTAAAATGCATGCTTTGTATTTTCTATCAGGTCTCTCTGTAATTCCTTGAGAGCTATACCTTTTATTTTTATGACCATCATTATCAATAACACTTACTAAGAGGCTCTGTGGCATGTCTTGTCCAGACACTGTGTTAATTTAACAAAACCTGATCATCTGATTTATTCTCCACAATAATCTTAAGGCTGCTTCCCACGTAGCTCAGTCAGTAAGAATCTGTCTGCACTGCAGGAGACTCGGGTTCAATTTTTGGGTCAGGAAGATCCCCTGGAGAAGGAAATGGCAACCCACTCCAGTATTCTTGCCTGGAGAATCCCAAGGACAGAGGAGCCTGGTGGGCTACAGTCTATGGGGTTGCAAGAGTTGGACACAACTTAGTGACTAAACCATCATGTAATCTTAAGGGAAAGATATTTTCATACCCATTTTACAGATGATAAAACTGAGAAAGGTTAATTGACCTGGTCAAGATCACTTCTAATGGGTTAGAACCCAATTCTGACTCCATAGCCTGTTTCTTTGACCACTGCAACTTATCTATTTTTTTAATTAAAAAGATTTTATCTATTTCTGGCTCTGGTTGGTCTTTGTTGATTTGTGCAGGCTTTCTGATTTTCCACGAGGGTGGGGGGTAGTCTCTTGTGGTGCATGGCTTCTCACTGCAGTGGCTTCTCTTGTGTAGCACAGACTGTAGGCACTCAGGCTTCAGCAGTTGCAGTGCACGGGCTTAGTTGCTCTACTGTGTGTGGGATTGTCTCAGAACAGGGGTCAAACCCGTGTCCTTGCCTTGGCAGTTAGACTCTCAACCCACTGGACCATCAGGGAAGTCCTAACCACTGCAGTTTATAAAGCAAATCATGGTAAAGTTCTTTAGACTACGTCTAGTGATTTGTTATGACTGTGTGAATGATTATCACTTAGAAGAGTGTGAACATACATGAGATGTTGACACAGTGGGAGATATTTGTTAAATTCAAATATTCGCAATGAAATGCTGCAAGATTGATGCTTAAAACACATAGGTACCATTAGAGGGAGGGGGTGAGAAGACTTTGAACCACAGTTTAGATGCAGAGGAACATCAGCCGTGAGCTGGTTTATTTTTTCTCCATAATAAACCTGCGGTGAGGCAGGGCTTTCCCCTCGTTCATAATTTTCTATGAGAACGCCCAGGATCCTCAGATGGGCTTTTCTATTCTTCCTCCATCTCCTTAGGTATGTTCCCTATAGTACCATATCTGTGTTTAATTACACAAGCAATGGGGTTCCTCTAATTTCCCTTGGAAGATAGCTTCCCAACCTAATTGTCTTCTATGCGCTTGCTCTGCCATTTCCCTTGGTGGGCAGCCCGCATTCTACTTGGTGTAATTTTGTTTCCTCCGTCTGGCTCCCTTCCTCTCTGTTATAATTATTCCCACTTGGACAATAGCATTTTCTGCTATACTTTTTTTTTTCTTCCTCTCTCCTCTAAAAACCACGGGGAAAGGTAATCAGCTCACATCCTGGTCTGTCATTTGGCTGAGCAAGGGCTGTTGTCTTTGCACCAATCTCACCCTTCGTGTCAATTCTTCCTTCCTTAGTTTTTCCTTTTTTTTTGCTTTTACACACACAGGAAAACAAAGAGGAAACCTCTGGTTGATTGTGCTCAAGCTCATTAGAAATAACCGAGCACAAATTCAACAAAATCACCAAAGTTCCATATTTTTTTAGACTTTGCCAGTTTGTGGAATAAAACTCTCACCTTCTTTCTGCCTCCCTTTTCCCTTGGTCACCATTCACAAGGCTAAATAATCTGATTTTGAAGTCATGTAGGGCTTCCCTGTTTGCCCAGTGGTTAAGACTCTGTGCTCCCAATGCAGGGGGCATGGATTTCCCTAGTTGGGAAACTAATCCTGCATGCATGCTGCACCACGTGGCCAAGAAAGGAAAAACCAAACAAAGTCATCTATATGCTTTGCCTGTTTGTTTTGTTCCATTTTAGCCTGTTGGGGTGATGATTCAGAAGGACTGGGTCCTATTTCCTGAGAGTTGGACCAGAGAGTTAAAGCACTAAACACCACTGTACCTCAGTTTCCTCATCTGATGGGTAGCAACAGTCCTTTAACTTAATAAAGGAAAACTTGCTATCCTTGGATTAGCTCACCCGGACTCTAGGACTCTTTCTGTCTCCACTCAAGACATATCTTCAGCCACCTGTCCACCTTCAGATTAGACCTCTGGCTTTCTGACTGCCCTGCACATAAACCTCTGCTCCCCTTTTGACTTGAGAACAGATTCCTGGACATATGACTCTGCTCACACTGCTCTGCACACAGCTTCTTCTCACTTGTTCCTCTGGCATCTACTGCACTTGACCTGCCTCATCTGCTCTGGATCAATAGTGACTGCACACAAATCTTGATGCATGCTGCTGCTGCTGGTGCTAAGTCGCTTCAGTCGTGTCGGACTTTGTGCGACCCCATAGACAGCAGCCCACCAGGCTCTGCCAGGGATGGAATAAAATCTTTTATTAATGTGGGTTGCTTGGTGATGGGGGCTGAAACTCCAGCACTGCCATTTATCCCTGAGATATAAAAGCAACTCTCTAGTTTCTGGGAAACTCAATTTTTGCATAAGTGAAGTGGGAGTTATAACAAGGCCTGCCTTGTACATTTAATCCAGGCCAAAATGTTTCCCATTAAAATGTTATACAATTATTTGCAAGTATATTTCCTGGGGAAAAACACCATTAGGCCATTCAAGATGGTATATACATAATTCCTTATTGTCTGGAATAAGTCTGTGATTCATAGATGCCAGTGTTTCCACAGCGATTTAGGACCAAAATCTCATCCTAAAGACATATAACATCTATGCTCATCCTGTATTCACACCTCCTTTAGGACAAATGGGATTGATTATGATCTTGGTACGTACTAGCTCAGGCTCCCCAGGTGGCTCAGTGGTAAAGAATACACCTGCAATGTAGGACACTTGGGTTTGATCCCTGGATCAGGAAGATCCCCTGGAGAAGGAAATGGCAAACCACTACAGTAGTCTTGCCTGGAAAATTCCATGGACAGTGGAGCCTGGGAGGCTACAGTCCATGGGGTTGCAAAGAGTTGGACACAGCTGAGCAACCTAGACAGCATATTAAAAAGCAGAGACGTTACTTTGCCAACAAAGGTCCATACAGTCAAAGCTATGGTTTTTCCAGTAGTCCTGTATTGATGTGAGAATTGGACCATAAAGAAAGCTGAGGGCCAAAGAATTGATGCATTTTAACTGTGGTGTTGGAGAAGACTCTTGAGAGTCCCTTGGACTGCAAGGAGATCAAACCAGTCCATGCTAAAGGAAATCAGTCCTGAGTGCTCATTGGAAGGACTGATTCTGAAGCTGAAACTACAATACTTTGGCCACCTGATTCAAAGAACTGACTCATTGGAAAAGACCCTGATGCTGGGAAAGATTGAAGGCGGGAGGAGAGGGGATGACAGAGGATGAGATGGTTGGATGGCATCACCAACTTGATGGACATGAGTGTCAGCAAGCTCCAGAAGTTGGTGATGGATAGGGAGGCCTGGTGTGCTGCAGTCCATGGGGTCACAAAGAGTCTGACACGACTGAGCGACTGAACTGACTGACCGAACAACTAAACAATAACAACAACTTGTTAGTTCAGGATTCTAGTTGTTTCTTTCTCTGATACTCTCCCCAAAGAAATGTATTTTAATGATTTTATTTCTTCTTCCCAGGTATTTTGACTTTTACATTGCTGCATATTCTGAGATGAGATAGGTTTTCAATTTCTCTTCTTTCTCTTGCCTCCATGATATCTAGATATTCTTATTTATCCATTAATGAGTATGTAACCACACCACAGCAACTTTATTTCTTTTCTAATAAAGAATTGGCAGTTGATAATATGTTATAGAGTAATTTATTGTTCTCAACGAACTTGCTCTAAAATGTGCAAACAGTGGCATGCAATGCTACAATATTATTTATTACTGTAGCTGACTTTTCCATTTTTTTGCTATCATAATTCATTTGGTGTTTATCTCAGATGGATGTCTTCCTGTCTTTACATGTGATGGATATTTTCTCCAATACAATCAATCTTTCAATGGATATTCCTTCTCAGATTTATTTGTTAGAAATATAATAGTCTATCCCAGAAGAGTTGATGTATTTGATTGCTTACGTTATGTTTTGTTGCAACCACAGATGGAAAGAACTTTTGAAAGTCATTTAATCTGTTGCTCTGCCTTCAGGCAAAAAGGAACAAAACAGAATTATCTTTAGGGTATAAACAGTTCCGCAAAAGAGACAACTCCACTCTTTTCAGGCGATCATTTTTTTAATATAAAATTTGCAACCCTCGGCAGCTTTCCTTCTTTGGGGAAAAAAAGAATGTCTTCTTTTTGATAAGTTAGATATGCTCACTGAATTGCATTTACTGTCACAGCTGCAGTTTGGCTGTCACCTAATTTTAGACTTTAAATGCTTTCTTCAAGTTTCCTTTGATTTCTATATATTGTTTGCTTTTAACCTCTGTTGCTTTGCAAAATATCAGTTCAATTTTTAATTATACCTGGAATTAGTTTGCAAGTTTGAAATAAGGAACAAAATAGTGTAACTTTGTGATTCTCCCCTATGGGTTATATTACATTTATCATATTTTTGCTTTCCTTGTCGTTCCCCAGAGTATATTCTCCTTGGCCCTTGTTAGTTTGATCTGGGACTGTAAACCAGTTTATTATCATACTTTTATTGTCCTATGAATGCTCCATATTTCCTCCCCACAGACCATCCTACCCTCTGCCTATCCAATGTCTACCAAGGTTATTCTCATTCAAGTCAATGGTTATGTCCTAAGAGCCAGAACCATGGAATTCTCTTAAACTGAAACTTTCTGGATCTTTTTGCAACAGTGTCATTGAACACTTGGATGGTCTCTCTCCTTGAGAGAACCTGCACAGCCCCAGAGACACGTTTTCTCTCCCTTTCCCTTAATTAGCAGTTTTTCCCTTTACTGAGGCACTACTCTTCTAAGGGCTCAGCTTGATGAGTCATAGGGTATTTTTTTTTTTTTTTTCTCTTTCTTTTGAGCTGGTGGGCCTAGGAACTATGCCCAGCCATGTGTGACCTCTAAAGATGGTTTCCTCCTGATACTGTTGGGTGCTTTTTTCTCCTGGTCTTGACCATTTTCTTCAAATATATGTGAGCATTACAAGTCAGTTGAAGTTTTGAGGGGCACGCTTTGCAAATCTCTAGAGGACTCTTGTGTATCTATGTATTCTCCATTCCTTGTGTTGCAAATTCTTTCCACTATGACCTCCCTGCATTCAAATGGGTATATCTTTCCTTTTCTCCTTTGCTTTTCACTTCTCTTCTTTTCACAGCTATTTGTAAGGCCTCCTCAGACAGACATTTTGCTTGTTTACATTTATTTTTCTTGGGGATGGTCTTGATCCCTGTCTCCTGTACAATGTCACGAACCTCCATCCATAGTTCATCAGGCACTCTGTCTATCAGATCTAATTTCTTGAATCTATTTGTCACTTTCACTGTATAATTGTAAGGGATTTGATTTAGGTCATACCTGAATGGTCTAGTGGTTTTCCCTACTTTCTTCAATTTAAGTCTGAATTTGGTAATAAGGAGTTCATGGTCTGAGCCACAGTCAGCTCCTGGTCTTGTTTTTGCTGACTGTATAGAGCTTCTCCAATTTCGGCTGCAAAGAATATAATCAGTTTGATTTCGGTGTTGACCATCTGGTGATGTCCATGTGTAGAGTCTTCTCTTGTGTTGTTGGAAGAGGGTGTTTATTATGACCAGTGCATTTTCTTGGCAAAACTCTATTAGTCTTTGCCCTGCCTCATTCCGTATTCCAAGGCCAAATTTGCCTGTTATCCCAAGTGTTTCTTGACTTCCTACTTTTGCATTCCAGTCCCCTATAATGAAGAGGACATCTTTTTTGGGTGTTAGTTCTCAAAGGTCTTGTAGGTCTTCATAGAACCGTTCAATTTCAGCTTCTTCAGCATTACTGGTCAGAACATAGACTTGGATTACTGTGATATTGAATGCTTTGCTTTGGAAACGAACAGAGATCATTCTCTCATTTTTGAGATTGCATCCAAGTACTGCATTTCGGACTCTTTTTTTGATAATGGCTACTCCATTTCTTCTAAGGGATTCCTGCCCACAGTAGTAGATATAATGGTCATCTGAGTTAAATTCACCCATTCCAGTCCATTTTAGTTCTCTAATTCCTAAAATGTTGACATTCACTCTTGCCTTCTGTTTGACCACTTCCAATTTGCCTTGATTCATGGACCTAACATTCCAGGTTCCTATGCATTATTGCTCTTTACAGCATCAGACCTTGCTTCTATCATCAGTCATATCTACAATTGGGTGTTGTTTTACCTTTGGCTCCATCTCTTCATTCTTTCTGGAGTTATTTCTCCACTGATCTCCAGTAGCATATTGGGTACCTACCAACCAGGGGAGTTCATCTTTCAGTATCCTATCTTTTTGCCTTTTGATACTGTTCATGGGGTTCTCAAGACAAGAATACTGAAGTGGTTTGAAAGTCTTCCTCAGTGATCAGTACAAAGAAACAGGAAAACAATAAAATGGGAAAGACTAGAGATCTCTTCAAGAAAACTAGAGCTACCAGGGGAACTTTTCATGCAAAGATGGGCACAATAAAGGACAGAGCAGAAGATATTAAGAAGAGGTGGCAAGAGTACACAGAAGAACTACACGAAAAAGATCTTCATGACCCAGATAATCACGATGGTGTGATCACTCACCTAGAGCCAGACATCCTGGAATGTGAAGTCAAGTGGGCCTTAGGAAGCATCACTATAAACAAAGCTAATGGAGGTGACGGAATTCCAGTTGAGCTATTTCAAATCCTGAAAGATGATGCTGTGAAAGTGCTGCACTCAATATGCCAGCAAATTTGGAAAACTCAGTGGTGGCCACAGGACTGGAAAAGGTCAGTATTCATTCCAATCCCAAAGAAAGGCAATGCAAAGAATGCTCAAACTACCACACAATTGCACTCATCTCACATGCTAGTAAAGCAGTGCTCAAAATTCTCCAAGCCAGGCTTCAGCAATACGTGAACTGTGAACTTCCAAATTTTCAAGCTGGATTTAGAAAAGGCAGAGGAACCAGAGATCAAATTGTCAATATCTGTTGAATCATGGAAAAAGCAAGAGAGTTTCAGAAAAGCATCTATTTCTGCATTATTGACTATGCCAAAGCCGTTGGCTGTGTAGATCACAACAAACTGTGGAAAATTCTGAAGGAGATGGGAATACCAGACCACCTGACCTGTCTCTTGAGAAATCTGTATGCAGGTCAGGAAGCAACAGTTAGAACTGGTCATGGAACAACAGACTGGTTCCAAATTGGGAAAGGAGTATGTCAAGGCTGTATATTGTCACCCTGCTTATTTAACTTATATGCAGAGTACATCATGAGAAACGCTGGGCTGGAAGAATCACAAGCTGGAATCAAGTTTGCTGGGAGAAATATCAAAACTTCAGATATGCAGATGAAACCAGCCTTATGGCAGAAAGTGAAGAACTAAAGAGCCTCTTGATGAAAGTGAAAGAGGAGAGTGAAAAAGTTGGTTTAAAGCTCAACATTCAAAAAACTAAGATAATGGCATGTGGTCCCATCACTTCACGGCAAATAGATGGTGAAATAGTGGAAACAGTGGCTGACTTTATTTTTTTGGGCTCCAAAATCACTGCAGATGGTGATTGCAGCCATGAAATTAAAAGATGCTTGTTCCTTGGAAGAAAAGTTATGACCAACCTAGACAGCATATTCAAAAGCAGAGATATTACTTTGCCAACAAAAGTCAAGACTATGGTTTTTCCTGTGGTCATGTATGGATGTGACATTTGGAGTATTAAGAAACCTGAGTGCCGAAGAATTGATGCTTTTGAACTGTGGTGTTGGAGAAGACTCTTGAGAATCACTTGGACTGTAAGGAGTTCCAACCAGTCCATCTTAAAGGAAATCAGTCCTGAATATTCATTGGAAGGACTGATGCTGAAGCTGAAACTCCAATACTTCGGGCACCTGATTCAAAGAACTGACTCATTTGAAAAGACCCTGATGCTGGAAAGATTGAAGGTGGGAGGAGAAGTAGACGACAGAGGATGAGATGGTTGGATGGTTCACCTGCTCAATGGACATAAGTTTGAGTAAACTCTGGGAGCTGGTGATAGACAGGGAGGCCTGGAGGGCTGCAGGCAGTATGTTATCACAGTGTTCACCTACTTGGTTTCCCCTGTGGCAGGGATTAAAGTCCTGTTCAATTTGCTGTTCAATATCTGAAACTGTGTTTTCATAGATTTTGTCTGTGTTTTATTATTTTTCTCAGTTAAAGGGTAAACGTAGTCCCTGTTACTGTGTTGGGCTAGTGGTAAAGAACCTGCCAGTGCAGGAGATATAAGAGACATGGGTTTGATCCCTGGGTGGGGAAGATCCCCTGGAGGAGGGCACAGTGACTATTTCAGTATTCTTGCCTGGAGAATCCCAAGAACAGAGGAGTCTGGATGACTACTGTTCATAATGTTGCAAAGAGTCAGACACGACTGAAGCAACTTAGCACACACTCTGTCAAGGACAGTGGCATCTGAATTTTGAGAGTCAATGTTGGTTGTTCAGTTGCTAAGTCATGCCTGATTCTTTGCGACCCCATGGACTGCAGCATGCTAGGCTCCTCTGTTCTCCACTATCTCCCACAGTTTGCTCAAATTCATGTCCATAGAGTTGGTGATGATATTTTACCATCTCATTCTCTGCCACCACCTTCTCATTTTGCCTTCAGTCTTTCCCAGCATCAGGGACTTTTCCAATGAGTTGACTCTTTGCATCAGGTGGCCAAAGTATTGAAGCCTCAGCTTCAACATCAGTCTTTCCAATGAGTATTCAGGGTCAGTTTCCCTTAGGATTGACTGGTTTGATCTCCTTGCTGTCCAAAGGACCCTCAAGAGTCTTCTCCAACACTTTTGTAAAGTCATCTGTTACAATATCTGGTACCTCTTGAGCACTAGTGAAAAGTGTAAAGCAGTAATGTAAAGTGATGTCTCTGCTTTTTAGCATGCTGTCTAGGCTTTCCTTCCAAGGAGCAAGTATCGATGATCAATATTGAGCCTGTTATATCAGGCACTGTAGGCAGAGTGGTGGAGAAGACAATTATCATGTTTCTCTTTCTCTGTACCCTCTAAGTGCTCAGTTCCCAGGTTTCTTCCTTCTTGTTCTGCCTGTGGCTACTTGCATTTTTCTACATCATTGTGGTATCTAGGTCCCTCCAACTTGTCTTTCCTGGCTCCTACTTCTTATTGTCAACCTAGACATATTAATTTAATTAGTTTAAAGAACCTTAAATAAAAAATGGTCCAAGCTTAATTTATCAACTTCCAGACATAAGGGGATTTCATTTATTCTGTTCAATAAAAGTAGTACTGTTATGTTAGAGTCATCTTTATCTCCAATCCCTTTCTCTTCACATTCAATGAATTACCATTTTAGTTATTCATTCAGATACTATTTATTGTATCGAGTATCAATCTTCTAGGTACCAAAATTGTCCACTGAACAAAACAGACAAAATTCCTGGCATCTTGTAGTTTACCTTCTTACAGGATAAGTCAAACAGTTTTGAAAACAAATTATATAAAATGTTTGAAGATGATATGGACTATGGAGAACGATTAGGCAGGGAAGGAGTAAGGCATGGTGGAGGTAGGAATTTTAATCTTAAACAGTATGATGAGGAAGGGCTTCCTGGGTGACTCAGTGGTGAAGAATCTGCCTGCAATGCAGGAAATGTGGAAACAGGGTTCTATCCTTGGGTTGGGAAGATCCCCTGGAGAAGGAAATGACAACCAACTCCAGTATTCCTGCCTGAAAATGTCCATGATTAGAGGAGCCTGGTGGACTACAGTCCATGGGGGTCGAAAAAGAGTCAGACGGGACTGATTGACTAAACAACAAAAATGTGATGAGCAAAGGTCTTTAGAAACATGGCATTTGAGTAGTTGAGGAAAGAAGCCACGAGGCTATTTAAGGAAAGACTCAGGTAGAGGGAAGAGCTGGAGCGGAGCCCTCAGGTGGAATCCTGCATGCCTGCAGTGTTTCAAGAACAGCAAGAGACCGGCAAGGGTGACGAGGAGGGAGTTAGAAGAGGTGAACAAGGAGATGACGGAGACTGTATTGCTTCGGGGCTTTTTAGTTATTGGAAGTTCTTTTAGACTTTGAAAGAGCTAGGAGCCTTGTGAATCTGTGAGCCCAGGTGTGTCATTACCTGACTCACGGTCCTGGAAGCATCAAGCCTTACTATGGGTTGAGACTGGACTGCAGGTGGTCAAGAGTGGAAACAGGAAGACCATTTAGGAGATGGTTGAAATTTTTAAGGTGAGAGAAGAAGGTGAATTGGACTAGGATGGGAACTATGGAATTGGAAGGAAGTAGTTTTGGGATAGTTTGAGGATAGAATCAACAGAACTGAGAGAAAAGAAGTCAAGATCACTTTCCTCACTCTGAGTTTTATGTTTGAACAACTCAAGGAATAGAGTTGTGATGAACTGAGATGTGGAAAACCATGGATAGGACAGGTATTGGGCAGAAGGTTAAGAGCTTGTTAGCTTAAAGACGCCTGTTAGATAGCCAAGTGGATGGGTAAAGAAGACAATTGTAGATATTATACAAATCTGGAGTTCAAGGCAGATATCTGATCTACAGAGAAGAAATTAAAGGTTATCAAGATAGGTGAAATGTCATATCATGGGACTAATGGGAATACCAGAGGGATGAGTGTAGCCAGAAGAAAGATGAAGTCCTAATGGTAAGCCCTGGAAAACCCAAGGTAAAGAGGATAGAAGAAGAAAACAAGCCAACCAAGGCTGCTGAAAAGGAGCTACCAGGGAAGTGGGAAGAAAACATGAGTGTGATGTCTTGGAATCCAAGAGAAGAAAGTGTTTTTAAGAGGGGAAGGTGTTTAGTCGCTATGTCATGTCTGACTCTTTGCGACCCCATGGACTGTAGCCCACTAGGCTCCTCTGTCTATGGGATTCTCCAGGCAAGAATACTGGAGTGGGTTGCCATTTCCTTCTCCAGAGGATCTTCCCTAGCCAGGGATCGAACTCAAGTCTCCTGCATTGGCAGGCAGGTTCTGTACCAGTGAGCCACCAGGGAAGCCCTTAGCAACCTGTTAAATATTCCTTGCTTTTATTCTCTCCTACTGTCAGTATCCTTGCTTCAAACTTTCACATCTCACTTGGAAATTTACATAAAAATTCCAGACAGGTCTTCTTGCACCAACTCACCAGCACTCTCTATCTATATACATCACACTGTCATCAGAGTGACATTTCTCAGTGCTCCCATCACATAGTTCACCAAACATTTTGTTTCTTTGCCTGGTTCCTCTATCAGATTTAAAACTCCTTGAGGTGAAGCAGCAGATTCTCTTACTATATGTTTGGAAAATGAATTAAGGAATGAAGAAGAGCTCTCCAGGATTACTGTTGCCATCTTGAATCCTCTGACTCTAATGCCACTCATGCTCATTTAAACCTTGATGGTTATTGGTTCTTATTTCATATGCCTTTATTCTTCCCTTGTGGCTCAGATGGTAAAGAATCCACCTGCAATGCGGGAGACCTGGGTTCAATCCATGGGTTGGGAAGATCTCCTGGAAAAGGGAATGGCAACCTACTCCACTATTCTGGCCTGGAGAATTCCATGGACTGTATAGTCCATGGAGTCGCAAAGAGTCAGACACAATGGAGTGACTTTCACTTTTCACTTTGTTCTGTCAGGTCATGTTTACATTAAAAGTTAGGATTTATTAAGCAGTATCTGCAGTGTACCAAGCATCGCTCTGGACATTTTTATCTCTTATTTTCCTAGGCATAATTTTTACTTCTCAACAATCTGATGAAGTAGTATTATTACCATGTTTTTTTTCAGGTAAGGAATTCAGGACTGAAAGAGGTTAAGTTGTACAAGGTCACATAAGACTAGAGAATGGTAGAGCCATGATTTGAGCACAAGCATTCTCGTCTATTAAGCTATATTTGAAAGAATCATGTACTGGGCAGTCCTTGAAGCTACTGGCTGCATCCTGCAGGCATTCTTATCCCTCTGGTCCTTTCTCTATACCCAGCATCCTGGTAACAGAGAAAGACACATGGTAAGATTCCAAGAAATGGTACTAATAATCACTTTGTGGGATGGTCAAGGCTATTCTCAAGACAACCAGATCATAGCGTGGCTAGCTTCTCCTACCCAGTCACTGCCCAGCATATGAGAGAATTGGCAAAAAGCCCAGAACGAGCAGAATCAGTCTCCAGAAGAATATGTCATCCAGGAAAGGTACATGCCGTGTGCAAGAAAAATGTAAATGCCAGTCAAACTGAAAAGAGCTTTGTCAGGGAGAGAAAAATTTGCAACCAAAAAAAAAGTGTTTTGGGGAAATGTCTTCAAATTGATTATTTTTTAATTAAACCATGAGCTTCCTAGAGAAAAGTGGCACGTTATAACAGGGTTTTGAGCAATACGGGCCAAGCACTGCTGTTGTTGAGTCACTGTGTCCAACTCTTTGCAACCCCAAGGACTGCAGCGAGCCAGGGTCATCTGTTCTCCACTGTCTCCTGGAATTTGCTCAGATTCATGTCCACTGAGTCGGTGGTGCTTTCTAGCATTCTCATCCTCTGCCACCCTCTTCTTTGGCTTCCAGTCTTTTCCAGAATCAGGGGCTTTTCCAAGCACTATGCAAACTCATGTATATTTATTCATTCAATCTCTGTTTATTGAGTAGCTATTGTGAACTAGGATCTTTTCCAGTAATCGGGATACATCAGTGAATAAATAGACAAAAATGTTTGTCTTTGTGAAAGGAAATGAATAGATAAGGAATAGATGGACTACAAGCATAGTAAATCCTTAAATTAAATGACATGTTAAAAAGGTTATAGATGTCACAGGAAAAAAAAATATATTTAAAGCAAGTGAGATCAGGCATGTCAGAAGGAGGGAATGACAGGTGGGATTTTCTAATAATCATTGGCTTCCTTCAAAGGTGATATTTGAGCAAAACAAAACAGCCGAGAGAGTTCTCTGAGGAAGTATCTGCCAGCACCAACGTGGCTAAATAGCGTGAAGAAGAGAGTGGTGGAGGTATGATTACCTATGGCTATATCAGCCATTGCAACAACTTGGTCTCATGATTTCCGCTTGATCCTTAGACCACTCCATAGAGGGTATTAACATTATCATCTTTGACTAAGAGATGAAGAACCTGCAGCCCAGACAGAGGCTGAGTGATTCGTTCTCAGTTACATAGTTATGCAAGTGGGGAAGCTTGAATTCTAATTTGAAGATCGAGTCTGGACTCAAATAGGAATTTTTGCTTTTTCCATCTCCATCATCTAAAATAGTACCTAACATATAGTAGTTGCTCAATAAATGTGGATGCAGAAGTAAACCATAATCACTATTTTCAGGTGGCAATTTTCCACGTCCTTTTCTCAGATTCAATCTCTAAGAATCTCGTGCTTGAGAGCTAACACTTATAACAGGGAAGATTAAAAGTAATACTTGCCAGTTTAGATGTGAAAGGTAAGGAAGGCAGATTTGGATTCATTTTGTTTGGTTTCAATACTATTTATAGTATTTACCAGTTGTGGGACATTGGGTACTTTTCTTCTCTGAAAAATGAAGACAAAAATAATATATGCAAATATATGTATAAAAGAAAAAGAAACAAAAAGGAAAAATATATGCATATAAAATATTGTGTATATTTATATATGTATACAAATGTATATAAGTACATGTATATTAGGGTTGTTAATTACCAACCAAGGACTTAGAACAGTATGTGGTAAATACTTAATAAAGATGGTGATGATGATGATAATGATAATGATGCATGGTTGGAAGAAAGATAGGAAGGTTCTTGGCTATTAAATCTCAATTTGCATTAAAAAAATCTTTCTTATTAAGGTCTGACTTCTTTGGCAAAAGATTCAGCAAAGGAAGGACTACCTTGGAGGTGGGTGTTTTAACTGAGTTTTATCTTTTAAAGAATGAGGTTGTTTCTAGGCTCTGGCCTGGGAATAAGGGATGACCGTGGGATTGTTGCTCACTGCCTGCCTTGATCCTGTCTCTAGGGTTTTCAGCCTTGCTCTTTGGTGATGTTATGGACTCAACAAAGTAAAAGAAATGAAATAACAGAAAGAGTAAGGGCAGATGAGATACAAATCTGGTCTCAAAAACACAGAAATGACAAGTTTTATCAGGGATTTCACTGCAGCATGAACAAAGAGCAAAAATGGCATCTGGCAACCATAGATGCTGCACTGAGCCTGTGCCCATCCCTGTGCTGGATCGAGGAGTCACAGACACTAATAGCATGAGTAGTAGCATGAGGTTGTTGTCTTCAAGGATCTTATGATCTCTTAGGGGAGTTGTTGTTCAGCCGCTAAGCTTTATCTGACTCTTTGAGACCTCACAGACTGCAGCACACCAGGCTGTCCTGTCCTTCACTATCTCCCGAAGTTTGTCCAAACTCATGTCCATTGAGTCAGTGATGCCAGCCAACCATCTCATCATCTCCCACCCGCTTCTCCTCCTGCCCTCAATCTTTCCCAGCATCAGGGTCTTCTCAGTTTCAGACTAGAGAGCTGGGACTGAACTATGAGCAGGTACATGCTGGGCCAAAAGTAAGGCTTGATTTAATTATGGTTGTAGTCTAGAGCATTGAGGGTTTCACAGTGTAACACTCAGGCAACACTCCTTTCTTTCTTTCTTTTCCTTTAGTGTTTTACTTTATTTTTGGTTGTGCCACTCAGCATGTGGGATCTTAGTTCTCAACCAGGGATTGAACCCATGCTCCCTGCAACGGAAGCACAGCGTCTTAACTACTGGACTGCCAGGGAAGTCCCCCCCGTCCCACCCTTTTCCTCTGTGGTTTTAGTTTTAGGGAAGGGAATTCAAGTCAAAAATTTATGTCTTTATTTTTTTTACTGTGTTATTGTTAATTAAACTTTTTATTTAATATTGGAGTATAGCCGATTAACAATGCTGTGATAGTTTCACAGCAGAGCAACTCAGCCATACACATGCATGTATCCATTTCCCCCCAAGCTGCCCTGCCATCCAGGCTGCCACATAACATTGAGCAGAGTTCCCTGTGCCATACAGTAGGTCCTTGTTGGTTATCCTTTTTAAATATAGCAGAGTGTATCTGTCTATCCCAAACTCCCTAACTATCCCTTCCCCCATCCTTCTTGCCCTCCCGCCCACCCCTGCAACCATTAGTTCATTCTCTGAGTCTGTGAGTCTGTTTCTGCTTTGTAAATAAGTTCATTTGTATCATGTCTTTTTAGATGCCGCATATAAGGGATGTCATACAATGTTCCTGCTTCTCTGAAAGTTAGAAATTTCAATAGTAAAATGCACTTGATACTGTCAGGCTTTTCAGAGCTCTTTAATGCTTCAAGAGACTTTTGGCATCAAAATCTAGGTTTGAGCAAGTCTCTTTCAACCGACTGCTTGGATCTATTTGCTTGGAAAATGGGACAATGGCCAGAGGCATCAGCCTCTTAGAATCACGATACTCTTTGAGGAAATTACTTAGCTTTCCTACATTAGCTACTCATCTCAGAGACACAGAAAGCAACACTCTCTCAGTGTAACAGGAAAGGGAGCAACTCAGAGACCCGACTCAGCTTTGAGTGTCTTACTTAGAAATTCAGTAATTTATTCCACAAATATGTATTGAATTTTTGCTATAGTCCAGGCACAGAGATGAATGGTCAGGATGAAATTCTTTTCTTGAAGGAAGTTACAGCCCGGAAGTGCTATGGCATGACAGTAGGTTGCCTTGAGCTTTTTATAGACAGTTTGATTTAACTTTGTCTAGTGCATGCTTCCGGAGAAGGCAATGGCGACCCACTCCAGTACTCTTGCCTGGAAAATCCCATGGATGGAGGAGCCTGGTAGGCTGCAGGCCATGGGGTCGTGGAAAGTCAGACACGACTGAGCGACTTCACTTTCACTTTTCACTTTCATGCATTGGAGAAGGAAATGACAACCCACTCCAGTGTTCTTGCCTGGAGAACCCCAAGGATGGCAGAGCCTGGTGGGCTGCCATCTATGGGGTCGCACAGAGTCGGACACGACTGAAGTGACTTAGCAGCAGCAGAAGCAGCAGCAGTGCATGCTTCACCCAAAGCAAACTTCCTCTCCTTCAGGCATGAAAAAAATGAGGCAAATTTTCATATTATAAAATATGAAGTCACAACAACTTTCCTTCACCCAGACCAACATTCCTGGTCCCAGGGCTGGAAACATCACGATTGGCTCTTTCCTCTTGGAGGTTGCATCTGATGGCGGACATGGTCTTTCGGTTCATGTCTAGAATGTACTGGCCCCCTGGCAGAGTTGAGTCTCAGGCACATGTACAAACTGGGAGCTGCATTTCCCTCACATGACAACCAGTCAACGTTTCCTGTTGAACTGGGGCTCCTGGCAACCCAGGTTTTGAATAATGAGTAGCCATGTCCTCTTTTTTATTTTGAGACTTGAGCAAGTTGAAATTTTCTGCTGATGTTCTACCTACTGAAATTTCTCTTTTGGGAGAATATTCTTCATAACCATTTCTCCCAAGAAAATCTGTAGACTTTTGATATGTTCAAAATTTACTCTCTAGTTCACGCCTACAAAAGCCACCACTCCCTCAACTGAAGTCCTGAAGGGTTGAAAAATCTGCATTTTGACATGACCATGGTTCTGAGAAGAGTTGTACTCCTAATAAGCTACTATCATTGAAGGCTATTCTTATGTTTTATACCATGTTAAATTGTCAGTGGTTGTCTATGGTTTCAAGAATGGAGTCGTCTTCTTCAAGTAAAAGATAGCACAGGTTACCTTATTATAATAAATGATAAAAAGCCACTGTGAGTGGAACACCACCTTGGAGTTAATGTTTTATCCATCACATGGAGGGCAGACATGTGTGTGTGGCCGTGACAATGCTCGGGGCATAAAGGATGGACTCTGTATCCCTCTGAAACAACTGCATGCATGCCTGTTAAGTCGCTTTAGTCGTGTCTGACTCTTTGTGACGCAATGGACTGTAGCCTGCCAGGCTCCTCTGTCCATGGGATTCTTCAGGCAAGAACACTGGAGTGGGTTGCCACACCCTTCTCCAAGGAATCTTCCCACCCAGGGATTGAACCCACGCCTCCATCATTGGCAGGCAGGTTCTTTACCACTAGCGCTGCCTGTGGAAGCCAAATGTCAGGAAGCATTTAACTGGAGGCTTCCTGTGTGCTCTTTTGGATCTGTCAGGAATTCTCTGTTCCTTATTAATTCCTGAATATTCAGGAATTAAGAGGAGAGGCAAGCCTCTCCTGGGGGCTGAGGAATCCAGGCATTTCCTTTGTTAGTTTTTCTATACAGTGATAAGTACCCTCTTCCTTTTTATGAACCATACGGTAAAAGTGATTATTTACAACCCTCTCTCTTTCATGTGGATGACCTCATGTTTCCTTGATAACTTGTAAGTTTTGATTTTATCTCTGCTGAAAATAGCTGCCTTGTAAGACAGTATAAATACTCACACAATGTTGAATAAAACACCTTTGCTCCATCAGAGCTTTGGTCCCCGTGTCTTGCTTTCTCTCTCTCTCTCTCTGGCTATTTCTTTGGAGCGCAGAGGCCCTCTGAGTTCACTTTCATGCCTGGGCTTCTAAGACCCTCTCGAGAAGGCACTCTGCACCTTCACCCCATCGAGAGGGTGCCTGAGGCCTCCGTTAACAGAGCAAGCCCCGTGCCAGGGGCTTTATTGGCCTTCTGCATAAACCAAGGAATATCAGCCTCTTTCTCGCTCCTTTACTTTCTTATCAGTTGTCTCTGGACCACCAGGTTCTGGTCCATTAAAGACCTCAACAGCCGAAGAATAACCGCAGTTTCCTGAAGTCCTTGGCCTTCAGTCTGGAAGCTCCAGCTCCAGTGCCACAGTGATTCCCAGATCTGTCTTCTTTGTCTCCTCTCTTCTCAGAGCTTTTTAAGCAGCCAACAGGGCATGCTGTTAGAGCTACAAATTCTTTGTGAAGGAAAGCATCCTCGGCCATTAGAGGAAAAAAAAATCCAATAAAGCCAAAAATGCAACTTAACCACTCTGGTACAAGCAAAGCAATAACTATTTCATGGCCAGTAAATTTAATTGTGGAGATGATTTTTTTTTTTTTACAGAAATAAATGTGATTGCACTTTGGCTCTGTGCTTCCATGGCCAGCTGTGAAAAGCCATTTGTCACTTGCCAGACTGTCTGGGTCACCTGCTCTGCTCTCACTGTCAGAGACACTGCTAACCAGCCTAGAACCAAGCACAGTTAATTAATCCCAGAGAAGCTCTAACAGGTCACTTTCTCCATAGATGCTCTTTTGGGAAGGAAAGCACATGAAGATTATTTAAGCTTTGAGTACTTAGGTTTTACTGGCTCAGAAGATAGATATCTGGCTTAAATTTAGTATCAAATAATATGAAGTCTTGACTGATTATAAAGTTATTTTTTTTTTAAATCAGGCTGGAATTTGGGGTGACCTCATGGTAGCTGAGTTAGACAGACAATCCCAATTCCCATGCTTAAAGGACTTCCCAGGTGGCTCAGATGGTAAAGAGTCTACCTGCCAATGCAGGAGACTCAGGTTTGATCCCTGGGTGGGGAAAATCCCTGGAGAAGGAAATAGCAACCCACTCCAATATTCTCGCCTGGGAAATCCCATAGACAGAGGAGCCTGGCAGGCTACAGTCCATGGGGTCTCAAAGAGTCAGACACAACTGAGCATGCACACATGCCCATGCTTAAATCCCAGTATAATACTTTTCTTTTAGACAGGCTGATGGTGAATATTCTCATTCTGGGTTGTGGACTGAGGGAGACTATCTGCTTCTATTTTAGTCTGAAGGAGTTTTCTGGGATCTTTGCTGAGAGCTGAGTTTAACTGGGGAAGGAAGTTCGAGCACAGTGAGCGTGGAGCAGGGAGGGATGACAAAGATAAGGGAGCAGGTTAACAAGGTGTAGACACAGACAATGAGGACTGGACATGGGGCATTTCAATGGATATTGCTTTACTGCTTCCAGGGCCAGTAAGGTATATCTCTGGACATTATGCAGGACTACAAAACAATGAATGGACCATCTTCCAGAGTCTGTGTGACCACAGTTGAGCCTCCGTTTGGAGGCAAAATGGGTAAATGCGTGTGTTGCTCATTTAGTGCTTATGGAGGGAGAGGATGTCTTATACTGTGCTTGGAGGATGCATTCTTTTGACTCTTTGAACACAGAATAACTGTTTAGGCATCTACACTGTTTATTCTCTCTCCCAACCCTTCAAATTAACAGTTTTTCTTCCATCATTCATGTCTTGCCTCAAAGGTTAGTCCTCCTTGGAGGCCTTCCTCTGAATTATTGTGTTAGGGCCAAACCTAAGTTAGTTAATGAAATCATGAGATTCCAAAAATATAATATTCTCTTCTTTTCCAATTTGGATTTCATTTGTTTTTCTCCTCTGATTGCTGTGGCAGAACTTCCAAACCTATGTTGAATAATAGTGGTGAGAGTGGACATCCTTGTCTTGTTTCTGATGTAGAGGAACCAAAGTTAAAATTTTTACCATTGAGAATGATGGTGACTTACCTGGTGGTCCAGTGGTTAAGAATCCACACTCTTCCACCAGCAGCGGGCAAGAGTTTGATCCCTGGTTGGGGAACTGAGATCCCACAGGCTTCACGGTGCAGTCAAACAATTAAAAAAAAAAAAAAAGAATACATCTCTTTGGACTGGAAGATGCTTTGTTCATTCAGGAGGATTCTAATATGAGGGGTTATGTGTCTATCTTTCTGCAGTGTTTGCAGAGTTTGAGGTCGGCTTCAGTTATTTTAACAACTCACACTCAAACACACTATGAGGAATTACACAAATACTGGCTCAGCACCTCATATATTAGCTGACATAAAATAAGAACTAAATAAATACTTATTAAATGAATTAACATAGACATTTTCACAACCATCTTTTTGATAAATATTATCTATATTTTACAATTGCCCAGGCAACAGTAATAAGAGCAATTGTTTGTATAATAGGCTGACCTGGGAAAAGTCACCAAGGAATATTCAGGGCTATTTAGAACCATTAAATGTTTGCCTTGCCTTCTGAGCAGCAAGGCAAACAGTTCTTTTCACAAGAAGATATTGTAATTTGTCTCCTTCTCTGCTCCTCTAATTCATTAAAATTAAAATTTAAAAATCTGAATATCTCCCAAGGGTGTCCTAACAGCTCTTGGTGTTTTGTGTGATTTCTTTGTTTAGCGTACAGGTAATCACATGCCTTGGAGCTTCCCTGGTGGCTCAGGGGTAAAGAATCTGCTTGCAAAGCAGGAGATGTGGGTTCAATTCCTGGGTGGGTCAGAAAGAACCCCTGGAGGAGGGCATGCAACCCACTCCAGTGTTCTTGCTGGGATAGTTTCACGGACAGAAGAGCCTGTTGGGCTACAGTGTGTGGGGTTGCAAAGAGTCGGGCAGGACTGAAATGACTGAGCGTGCGTGCAATTACATATGCCACAGAAGGCTTGACTGCTCTTTCAAACATAGTGGCACTTCATTAGATTTTGAATAGACTTTAATATTTTGCCTATTTTTTGATGGGAACAATCTGCTTTCTTGGTTTTGGAAAAATTGGGACAAATGTATGTAATATAGAGGTCATCTGAATTTAAGATTCAGGAAAGAACTATTGAGCACTTACTTACAAGGGGTCAGGGCTTCCCTGGTGGCTCAGATGGTAAAGAATCTTCCTGCAAAGCAGGAGATCTGTGTTCAATCCCTGAGTTGGGAAGATATCCTGGAGATAGGAATAGCAACCCACTTAAGTATTCTTGCCCGGAGAATCCCATGGACAGAGGAGTCTGGCTAGCTATAGTCCATGGGGTTGCAGAGTAGGACACAAATGAGCAACTAACCCACACATATAAGGGGTCACACATGAGTTACATAGTGCCAGATACTTACATATACAGTCCTTTGTCTAATTATGTCAATGATAATTTCAGCATCTTTCCTATAAATTATCTCATTGTTGGACAACTTTTGCATAATTGACCTTTTATTTTGGACTTGTGTGAATCTGCTTAAAAACACATTTGTAATTTCAGCAATTGTCTAATTGCTTATTATTGAATTGATTGATTATAGTTGATGAAGAGCTTGCTGAAACCAGGAGCTGTTCATCCATAGCATTTATCGCTTAGAGCCTGACACAGGGCACTGACTCAAAATATGTCTGTTGAAAGAATGAATGAGTGAGTGACCCAGGAAACTGGTCACATCCTGTATTTTGTGTTTCTCTCTACTAAATTTAGGGTGTGTCATGCATGCCCTTATGATGCCATCTGTTAGGGATTTACTCAATAAGTTTGACAAGAGCAGAAAAAAGCTAGAAGCAGGACAAGTGCATAAGTTAATAAGCTAGCCTCATATAGCTGCTTGGGTATAGATAGAAAACATGAGACTTCTGGGTCAGAGACTAAGGGCTTTATCATCCACTGAAAAATCAGTAGCAAGAGTATTAGCCTAGTCGCACCGTTCCACAGCCCCCAAGTTGCATTCAGCCACAAAGAGGCCACAGAAAGGCCAAGTAGAGCCTTTCTGCTCAGTGGGTGCACCACAGAGAGGGCTTTGGGATTAGGGCCTCTCCTGCTTTTACAGCGAGCAGTGAGCAAGCCTGTGCTGTGACCAGAGGGATAGCACCTGCTAGCATAGGTCCACGTGGCGCATTTCTCACTTCTCAGGATTACCAACGGCATAAAAACAAGTCCCGAGAAGCAGCACAGCAGCATTTTCACGGAGTGAAAGCCTGGTCAGGACCTTGTAATTTTGGCCTTCATAGCCAAGACATGCAGGGAGTGTGAGACGCCCATGGCAGGCTGAATCCAGCACCAGCGGGAAGACACTTTCACAGGATGCGGAGAAGCCTGAGGCTCTGAGAGGTGAAATGGCCTGTTCACGGTTATACCTGCTTTCAGGACAGAAACCCATTTCTCCAGACTCTAAACCCCAGCGCTCTTTCCAGGGCACTACCCTTGCCTCTCCATATTACTTTGGTCATTCTTATTCCTTACAGCTGTACCATGATTTTCAACTGCTAAACAAGATTCCTTATGTATTCCTTTGCTTTATTTTATATCCACAAAAATAAGTGCTTTGGTCCTGTGGTTCACGGCTTCACAAAGCAAACTGTATTGAACACTGGGACAGCAAAATGTGCTATGGAAAACCATTCAATCCTCAAATATGTTTAGAAAAGATTGCACATACTGCCCCAGAGCTAGGGATTTGTGACATAGGGAGCATACCTTATAAAGCTTAAGAGAATGGGCTCTGAAGTCAGGGAGATTTGGGTTCAAAACCTGTTCATTGAGTTTATGATCTTGACCATAGTATTTCAATTTTATGAGCTATAGTTTCATCCTCAAAAAGTGTAGATGATAATATCTTTTCCACAAATTTGATGAAAATATTAAATGAGGTAACGTATTTAAAATGCTTGGCACATTGTCTGACATATAGCTTAAATATGGGTAGATAAGTTTGTCATAATTAACACAGAGTAAAGGTTCTGAGAAATCCTGCACTAAAGAAACCTGCCAAACAAGCAGCATTTCTCAAATATTCAGACCACGCAGCAGTAAATCTATTTATTTTTTGCATTGCTAATCTTAATGTTGCACAGATCTATTACTCTGAAATACACATTAAACGGAAATTTACTGAAGAAACAAAAGGGTTCTGCCTCATTTAGAGATAGCTAAACCAAGGAATTAAACTCTATAGAGAGGAGTTAAATTTCATGAATAACTTCCCTAGTATCCTTGAATCACTACACAAAACAGGAAAAGTTTCGCTTTGGGGATGTTCTGAAACTCTGGTTAGGGTTCTTGGCAGTTTCTGATTTGTGTTAAAACATCCCAGCTTGTTGATTTAACTGTATTCCACCAAAGAGGCTGATTTCCCTCTGCCACCGCAGGGGAACATCTTCTGATGGCAGGTTCAGTGACTTTTTATTCCAGGGGAATGTGGCTAATTATCTGAGCAAACACACCACTCCAGAATGCCAAAGACTCTTCCTAGATGCTGGTAAACATAGGTGGGACCCAGCAGTCAGGCAGCTCTGCTTTCAATGACAAAAGGGCTCTCTGAGCTTAGGTTGGTCCAGACTCTCTGCTCAGAATTTAATAAATATTGTGCGTCCTGAGTTCCCCAGCTGAGTGCCCCAGCTTTTGGGGGGAAAGCTCTCTGTTTAGAAAACTCTTAGTTGAAAGGTCAAACACACAAGAAAGCCTTTGCCATTGCTTCTGAGAACCTGCCCTATACTGCCAGGGTGTACTGGTTTGTAAGACGAACTATCGTCACTCTTACCAACTTTGTGTTCAACGATGTCTTGTTGGTAGCTTGACATAGGCCTCGGTGGGAGCTTTTCCAGCACAGAAATCAGGAAATGCTAAAAATCAGAGCTTCTCCCACCCCCAGAGCTGGCTATCAGCACACTGCCACTGTTTTCCATCACCTTAACCCACGGGCATTGCATGGATTGTTTGCTTTGCCCACTAGACTTGAGGGCAAAAACTGCATTTGCATTTCCCCATGTGTTCAACATCTATCACACAGGTAGGTATTCAGTAAAGGTGGTTGAATCCATAAATGAATTAATGATTCTGTGAACCAGTCACTTACATGTGATTTTATTTTCTGTGAGGGTGGAAAGAGTTGTGTAGGTATATGCTTTACATTATTAAACAACGTTGATGCTGAGGCTGAAGCTCTAATACTTTGGCCACTTGATGAGAAGAGCTCATTCATTGGAAAAGACCCTGATGCTGGGAAAAACTGAGGGTGGGAGAAGGGGGTGACAGAGGATGAAATGGTTGGAAGGTATCACTGACTTAATGGGCATGAGTTTGGGTAAGTTCCAGGAGTTGGTGATGGACAGGGAAGACTGGCATGCTGCAGTCCATGGGTCCATGGGGTTGCAAAGAGTCAACCATGATTTAAGGAGTGAACAAGATTAAACAATGTGGTCAGTTCCACTGGAGTACTTGTACTGAATTAGGTTGCAATGTATGGAGCTGTTCCAAGGATAGTTACTCTGTATCTTTATTCCCAGAGCTGGATTGCCTGATTGCTATGGCATCACCCTGGGTGACCATTTGGTGGGAGGCAATCAAAGCTAAGTCTAATTGCTTTTCGGGGCTACTAAGCCCTCCCATTCTCTCAGGAACTAGATGGGAATGCTTCCTCCTCAGAAGGAGATTGAAGTTACAGCTTTTGCTAGAATCACAAATTATTCGTTAGGGTAGAATGTTCTGTGTCAGTATGGTTTCAATCAGGATACCTGATTGAAAAAACTTTATGATGAAGTAAAATAAAGTAAAGACTTTATGATGAAGGATCACTGTTCTCAAGGTTTAAAGAGGGTAGTGTTGACAGATGACTAAGAATTGGTATTTTAGTCAGAACTGAACGCAGAAACCACATTTTATTGAGGATTAAAAATTAGGGTCTAAAGGAGGAAATGACTTTGTCTAACTGTGCCATTAGGATGGATGAAAGACCTTACGATCACCTGCTTCTTGTCCTTTACATGCTGAGGCCAATGATTGTGGCCACTGTGTTTTGTGATTGGTACTAAGAGAAGTTAAATTAATTCTGATGAGAACGAAGGAGTTTTATCAGAAGAAATAAAAGCGATCTTTTATTCTGTGCTCACTGTGGTGCCAGGCCTGCGCTAAGTGGTTTACATATATTATTTAATCAGCAAAATCAAATGAGGGAGAGATGGTTATCTTCATTTTTACAGATGAGAAAACTGGGACCCAGAGTGATTGATTGACTTAGCTGTCCATGACCACACCTAGTGGTCTGAACTACTTAGAGGCAGGCCGGTGCTTGCATCTAAGTGTGTCTCCTACCAATGCCAAAGCTGTTAACCAGTACAGTACACAGTCTTCCATATACTAGGGCAGGGCTTCCTTCTCCTTCCCTCAGTATAATAGGTGAGTTTATGACAAAGACGGTCTCTACTACACAAAGTAGGCATATGTATGAGTTGCTAGAACCAGAAGCCCAAATGAAGCAGGAACAGCCTCTGGAAGGCAGCCGTGCCCTAGAGAGCTTATGCCATGTGGTTTGGTAGCACAAACAGAGATAGAGGAGGAGGTCTGCTACATTTGAGTGCAGTAAGTTAAAAAAAAATCAGCTCCAGTCAAATGCAGGAAGTGCATCTCAACCATGTCCATGTTGAAAGTATGAAGGTTTTACTGTATAAAGAGCAAGACTGAATAGATGCAATATAAGTTCTGTACTTGAGGGCATTAGAAGGCTACACCTTATGTCCTCAACTAGTCCCCAAGCACATTTCTTTTGCAATGGCTCTTTAATCATTTCTACTGAATAAAGGTGCTACTTGCCTTGGGGTCAAGCAAATTTAAGGTGAAATCTTGGTCCTACCATTTACCTACTGGCTGTCCTTGGCTAATCACTCAGCTCTCTGAACCCTGGTTTTCCCATCTGGACACCCAAACAAGGAACAGAGCTGCCTTGTACCTGTGAAGTAGCATTTAGATCCACTTCATAGTCATTCTCTCACTGGCATCTCTCACTAACCCAGAGCCACTGGCAACGTGGTAGCAGAGCTAGGAAGCCGACTCAGAGCTTTCATTTCCACGGCTAGAAGATGCTGGTACAAAGAATATGGGTTTTACAAGGAGAGCATCCTGTATACAGAACCTCTTCTAGCATGCTTAGCTTTTTGTAACTCCTCCAAGTCTCAGCCCCTTGCTGTAAAATCCCCATACAAATACTTCACTCTTGGGAAATACTGGTCCTTCAGATATATTTACATCCTTATCCCAGAATCTGTGACTATGTTACCTTTCATGGCAAAAAGCACTTGGCAGATGAGATTAAGGCTCTTGAGATGGGAAGATCATCCTGAATTTCTCTGTTGGGCCCAATGTAATCACGAGGGTCCACATAAGACAGTGATAGGAGGGTCAGTGTCAGAGAAGGGGATGTGACAATGGAAGTAGAAGGTGGATAATGCAGGGAAGGAGCTGTGAGCCCAGGACTGCAGGCAGACTCCAGGTGGTGGAAAAGGCGAGGAGATGAATTCTCCCTTGGAGCCTCTGGAAGGGACATGAGTTTAGCACTTCTGACCCCCAGGACTTAAGATAACAAGTTTGTGCTGTTTTAAGCCACTAAATCTGTGGTCATTTGTTACTTCAACAATAAGAAATGCACATAGTAATAATGATAATTTATAATAATAATGATGATTAATGACAATAATAATGAATAACAATGCTGAATATGGTATCTATGTCCTTGACATTTTCCCAAGCTTTATATATGCATATAGATTTTATATGTCTTCTAGCATATATTTTACATATTAATTAATGCTTTATATATTTATATTGAGATACATTTCATATGTTATATATTTACATAATATTTCAAACAACCCTCACAAAAGCATTTTACATAGGAGGAAATTGAGGCAGAGAGAGGCAAAGTAACATCCTCAAGGTCACACAGGTAGGGATGGGCAAGGTTGGCATTTGAATGTAGGCCATCTGTAAAGTACCTACAGAGTCTGGCACATGGTTCCTTCCTAACACATGGAGGCCAGTTATTGCTATTCTCGCTGCATCACACTGCTTCTAAATCTCTACAGCCATGAGAGTCCTCCTATGGAAGCAATGACTGGCACTGCTGAAGTTTCTTTTTCTCTATCTCTTTTTAATTTGTTTTTTAATTGGAGTATAATTACTTTACAACGTTGCATTGGTTTCTGCTGTACAACCGTGTGGATCAGCCACATGTGTCCGTATATCCCCTCCCTCCTGGACCACTCTCTGCCACCCCTCTAGGTTATCACAGAGCACAGTGAGCTGAGCTCCCTCCTCTTCCTGCTAGCTCTCTGTTTGACGCAAGGTAGTGTCTCACAGGGGCTGCTCTCATAGCTCAGTTGGTAAAGAATCAGCCTGCAATGCAGGAGACCCGGTTCAATCCCTGGGTCGGGAAGATCCCCTGGAGAAGGGAATGGCAACCCACTCCAGTTGGAGAATTCCATGGACAGAGGAGCCTGGCGGGCTACAGTCCGTGGGGTCACAAGAATTGGACACACCACCACGGTGTCTCACATGCCCCCTCTGCTCTCCTCCCTGCGCCCACCTGTGTCCACAGGTCCGCTCTCCGTGTCCATCTGCATCTCTGTTCCTGCTGGAGCTCTCCTCTCTTGATTACAGACACAGTCTGCAGAGCCGCCCCCTGCCCCCATTCCAGGGTCGGGCGGAACCAGTTCTTACCCTCCTCTGTGGGCACCGGGGTCGGGACACCGAGGTGCGGGGAGACCGCCCTGGGGGCGTGCTGGCTGCTCCCGCCCTTGCCTTCCCAGGCCCGCGTCCTCCTCCTTCGGAAACCACAGATCGCCCAGCCAAGCCCTGGGGACAGGATGATGGAGCCGGCCGGCGCTTGCAGCTGGGCTAAGTCCACAAAGGTGATAATGAGCACTAAACGGAATCTGAAGGATGGCTGCAAAAATTGCTGCAGTTGATATTCCGGGCAGCCATCTGCTGCAGAAGCAGGCTGGAGTGGGTCGTGCCACGTGGCGCATCCTGTGGAGACAAATGGCGGCAGCCGTGAGGAGAGCTTTCGTTTGTGTGGCTTCTCTGAGCAGCTTTAACATATATTATCTAATTTTGTTTCTAGAAAACCCCTGTGAGGTCAGACTCCTTTCACAGGTGAGGGGAAAGGAAAGCACACACCTCAGAGGACTCATTTCATTACTGGACCCTTTTTGCCTAATGGTCGCTTCAGAAAGAGTGATTCTGGAATGTCAGGAAGGACAGACTTTGGGGGTTGTGGTTGGGAGGGGTCTCCCCAGACCCCTCACTAGGACAGTGGCTTTGGTTGCACTGTTGACAGCCCCAGGCCAGCGGAGCTGTGCTCATTTGAAATTGTTCTGCCTCATAAACATTAAGGAAAGTGAAAGTGCTGGTCGCTCAGTCGTGTCCAACTCTGCGACCCCATGGACTGCAGCCCATCAGGCTCCTCTGTCCATAGGATTCTCCAGGCAAGAATACCAGAGTGGGGAGCCAGGCCCTTCTCCAAGGGATCTTCCCCCGACCCAGAGATTGAACCCAGGTCTCCTGCGTTGCAGGAGATTCTTTACTGTCTGAGCCATCAGGGAAGCCCTCTCCAAGAACTGTTAGGACCCGTATCCAACCCCACATCTTTACCCTCCTCTCAGCACTTGGCTGGCTCTCCCCAGATCCGTTCTCAAGTCCTGTGCCCCAGGTGGAAGGAGTTGCTCTAAACCCTGCAGTCCCATACGTGGACTCCTCAAAGCAGGCTTTGCCCCGGGGACATCCCCAGCCTCTAGAACTGGCTCTGCACACAGTAGGTATGCGATAAAATAGATAGACAATTCAAGGAAATATTTAGGTTCATGAGACACAGTTCTCCATTTGTGGTTCTGTAGAACATTTTTAGCAAAAGGCGTTTTTAAATCAACTCATTGTTTTGTTGTTTGTCTGTTTAGTCCTATTTGTAAGTCTTATTTCACAGTTACATAAGAAGCTTGAATAAGCCTTGTGACAGAACCACAGTGGTCACTATTTTAAAATCGCAGTGTGGTAGAAGAGCAGGAAGTCCCAGGAATCAGATAAAATGAGGACTGAGGAAGAGTGAGTTCAAGGTCATACAGTGAGTTCATGGTTCACGGTAGAGCCATGACAAGAAAGAATGGACTGATATATATACACTGCTGCTGCTGCTGCTGCTAAGTCGCTTCAGTCGTGTCCGACTCTGTGCGACCCCATAGATGGCAGCCCACCAGGCTCCGCTGTCCCTGGGATTCTCCAGGCAAGAACACTGAGTGGGGTTGCCATTTCCTTCTCCAATGCATGAAAGTGAAAAGTGAAAGTGAAGTCGCTCAGTCGTGTCTGACTCTTTGCGACCCCATGGACTGCAGCCTACCAGGCTCCTCTGTCCATGGGATTTTCCAGGCAAGAGTACTGGAGTGGGGTGCCATTGCCTCCTCCAATATATGCACTAGCATACGTCAAATAGATAGCTGTGGGAATCTGCTGTATAGCACAAGGGGCTCAGCTTGGTGCTCTGTGGGGACCTTTAAGAGTGGGATTGGTGGGGAGGACATATACACATGTTCAACAGGGAGGGAATATATATATATATAGCTGACTCACTTTGTTGTACAGCAGAAACCAACACAACATTGTAAAGCAGCTATATCCCAATAAAAATTTTTTAAATTTAAAAAACTTAAATTTTTTGTATTTGTATTAAATATTTTGTATTTAACTTTTTGTATTCCCTATAGAAAAAGTATGATAGTAGTTCTTATATGCACACATTATTTTATGTAACCTTCAACCTATGGGCCTTAGGAAGATTAAATAACTTGCCTACAACAAAGTTTGTAAAGTGAAAAGTATTAGTCGTGTTTGACTCTTTGCGACGATATGGATTATAGCCCGCCAGGCTCCTCTGTCCATGGAATTCTCCAGGCAAAAATACCAGGGCAGGTTGCCAATTTCTTCTCCAGGGGATCTTCCTGACCCAGTGATTGAACCTGGGTCTGCCACATCACAGGCAGATTCTTTGCTGTCTTAGCCACCAGGGAAGCCTGTGTTTTATACTTTACAATTTGTAAAGAAAAGATGAAAGTTGGATTCTGACTTAGGACTTTGAGTCCAGAGCCCTATCCTTTAGGGAATCAGGTTTCCCCATACCTTGAATTATTTATAATTTATCCTAGTTCATGGCTACATCTTCAGGAGTCACACTTAATTAGACCTCTTGTTACACAGAAAATCTTACTATATTTGTTAGAAATAAATATAATTTCTAGCCAGTGGAAGAGCTGATCCCTACTCCCACTGACAGTCTCCAGTTTAAAATGTAAATTGCTGAATTCTTTTCCTAAGGTTACAGAGTGACTTTTATAATCCTCTACTATCAGAGTCTTGGTATGCCTGTTACTAGTTGATAGTTGATCTGTGTTTTGTTTTTTTGCCACTTTATTTCCTTTTTAATGGAAGGATAATTGCCTTACAGAATTTTGTGGTTTTCTGTCACACATCAACAAGAATCAGCCATAGGTACACCCATGTCCCTTCCCTCCTGAGCCCCCTTCCCATGTCCCTCTTCATCCCAGCCTTCTAGATTGTCACAGAGGCCCTGTTTGAGTTCCCTGAGTCATATAGCAAGTTCCCATTGGCTATCTATTTTACAGATGGTAGTGTACATTTCCATGTTACTCTGTGTTTTAAACTATACATCATATAAAATACTTTCATACATTCATTATTCTATTGGATTATTGTAGCAACAGATATGTGATAACCCATATTATTCTCCTGTTTTCCAGATAATAAGACAATAACAGTGGAGTCTATAGAACTGCACTGCCCAAGGTCACAGTGCCCAAGGTCATGGTGCTGGGAAACTGCAGGACTAGGACCAGCCCTGCCAGAGAGTTGAAGATTGCATGCTCCATCCTTCCCTGTGAGGCCTGTGTTTCTGCACTGGCTCCCAACGCAGGTGAGTGTAGAAGGGGAGGGCGGTGTGAAGTTTAGGTTTGGGCAACCAGATGTGCATGCTTGGAATGTGCATCCTGGTGCCTCGTACACCTTCGTCCGGAGAGAACTAATTTCCTGAGCCCATTAGGAAAGACCAGAGCACAGGGGTGGTTACTGCTCAAAGGGGCCTGTATAGGTAAGTGATTAGGCAGCCTGGGCTGCTGTAACAAGAGCCCCCAGACTGGGTGGCTTAAACAATAGAAAGTCATTTTCTCACAGTCTGGAGGCTGGAAGTCCAAGATCGAGGTGCTGGCAGGTTCGGTTTCTCTCTCTTTGGCTTGCACTGTGCCCTCACGTGGCCCTTGCTCTACGTTTGTGCATCCCTGACGTCTCTTCCTCTTCCTATAAGGACACTAGTCCTGTTGGATTAGAACTCACCCTTACCTCCTCATTTAACCTCAATTACTTTTAAAGGCCCTGTCTCTCAACTGGGGCTTCCCTGGTGACTCAGTAGTAAAGAATCCGCCTGCTATTCAGGAGACACAGAAGGCACAGGTTCAATCCCTGGGTTGGGAAGATACCCTGGAGGAGGGCATGGCTACCCACTGGAGTATTCTTGCCTAGAGAATCCCATGGACAGAGGAGCCTGGTGGGATACAGTCCATGGGATCACAAGAACCAGACACGAATGAGTGACTAAGCATAGCATAGCACATCTTTCAAATTGGTTGCATTGGGGGTTACACTTCAACATGTGAATTTTGGGGGACACGTGGTTGAAATGCATCTTGTTCAGAGGGCATCTTGAAATGCCCTTCTTTGCCACAGCCTGTTTAAACATCTTCTATAGCTGTCGTGTGTATGGGCTTGGATGAGTTGTTTTTGAGACTACTAAGTCCCATTGATTTCCTCTCCAAACATTGTGCTTCCAAGCATACTGTACACATTGAAATGAGAAAGCAAGAAGAAAGAGATGCTGTCGTAAAGCTGCAAGCAAAAGGGGGGGAAAAAGACTGTGGAGAGATGGAAATAAGAAAACTGATAATTCTCTCTGAGCTGGAAAACAAAAAAAAATCAATTGTTACAACATCATCCCTGACAGTGATCTAGTTGAGATCAATTCAGGAAAAGTTAATAACACCTGCCTGAGTTCCACGGGAGCAGATTGTCAGTTTTATAACCAGTTCTGTAAGCGATGGATGCCAGCTTTCAAAATAAATACAAATGAATGCTGGGATCTCAACCGTTACAAGGGGATTTGTTAAGAAATAATTCTTGCGTTCTTTGAACTGCCTGAGACAGCAATCAGCTTCGAGACTCAAATCACTTCTAGGAGGTGGCTTATTAGAGGCTGCACACATGCTCCACCAGACCCAGAGCTTCGACATGAAGCTCGGAGGGGAGTCTATGCCAGGGCTGTCTGACTCTGATGGAAAACGCCTGAGTGGTGTTGCTGTCTTCTTTTTATTTTATTTCTGTAGTCTACCAAGGACTTGTGTCAAGCAGCAGACCTTCCGCCCAGCCAGTTTTGGCAGGTGTTTGAATTGTGTTCTGAACCCAAAGTTCAAGGCCAGTGTTCCAGGTCAGTTTCCTGCACACATTGGTTGAGAAGTACACCCCTCTCCACTGTGATGCAAACATCTAAAGCTGGTTGCCCTCCCCCAGGCAGACGGCTTCATTCTGGACTGTCAGATGATCCTCTCATCTTCTCCATGTACACACGTCTAGTTTCTGAGAGCTTAAGGTGTGAGCTGTCTGCCATCGAGCCACCTGGTTATGAAGGGCGATTCTGAGCCCCAGACTTGAAAGGATGGGGTGTGGCAGGGGCAAGAGATGTGAATTTTTTAGCTAGCATCCCAGGAGTTTTTGCATGCCATAGCTCAGGAACCACTAATTTCTAAGAGTTCCATAGGTCCCATAACTCCTGGACGACTGAGAAAGGGAAGGGACCTAAATTTTGTTCATTTCTTCACACAGCATAGACTGCTAGTTGCTTAAAAAGTCCACATCCTGTTCTTTATAGGAAACAGCTAAACTACATTTCCCAGTCTCTGCTGTAGTCAGACATGGCCTGTTTGATTGAGTTCTAACCAATGGAATGTGTCTCTAGGATTGCTCAATAAAATGCAGGATACTCAGTTAAACTTGCATTTTAGATAAAATACATTTTAGTATAAATATGTTCCCAATACTGCATAGGACACATGACTCATACTAAAAATCTGCCTTAAGTATCTGGAATTCAAATTTAAGTGGTTAAAATACAGGATGCCCACTCTGTGTTTTATTTTGCTACACCTGGCATCCCGGAACATCAGTAGAGTGGCAGGTTTCAGTCCCAAGCAGAGCTCACAGACACCTCCATGCGTGCGCCTCCGTGTCCTTCCCCGTTTGAGCTGAGTGGATAGAGATGATGCTCAGGGAGATTTGCAAAGCCAGATGAAGACGGCAGGCCCACCGTTGGTCTGGGTTACTGAGGGATGGCACGAAGGAGGGCCACTGCTCACTCATTCGTCCTCTCTGACCTGTTCTGGGAGCAAAAAAGATACATCCACTGTCTCTGAGCTGTGGAAACTGTGGGGCTCTCTTTCCCTCAGCAAGTGGCCTGCCCAGATGATACACTTCATATACAACAGAAGCTGCACATATGAATTAGTAATGAATCTTCCTGCAATTCCCTCAAACTGGTTTTGTCCCTATTTTACTCATGGGGTGAATGAGACTCAGAGCTGTTAAACAACTTACCAAATGTGCATACATGCTAAGTCGCTTCAGTCATGTCCGACTCTTTGTGACCCCATGGACTGTAGCCCACCAGGCTCCTCTATCCCTGGGATTCTCCAGGCAAGAATACTGGAGTGGGTTGCCATGCCGTCCTCTAGGGGATCTTCCCGACCCAGGGATTGAACCGAGTCTCTTTGTCTCCTGCATTGGCGGGCAGGTTCTTTACCACTAGCGCCACCTGGGAAGCCCAAATTACCAAATACCTTATCACTAAATATGTGGGACTTCTCACATATCTCAGTTGGTAAAGCATCTGCCAGCAATGTGGGAGACCTGGGTTCAATTCCTGGGTTGGGAAGTTCCCCTGGAGGAGCAAACGGCAGCCCACTCCAGTATTCTTGCCTGGAGAATCCCATGGACAAAGGAACCTGGCAGGCTACAGTTCATGGGATCACAAAAGACTTGGTGCTATAAAAATATATATATAGAGAGAGAGTAATATTTTTTGGTGGTAGAATATACATAACATTTCAGCATTTTAAAGTATCAGTTCAGTGGCATTAAGTACATGCCCACAGATGTGCAACCATCAACATCACTCATCTCCAAAATGCTTTCCTCTTCCCAGTCTGAAACATTGTACCTGTTAAACCATAGCTCCCCATTTCAAGCTAGTTACTTTTTGAAACTCTTTGTATTCATCTGTAAATTTTTTTTTAAGTTCTATCAGTTTATTGCTACCAACCCATCTCCCTCCACCCTCATGCACACATGCTCAGTCATGTAACCCCAAGGACAGCCAGGCTCCTCTGTCCATGGGATTTTCCAGGCAAGAATACTGAAGTGGGTTGTCATTTCCTTCTCCATCATCTGTAAATTTGAATAATAAATAAAATTCCCTTTAATCATGAGATGTTCATAGTTTAGCGAGCTTCAGGTGTTAGTTCTAAATTAATTCATTGATTTGATTGAGGGGGGGTGCATCTAAAATGTTCAAAAGAGAATTCTCTGAAAATTCAGTCTCACTAGTACCTCTGTTCCCTAGCAACCAGTTCCCTAGGTGGGAAACAACAGCTGTTGCTTGTGTTTGTGTGTTTTGTGTGTGATGTGTGTGTTCCTGTGTGTTTACTTTTAGTTGTATCCTCTGCATGCACACGCACACACACACACACACACACACACACATACTTCTTACTTCTATTTTTTTTATTTTTATTTTATTTTTAAACTTTACATAATTGTATTAGTTTTGCCAAATATCAAAATGAATCCATCACAGGTATACATGTGTTCCCCATCCTGAAGCCTCCTCCCTCCTCCCTCCCCATACCATCCCTCTGGGTCGTCCCAGTGCACTAGCCCCAAGCATCCAGTATCGTGCATTGAACCTGGACTGGCATCTTGTTTCATACATGATATTTACATGTTTCAATGCCATTCTCCCAATACTTCTATTTTAACCCAAATGATAGCATGCTATTGTAGAAATGAATGAATATCACCCATATGAGAAAAAAAATCCCTGTTTATTCAGAGCTTGCCATAGCAAGAGAGTCAGCCACCATCGTTATGTTTGACAGAGACCCAAAGCATGGCAGGAGACTGAGAAAACTTCACAGGGAAGCAAAGAGAAGCCTTCCGACAGGCCCTGATGAAAGTTTGTTGGCCTGGGGAAGCTGGAGCTGGGCTAATTCGAAGCAGACCCCCCTATACGATCAGTCTGGCCTGCTCCAATTTGTCCAGAGATGAACATGGGGACAACAGACAGGGAGGCTGGTTACCCCTGACCAAGTTGTGACCAGAAGCTGTGGTTTGGCTCCCACGCTAGTTGATGCAGGGACTATATGTCAGAATTTTACTGTCACGTATGACCTGACCACTGCCTGATTGTATATGCAGTCTTTCATTATCTACACTTTCCATTTGTTGATTTTTTTTGTTAAACTAGAGCAATATTGGCCTTTTCAGTATAAAATCCTATGAATTTTGATATCAGAGCATATTCAGGTAACCATTATCTCAATCAGGATTCAGAACAGTTTTATCACACTGGGAACACTCCCTCTTGCAAATGTAAACAAACCATCCCTGGTTTTTCTATTGTTTTTGCTATCGCTTAGTCATGTCCAACTCTTTTGTGACCCCATGGACTGCAGACTGCCAGGCTCCACTGTCCATGGAATTTTCTAGGCAAGAATACTGGAGTGGGTTGTCATTTACTACTCCAGGGGATCTTCCTGACCCAGCGATCAAGCTTGCGTCTGTTGTCACTCCTGCATTGCAGGCAGATTCTTTTACTGGTGAATCACTGGTGAAATCCATTGAATCTGTTATACCATAAGATGCCAGCATGAATTCATTTCCATTCAGCAGACATTGAGCATACTTTTCTGCTTAACTACACATGCTGCTGCTGCTGCTAAGTCGCTTCAGTCGTGTCCAACTCTGTGCAACCCCATAGACAGCAGCCCACCAGGCTCCCCCATCCCTGGGATTCTCCAGGCAAGAACACTGGGGTGGGTTGCCATTTCCTTCTCCAATGCATGAAAGTGAAAAGTGAAAGTGAAGTCGCTCAGTCGTCTCCGACTCTTTGCGACCCCATGGACTGCAGCCTACCAGGCTCCTCCGTCCATGGGATTTTCCAGGCAAGAGTACTGGAGTGGGGTGCCATAGCCTTCTCCGTAACTACTACATAGTTGTAATAAATAGAAGGGTGTTACTCAATAGTTCTAAATAGAGAGATAAATAATGATTATGATTCCAGAAGCTGGGGAGTGGGGAGGCTCTCATGATCACCGTGGAGGTATGAGAAGGGGTGGGTAAGTGTAATGTGAAGAGGATTGGTGCCTGGTGGTTTAGTCAGTCATGTCCAACTCTTGTGACCCCATGGGCTGTAGCCTGCCAGGCTCCTCTGTCCATGGGATTCTCCATGCAAGAATACTGGAGTAGGTTGCCATTCCCTCTTCTGGTGGATCTTCCCTACCCAGGGATCAAACAGGCGTCTGCTGCATTGACAGGCAGATTCTTTGGTGCTGAGCCACCAGGGAAGCCCCTGAAGAGGATTAAAGTGCCTCTAAATACACATTGCATGAACATAAATAAACCTGTGTGATTCTGTAATTTTGCAGTTGTATCAAATATTCTGTCATGCTTTGCACTTTAGTGATGGAGTATGGAAACTGAGGTCCCAATTTTACCCTCTAGGATTAAAATTAGTGAGGAAGCCCTCCAGCCAAACAGAACAAAGTACAGCATGCTCAGTGCTATGACAGGCACGTGCAAACACCACAGCTAGCCCAGAACGCGGGGTGGAAAGTGTTCAGGGAAGGATTCCCATCTAAACCGAATCGTGAGATATGGGTAGAATTTAGTCAAAGGGGAGGGTGGTGTGCATAAAGCAACATGCGAAAATCAGCAGAGAAGACAGTGTGAAGTGCCCAGTACAGGGTGAAAGAGGGCTAGCACACGGGGCCTTGTGTGCCATGTCAGTATTCTGGAATTTTCCCCCAAAGGCCATGGTGATTTTTATTTAGTTTTTAATTCATGCACCAGGCCTTCACTGCTGTGCATGGCTCTCTCTGGTTGCAGTGAGCAGGGTCTACTCTCTAGCTGTGGCGCGTGGGGGCCACTCTCTAGCTGCGGTGCCTGGGCTTTCGTTGTGACGGCTTCTCTTGCTGCAGAGCACGGGCCCTAGGGCACACTGACATACAGGTGTTGCCCCACAGTATGCGGAACCTTCCGGACTAAGGATCGAACCCATATGCCCTACATTGGCAGGCAGATTCTCAGTCACTGGCCCACCAGGGAATTCCCATGGTGATTTTAAACAGAGGGTTCATGTAACCATTGCAAAGCTGTGTCTGACTCACCAAGGCAGAGTTAGGGCTGGCTTCTCCTATGCCCTGAACGTTCTACACCCTTCTTCTTCAACAATTATCTCACTGAATTCCCACTGTTGGTAATTGAAAGGCAGAAGAGCACATGGGAATTGAGTCAGATAGAAAAGGGTTCAAACGCCAACCATAGCGTTTATCCTTCTTTCCAGCATTTATTTCCTTTGTTTCCTTGGGCAAGCCATTATACTTCTCTAAATGCCAAGTTATACTCTGGAGGATGGGCTCATTCCCACATCATAAAGTTAAGAGTTAAGATTAAATGCTGTAATCAGTGCAAAGTCGCTTGCCACTTAGTAGGTCTTCAAGAAAATAGTAGCTATGATGGTTTGCAATGTTATCTCCCCAGTTTATTACATTCTAGAGTGCAGCGTCTTCTGTATTCCTTGCATGCTTGCAGCCCACATCTATCAAGTATCTGTCACAAAGGGTGTGCTCAGTAAACATTTGTGGAATGACTGCATAAATCAGATTCAGAGTTTGGAGAGATCAATTTGGGCTTTGGAAAATAGGTTGGTGAAAAATAAGCTTGTATGTTAGTTTATCCAGCAGAAACATCACCCTTCATTTTAAGCAAACAGGCTAGTTTGTGAGGCTGAAAGAAGCAATTTTGGTTATTATAAAAAGCAGTTGGCACCAATAGTCAGAAAAGGTTTCTTTTGGCATTTTAACTTAATCATTACTTATAAATAGCATTTTAAATTATCACTAACATCATCATCATAGGAAACATGATTTATGAATTTTTTGTGTGCCAGGCTCTGTGTTAGGCTTTTATTTGGACTGGCCTATTCATTCTCACCATAGCCCTAAGAGGCAGGTAGTCTTACCTGCATTGTACAGATAAGGAAACTGAGATCTGGAGATAGAGTAACATGAATTAATATGATCCAGTGTTGGTGTTAGTAAAGGGATAATGTGGTTTTTAAATTTTATATGTCAGTTGGACTAGGCCATGAGGCCCAGATACTTGTCAAGCACCCATCTGGATGCTTCTGTGAAGGTGTTTTTAGATATGACTAACATTCAACTGAGTAGATTTTGAAAAATTAAATTGTCTTCCGTGATGTGGGTGGACCTCATCGAATTACTTAAGACCTTAAGGATAAAAGACTGAGCTACCAAAGGAAGAAGGACTTCGGATTCCAAATTGCCTTCAGATTTGACCTTCAGCACTAACTCTTCTGCAAGTTTCCAGCCTGCACACCTGCCCTGAAATGTGGGATTTGCTAACCCCCATCATACGAGCTGATTCCTTAAAATAAACCTTTCTCTCTTGTTACATAGGACATATATATATTTCTACATACATTTATATCCTACATAGTTGGGCTTCTCAGGTGGCACAGTGGTAAAGAATCAGCCTGCCATTGCAGGAGACACAAGAGATCGTGGTTCGACCCCTAGATTGGGAAGATCCCCTGGAGGAGGGCATGGAAGCCCACTCCAGTATTCTTGCCTGGAGAATTCCATGGACAGAGGGGCCTGGCGGGCTATAGTTCATGGGGTCACAAAGTGTCAGACATGACTGAGAGACTAAAGCACATATTCTACATAGAACATATATTTATATGGTAATATGTAATATACATAGAGGCTTCACAGGTGGCTCAGTGAGTAAAGAATCCACCTGAAATGCAGAAGACACAGGAGATATGGGTTCATTCCCTGGGTCAGGAAGATTCCCTGGAGGAAGGCATGGCAACCCACTCCAGCATTCTTGCCTGGAGAACCCCATGGACAAAGGAGCCTGGTGGGCTACAGTCCACAGAGTGACAAAGAGTCATCAGACATGACTGAAATGGCTGAGCATGCACAGACATGTGTAATATATAATAGAATATATATATTTGATGAGGATGTATATTTTGTGTGTACACATATACTATGCATATAACAGACACATCAGATACATATTGTATAATGTATAATGTACTGTGCTGTGCTAGACCGCTCAGTCGTGTCTGACTCTTTGCGACCCCTGGTGGGACTGTGGCCCACCAGGCTCCCCTGTCCGTGGGGATTCGCCAGGCAAGAATACTGCAATGGGTTGCCATGCCTCCTTCAGGGGATCTTCCCGACCCAGGGATTGAATCCAGGTCTCCTGCACTGCAGGTGGATTCTTTACCAATCTGAGTCACCAGGGGAGCCCAGTATATAATAGGATATGTATGTATGATGTGTGTATACATATTCTTTATATGTATTACACACACATCATACACACACACTCCATATATACATATCCTATTGGTTCTTTCTCTCTGGAGATATCTAATATAAATATCATTATTCTATTTTACAAATGAAATTGAGGCATCAAAATCCCACAGCTAATAACTGTTATACCTCAAAATTCTTTCTTTTCATTTAAGATTGGGACACACCATTGATATTTATATGATGTTCCCTTCCCTCTCCTGTTTACTTTTGGAAGAGAAGGAAAGAAGGGAGATGTTAATGAAGGAACCTTAATAGAAAAGAGGACTGAATCCCGAGGAGGGTGACAGAGGGCAGACAGTGCAGACAGCCATGAAGCGAGCAGCCTGTTTCCTAAAGGCATCATAGTCATTTCCCTGGCTCCCTAGGGTGGCTATAAGTCATCAGGTCTGTTCCCGTAGAGTCACATGACATGGTGATCAGTAGGCCCTCCTTAACCCTATCAGACGCTGCTCCTTTCTGCCCATACGGGGATGTTATTCCCAATCATGTCATCTTGCTTTCTTCCTTTGTGGCTCTAGCAATAATCTCTCATTGTCTTGTTTAACTAAGTAAGTAAGCGAGTAACTACTTAGTTTAGTTGCTTATTGTCTGCCTTTCCAACTAGAATGTGCATGCTGGGAAGAAAGGGGTGTTTCCCATGTTCACTCACTGCTTCTGTTTAATTTAGAGCACGCTGTGGAAGCTGAATGAATGAGTGAATGCCGTGTTTTTCCTCACCTTCCTGTCTTCACCAGCTCTGTCTCCTTTCTCATTCTTCATTTCTTGGCCATGCCATGCAGCATCGTTCCCCCAGCAGGGGTGGAATCTATGCCCCATGCAGTGGAGCTGTGGAGTCCTAACCACTGAAGAGACGGCAAATTCTACTACCTGTTTTCTTCATCGCCTTCCTAACGGTACCCATCACTCCAAACCCAGTCTAAACTTCCATGTGTCCCCAAGCCCTCCATGGTATGATCTGTCCCAGCCACACCTGACTTCTTGCAGCGCCTAAAACATGCAGTGTTTTCCCCTAGTTCCAGAGGCTCTTTCCTTTGCCTAGGATGCTCTCCAACCTCTCTCCTCCCTTTGCTCAGCCAAACCAGTTTGAACATCCCTCCTCTAGGAAACCTTCCCTGACTTCTGATAATATTGAAATCAATATCATTAACAGATCCTGTTATGCACTGTTGTAATTGCTTTCCCACCCTTTTTCTATGTTTTCATGATCGATTCCCTTTGTAATAATCAATACCCTTAAAATAACTTTCTATGGCTCATCAAGTTTGAAAGAACTAGTTCAGTATATACCTTGGCTTTTTGTGCTCAATGTGTTCAATCATGTCTGACTCTTTGGCGACCCTTTGGCTTCTGTATTTTAAATAATATTAAAGCAGTCCCAGTTTTCTCCTTTTGCTGCTATATCTACAGTAACAAATTCTTTGACTAGCAATAGAAATGGTGTTTAAGAAATATCTGTTGGTTGAATGACAGGACAGTATTCAATGATGTATGCATTTGCACAACTATAAAAACAAGTATATGTTCAGTGATGAAATATAAAAATAGCTATCCAATTTTACCCACACAGCCCGGCATTTCTCATGATGTGCTAAGTTAAATATACAGGGTGACAACAGACAGCACTGCTGTACTTCTTTCTCAATCCTGAACCAATCAGTTGTTCCATGCAGGGTTCTAACTGTTGTTTCTTGACCTGCATATAGGTTTTCCAGGAGACAGGTAAGGTGATCTGGTATTCCCATCTCTTTAAGAGCTTTCGACAGTTTGTGATGATCCACACCCAGATGAGTTACAAGCTGGAATCAAGATAGGTGAGAAAAACATTAACAATCTCAGATATGTGGATGCCTCAGATATGCCTCAGATATTTGGCAGAAAGCAAAGAGGAACCAAAGAAACTCTTGATGAGGGTGAAAGAGGAGAGTGAAAAAGATAGCTTAAAACTAAATATTAATAAAACTAAGATCATGGTACCTAGTCCCATCACTTCATGGCAAACAGAAGGGAAAAAGGTGGAAGCTGTGACAGATTTCCTCTTCGTGGGCTCTAAAATCACTGTGGACTGTGACTGCAGCCATGAAATCATAAGACAATTGCTTCTTGGCAGGAAAGCTATGACAAAGCTAGATAGTGTGTTGAAAAGCAGACGTCACTCTGCCGACAAAGGTCCATATAGTCAGTGGTTGCGTATGGTTGTGAGAGTTCAACTGTAAGGAGGGCAGAGTGCCAAAGAATTGATGCCCTCAAACTGCAGTGCTGGAAAGGACCCCTGAGAGTCGCTTAGACAGCAAGGAGATCAAACCAGTCAATCTTAAGGGAAATCAACCCTGAATACTCATTGGAAGGACTGATGCCAAAGCTGAAGTTCCAGTATTTTGATCATCTGATGCAAACAGCTGACTCATTGGCAAAGCCCCTCATGCTGGGAAAGACTGAGGGCAGAAGGAAAAGAGGGCATCAGAGGATGAGGTGGCTGGATGGAATCACCGATGCAATGGACATGAACTTGGGAAAACTCCAGGAGATGGTGAGGGACAGGGAGGCCTGGCATGCTGCAGTCCATGGGGTCGCAAAGGAGCAGGAGGTGACTAACACTTTCACTTTCTAGCTGTGGTGCACTTGGCCAGCACAGACTTACATTTTGGGATTATCAGAGCAGTTACCAGCAGTAGACTTAACAGATGTTAAGAAGAAAGAGTTTGCAGAGGGCTACAGTTCAAAAGCAGAGACATTACTTTGCCAACAAAGGTTCGTCTAGTCAAGGCTATGGTTTTTCCTGTGGTCACATATGGATGTGAGTGTTGGACTGTGAAGAAGGCTGAGTGCCGAAGAATTGATGCTTTTGAACTGTGGTGTTGCAGAAGACTCTTGAGAGTCCCTTGGACTGCAAGGAGATCCAACCAGTCCATTCTGAAGGAGATCAGCCCTGGGATTTCTTTGGAAGGAATGATGCTAAAGCTGAAACTCCAGTACTTTGGCCACCTCATGTGAAGAGCTGACTCATTGGAAAAGACTGATGCTGGGAGGGATTGGGGGCAAGAGGAGAAGGGGACGACAGAGGATGAGATGGCTAGATGGCATCACTGACTCGATGGACGTGAGTCTGAGTGAACTCCGGGAGTTGGTGATGGACAGGGAGGCCTGGTACACTGCAATTCATGGGGTCGCAAAGAGTCGGACACGACTGAGCGACTGATCTGATCTGATCTGACAGTAGTCTGAGCTGCATTTATGAACCATAGTGCTTGAACTGGTCTAGAAGGAAGCGTAGGATTTGCACATTTGGAAAGGGATAGAGGCTTTCAGTCATGGCATATACAATGTACATACTTTATCATGGAATGTCCTGTTTTAAGTGTTTATTCTATGGCCTCCATACTCAAAATCTAGCCTGGGAGTGTGTTAGAGGTGCAGCATCATGGGTTCCACCCTAGAATCTGCATTTTTAACAAGCTATCCAGGTGACTCCTATGTAATTAAAGTCTGAAAACCATGATTTTCTATGTTAACCTTGGCACCTCCCACCCACCTAATAAACTGGAAGGTCCTTTTAAGAATAGGGCATGACATATTAGAAGAATATTTATAGAAATAGTTTAGGTGCACATGTATTTATTTAATCCACTCAACCCGCATGATACTGGGTGCTTGGGGCTAGTGCACTGGGACGACCCAGAGGGGTGGTATGGGGAGGGAGAAGGGAGGAGGGTTCAGGATGGGGAACACATGTATACCTGTGGCGGATTCATTTTGATATTTGGCAAAACTAATACAATTTTGTAAAGTTTAAAAATAAAAAAAAAAAATTAAAAAAAAAAAAACACCACCATGTGAAGTACACTATTGTTATACCCATTTTTCAGAGATGCAAATTGAGGCTTAGGGAAGTCAATTGTTACTTGTTATTTCAAGTCTAATGCTCCATCTACTATACGACCAGGATTTCTTTTATTCTTCACTCTCCTTCTGATTATCCAACACCATGAAAAACAAGATTGCAGGTTCAGAAAATTCCTAAAAATCATACATTTTTGTAATAAGCTGGAAGGAAATTTAGAAGTAACATTGCCAATTAAAGTTGAAGAAACGACTCTGCTCAAGGTCACAGAGCTAGCACACGAGTGACGTAGTGAAACGAGCCTTCAGATCTCGGGCTCCGTGTCCAGGGTGCTTTCCTCTACATCTAGGCGCTCACCTTTTGTTGTTCTTACTCCTGCTACTGCCTTTTTTTGCGTGTTACAAACATAGCTTCCTGGGGTAGCCTGGTTTTTAAGGGCCACTTTAAGACAGAGCCAAATAAGCACTTTGGGTAGAAAGCAGCTTTAAAATGTGCCTGGGTGGAAAATTACCTACAACGGACTGTACTTAGAGTCGCTGTATGGTTTCTGGTTATTTCATAGATGTAAGAGGACACGGGCCTCCTTTATATAAGTAGGTCCGATTCTGAGCCCCGCTGATGAAGTTTAGTCACCTGGATTCTTGCTGGCCTTTTCATTTCCCATCAGAATGTCTTCCAGCCCTGACTGAGTCTTTGGCCTTTAACTAGCATGTAGAAAATTGTGATAATAACTGTTTTTTGGGGGGAAGACAGTGCTGTCATTTTGGTTCACCTTTGGTTCTGACCTGTCATTAACATCGCCTGTGCATCAAGCTGCGGGTAACTCTCTGGAACCCCAAAGGCTGCCCCAGCCAGTTGCACAAAGCAGAGTGTCAGACTAAGTCTCCAAAACCTTTCAAGGAGTTGCTCTCCAAATCAGAGCCTGATTCTCAGCTCATAATAATACTTTTGTTCCAAATTTCGTTTTCTCCCTCTTCCTTGCTGTTCTTAATGCATTCTTGAAGCATGCAATCAACTTGAAAGGGACAAGTGCTCAAATTCAAGATCAGAACAAAAGCTGTCGCCTTCTTGACTGCTCTGGACTTGTGAAATTCTCTACCCTGGTCTCTTTCTTTGCTTTGGTGTCCTTGCACAGTCTGCAAAGCTCTTCCCAGGTTTATAATGAATAGTTTTACTCCCCACTTCTTCCTTTTAACCCAGGTTGGAAGTAATTAATACAATTCTAACTGGATAGGAAAAAAGAGAGGATCTTTGTAACTAAGGAGGGAGCAAGGCTATTACCACCTAAACCCAGGCTTGATTCATCCGGGTACCATGTGCTTCAAACAACTGCTTTATGTCTTCGGTGTTACTCTCTTTAGAGTAAAGTCCCATTTATTCAAGGAAAACTCCTCCAGTTCTGGCTTCTGCCTGAGACAAGGGAAGAGGTAGACTCTTACATACCTTACATGTTTGCTAAGTCCCTTCAGTCATGTCTGACTGTGTGACCCTATGGACTTAAGTCCTCCAGGCTCCTCTGTCCATGGGATTCTCCTGGAAAGAACACTGGAGTGGGCTGCCATGCCCTCCTCCAGAGGATCTTCCTGAACCAGTGATTGAATCTACGTCTCTTATGTTTCTTGCATTGGCAGACGGGTTCTTTACCAACAGTGCTACCTGGGAAGGCCCTTATTTATCTTGTGTTTAGTTGCTCAGTCATGTCTGACTCTTTGTAACCCCATGGACTGTAGCCTGCTAGGCACCTCTGTCCTTGGGGATTCTCCAGGCAAGAATACTGGAGTGGGTTGCCATGCCCTCCTCCAGGGGATCTTTCCAACCCAGAAATCGAACCCAGGTCTCCTGCATTGCAGGCGGATTCTTTACCACCTGAGTCACCAGGGAAGCCTTGTTTACCTTAATAAGTATCTAAAAACAGTGAAAACCAACCAGAGCATTGAAACCCTGAAGATTAATTCTATCATCCTGGTGAGTTTGCCACTCAGCAGGGAAAGGAAAATTCCTATTAGCTGGCAAGTCCACAGAAAGCCAATCTTGAACAAACAAAAGATATGAAGGAAGAGAAGAAGCAGCAAAGCAATGTGCAGAGTGGGAAGAAGGTGGCTGATCTCAGGCATGCAGAGGGGACTGGAGGTCATTGGCTTGAGTTTAGAAGAACCCTCTGGGGCTCATTTGGAACATGTCAATCTGACTTCACACTCAATTCAACCAGCTTGGTTATCTAGTTTTCTCAGTCTGCAGGAGATTCAAAGCAACAAATTAGGAAGCATGAAAGAGCCTGTAAGAAGCAGCACACTGACAGTACCCAGAAAGGACATGCCAGCTCTCAAGGCAGAGAGTGGAAATCTGTGACATGCAGGCTGAGGAGTCTGAAAAGCAAAGAAGTCAAAGGCCAGCCAGAGTTAGAAGCGAGTCCAATAATCAAGGTTCCTAACAAAGACCCAGAGTCTTCCAAAAATGTTGATTTATTTCATGTATTGTACTTTAAGAAGACAGAGAAAAATGTAATATTTTTAAGGAATTTTTTTTAAATGAAGCCTTTTGATGCTTAATGTAAGCCTTATTTACTTATCTGGAAGAGTCATTGCCATATTTTCTTTTCCTGGCATTCTATTCCCATCTTTAACAAATAGTTTTGTGCTCATAGTCCATGCCAGCGACTATGATGAACAGACTAAGCCATAGTCCCTGTTTCATGTTCCTAACAGTTTAATCTCAAGGACACAAAATCAATGTTTAATAAGTAAAGTTTAATGAATGATGATTATTCCATTAGAATACAGACAAATGTGACTTGTGCCACCATAGAGGGACATTCTGTGCTACGTGAGTCTGCAGCATGGGGGGGGTGGGGGGTGATGAAGTCAAAGGTCAGATGGCTCCCCCAAGGACTTGCTGTGTGTTGTTTGAAGGGTGAGAACTAACTAGGGGAGAAAAGGGGACTGCCTGTGTGTTCAGTTGTGTCTGGCTCTTTTCGGCCCTTTGGTTGTATCCCTCCAGGCTCCTCTGTCCATGGGATTTCCCAGGCAAGAACACTGGAGTGGGTTGCCATTTCCTACTCCAGGGGATCATCCTAACCCAGGGATCGAACCCACATCTCCTGCACTGCGGGCAGATTCTTTACGGCTGAGCCATTGTGGAAGAGAAAGGGAGACAAAAGCCTTGCAAGCAGAGAAAACCAACTCCTATGTTGGAAATGGGGATGAGCAGTCAGTGGGGGGCTGAAAAGTGAGCAGTTGGGGTATAGAGAGGAGGGGGAACAAGGGCTGGTACATCTTGGGATGAGGCTGGGGAAGCAAGAACCAGACCACGTTAGCCACTGCTGCTGCTGCCAAGTCGCTTCAGTCGTGTCTGACTCTGTGTGACCCCATAGATGGCAGCCCACCAGGCTCCCCCATCCCTGGGATTCTCCAGGCAAGAATATTGGAGTGGGTTGCCATTTCCTTCTCCAATGCATGAAAGTGAAAAGTGAAAGTGAAGTCGCTCAGTCGTGTCCGACTCAGCGACCTCATGGACTGCAGCCCACCAGGCTCCTCCGTCCATGGGATTTTCCAGGCAAGAGTACTGGAGTGGGGTGCCATTGCCTTTTCCGACGTTGGCCACAGTGGGCCTTATTCATGAATCCTGTCTTTAACTTGAAATCCAAGGAAAACCTTTGGAAGCCTACCTGATCAGATTTTCATCCTACAGGGGTCTTTGGCTGCCCTACAGAGGATTAACAAGTGGGGGAAGGTTGGTGGGGATGGTGGGCCAGTGGACATGGAGAGAGCCATTGTAATTCAAGGGGGCAATGGCAGTGGTTCGTATAAGATCAAGGGTGAGACTGAGAGAGCTAGACAGATCCCAGGGACATTTCAGGAAGTCAGCATGAAGGTTAGTGATTGGCTTCATAAGGGAAGTGAGGCAGAAGGGGTTCTATGGACCACGCCCAGGTTTCTGCCTGCACAGGTGAGTGGTGGTACTTAGTCACTTAGTCACTTAGTCTAAGAAGAGGACACAGCTTAATGAGGACCTCTCGTTGAATTTGAGAGGTCCTAGAGACACCTTTCTCAGCTCCCAGGACTTGGCATGTCAGTTATCACCACTTCTTGAAAGCTTTCCCAAAGTGCTCACCATCACCAATCATGGGCCGGACACTGCTCCCTTAGAGAGCCTTGTGGACCTCTGTTTTCTGTGTAACCCAATCAGAAGGCAGCTTCTCTGGAGGAATCCTTTTTTTTTTTTTAATTTTGTTTTATTTTTAAACTTTACAAAATTGTATTAGTTTTGCCAAATATCAAAATGAATCCACCACAGGTATACATGTGTTCCCCATCCTGAACCCTCCTCCTCCTCCCTCCCCATACCATCCCTCTGGGTCGTCCCAGTGCACTAGCCCCAAGCATCCCGTATCATGCATCGAACCTGGACTGGCAACTCGTTTCATACATGATATTATACATGTTTCAATGCCATTCTCCCAAATCTTCCCACCCTCTCCCTCTCCAACAGAGTCCATAAGACTGTTCTATGATAGACTTTTTTCTTTCTTTGCGTTCAGCCTGTTTGCTGCATACAGTAGAGGCTTAACAAGGATATCTCAAATGCGTGATGAGGAATGAGTAATCCGCAGGGGTGTTGGTGTTTCAGAGGTGAGGCTCCGAGCCTCAGAGAAGCTGAAAACCCCTCCCAGAGCACAGAGTGGCCGTGTTGGGACTCAGTCTCAGGTCTGTGAGATCAACTCTAACAGTCTTTATCCAAGTTCACAGGGGAGCTGGATCAGTCAGAGCCCAAACTGAAGAGCACGTTTACGTTAAGGTTTAAGTAGGGGCTGTTTGCAAAGATTTTGGGGTGGGGTGAGTGTAGGAAAACACAAAGGGTAGTGCGATCTTGGTGAGTGTCCGTAGACCTAGTCCCTCCCTTGGGATCTGAAAGGCGGTAGGGACTCTAGTAGAGGTGAGCACCTTGCGAAGAACCAGGGCCTTTGGAGTGGGGACAACTGGTTTGCGGTGACCTCATAGGGAGGGAGTCAGGGACCCCCAACCTCACCCTTCCCTTTCCCTCTGCTTTCTTACTGGGGCTCCCCACTTAGCTGGATTCAGTAGGAAGCCAGGGGGACCCCTTGATATAGTCTATCTGAGCTCGCCTGCAGGGTGATGTGCAGGATAGAGGAGTGTAGAAAGGGGCGGGGACTCTGGAGGCTAACAGAGGGGTCTCAGCCAGCACAGAAGGCAATTTTTAAGCCTGACTTTGAGGACTGAGCACAACGCTTGCCCAATGAGTCGAGGTAAGATATAGAATTTAACAAGCTCATTTATGATGCTAGGCAGCTTTGATGAATTCCTAGATGAGAAACAGCAAATTGTCAAGGATAGAGCACTGGAATCAGAAAATATTTCTTGGTCCACTTTGCCTGCTCTGGCCTGCAGGCTCCTCTTGTGGCAAATGGAAACACCATTTGCTACTTCACAGGGTAGGGAAAGGATCAAAGAGGAAACTATATATAAAAATCCCTTTAGAGGTAATTCCCTGGCAGTACAGTGGCTAAGACTTCGCCTTCCAGTGCAGGCGGCTGAGGGTTCAATCCTTGGTCGGGGAGCTAAGACCCCACATGTCCTGTAGCCAAAAAATCAAAACACAAAACAGAAGAAATACTGTAACAAAATCAATAAAGACTTTAAAAATGGTCCATATGCAAACATTTTTTAAAAAAATAATCCTTTCTAAGATTAAATAACTGTACAATTCATTGTGGTAAAGCAGAAAAGACTAGAAATGCTAGTTACTAGCTGATTGTGCTGTTTCATTGGTGCCTCAGTTTCCTTATAAGCAAAATACCAGTGATAATACCTGTAACACTGAATGTTTTATGAGGATTAAATGAGATAATACATATAATACAGACTTTAACATGTAATACCCACCCAACAAAGGGCTTTCCAGGTGGCTCAGTGGTAAATCGGAGAAGGCAATGGCACCCCACTCCAGTACTCTTGCCTGGAAAATCCCATGGACGGAGGAGCCTGGTGGGCTGCAGTCCATGGGGTCACTAAGAGTCGGACACGACTGAGCGACTTCACTTTCACTTTTCACTTTCATGCATTGGAGAAGGAAATGGCAACCCACTCCAGTGTTTTTGCCTGGAGAATCCCAGGGATGGAGGGGCCTGGTGGGCTGCCGTCTGTGGGGTCGCACAGGGTCAGACACGACTGAAGCGACTTAACAGAAGCAGCAGCAGCAGTGGTAAATAATCTGCCTGCCAATGCAGGAGACACAGGAGACATGGATTTAATTCCAGGGGTGGGAAGGTCCCCTGGAAGAGGAAATGGCAACTCACTCCAGTATTCTTGCCTGGAGAATCCCATGGACAGAGCAGCCTGGAGGGCTAGAGTCCTTGGGGTCACAAAGAGTCAGACACGACTTACTGATGAACACCCACACACAATAACTGATTACTATCATTCTATACCCATTTCTTATTTCTACTCCTGGAGGTACCTAAAGGAAACTGTACCTTACACATCTCTGTATCTCCCCCAGAGCTCACTGTAAGACTCCCTGCACCCCATTGCCACTGATCAGAGGGACAATCACCTTACTTGGCACTTTCAAAATGTTGCTGCCTAGAGAGCATTTGGATTGTACTTAAAAGCACCCTAGACATTGTAAAAATAATTTGTAGGGAACCTCTAGAAAAGTCAGTTAACTCCTGCCATTCAGACCAACTTGGGCAAGATTATGAAGGTTTGAGACGTTCCTCTAAATGCAGTTATGTTTGTAAAAATATGCAGTATTTTGTAAGAATATTTGTGTGTAATAATATGCAATAAATGTGGCCACACTGTATGGCTAGGAGCATGCTGGTAGGAATTCTCAGTGCTTAGAGAACCAGGGAGGAGAGGCACAGGGAGACAGAAGAGAAAGCACGTGGTTTTCTCATTGAGATCGGAAATGACAAGTAATAAGCTGTTAAGAAATGAAACTTAGGAGAATCAGACCCTGGGATAAGATGAGGTGAGCGAGAAGTTCACCTCTGACTCAAATTTTAAGGTGACTGCCCAGACCTCAGCAAGCAACACAGACATTTTAAGGCAACATTTAAAAGAATCAAATCAACAAACTCCTGCCCGCTGGCTGGCTCATGAGTTTCTAAATAAAGTTGTACTAGAAACAGGGCCAAGATTAGGATGAGACTAGTAAGACAGGCTGGAGCAGAAAATGGCAGCCCGCTCCAGCGTGCTGGCCTGGAGAATCCCACAGAAAGAGGGGCCTGCCAGGCTACAGTCCATGGGGTCCCAGAGTTGGACACAACTGAGCAACTGAGCACAGTGCAGTAAGACAAGATTGTATCACGGAGGGTCAGAATCTGTCCTTACTTAAGATTTAGATAATTTATCTATTATAGATTTTGTTGCAGTAATTTTTAAAATATTGCTTTAAAATAGTACTTATTTTGGTTCCTGAGTTTTGGGGGCTCCCTAAAACTTTGTGCACATAGGGGTCACTCACTTGCTTTACCTTGGTCCTGACTCTGAGCAGCAATATGCTTTTTTGGGGGTATATTTTATATATATATATATATATATATATATATATAAAATATAACATATGTACATATATGTGTACATATATATGTATGGAATTTAGCATATACTACCTTTTTAAAAAATTAATTGTTTATTTTTGACTGCACTCATCTTTGTTGCTGCTCACTGGCCTTCTCTAGTTTTGGAGAGAGGCGGCTACTCTTCATTGCGTGTCTGTGGCTTCTCATTGTGGCAAGCCGGCTTCTCTTGCAAAGCACGTGCTCTAGGGCACTCTGGGCTCTAGGGTGCTCCGGGCTCTAGGGCTCTCTGGGCTCTAGGGCACAGGCTCAATAGTGTGGCTTAGGTTTAGTTGCTCTGCTGCCTGAGGGATCTTCCCAGACCAGGGATTGAACCTGTCTCCTGCACTGGCAGGCCGATTCTTTACCACTGAGCCACCAGGGAAGCCCAACATATATTTCGTCGCTTCTATGTCCCTGTGAGATGGGTACTGTCGTCTTCATTCTTGACATAAGAAAACCACCTCCGAGAGAGAGGAGTAAGTTTCTAAAATGGCACGACTGACTGGAAAGCTCATTCTTCCTCATGCTTCAGGCATGGCTGACTCTAAACACTCCTCTCTAACTCAAGCCGCCCACCCCAGAGCAGAATCTCTGCAGAGCTGGCAGCCTTAAGTGGTGACTGTTGGTCTCTTCCCTGCATGCCCCCGCCAGACAACACTACATGGGCCAGAGGAGAATCATATGCCCTGCTCTGCTTCGTGCTTTGTAGCAGCTCAAAGGAAAATAGCCAATCTTTTCAGCTGCAACATGCTGGCTGCCAGAGGAGGAGAAGAGTAGCAGCTGTTCCTGGGAAAACATGCCGTGTCTCTTACCCAGATGGGCAGCAGTGGGCTCCTGGCTGAAGCTCAGGCGAAATGGTGGTTTTGTGGGTTGAAACTTGACTCCACTCTGAGGAGGCTCATCTTACAGTTGATCCATTTCAATATTTTATAGTTCACCAGCGCATGGGGGCCCTCCATAGAGCCCTAACTGTTCGAAGATGGCCCAGGGACACGCCAGGTTCCTAAAGGGGATACTCAGAAAGCCTGGGTGGCTTCCCGTTTAAAAATTTATTTGACTATTCCCTCGAAAAAACAAAGGCGCTGGAAAACTAAAGTCTATTAGACGTGCTACAGCAATGGCATCAGAACCGCTGCCACTCCTGACTTCTGAGACTGATGAAGATGCACTGATAACAATAACTGGCGTTGGAATCATGCGCCACCTCGTGAAACAGAGCAGGACCTCAGGCCTGAGAGGGGAAGGACTATTCTTCTCCCTCTGTCTTATGTTTCATTCTGGATCAGAGACCCAGGTCTTTATTAAAATACCAGAAAATGATGTCTCTATCCGTTATGGACTGCATGCTTGTGGCCCTGCCGCCAAATTCATATACTGGAATTCTAACCCCTCATATGCTATGAGGAAATGGGGCTCTGGGTTGCAGTTTGGTCCTGAGAGTGGAACCCTCATGAGTGAGATCGGCATTCTGTTAAGGGGAACACTTAAGACATAACAATTTGCCCTCTGCTACATGAGGAGACAATGAGCAGATGACCTCTACCAACCAAGAAGGAGGACCTTCACCACAAAGGGGTGTGTCTTCACTTTGATCTTGGACCTCCCAACCTCTACTACTATGAGAAAGAATGGTTGTTTAAGCCACCCAACCTATGCTATATTTGCTGTAACAGTCTGGACTAAGTCACTGCCCCTCTTCTAAATGGATACTCTTTTGAGGGAGTGCAAATATTTCCCCTTTATGCTCACATCTTTTGAGTATTCTTGTAAGACTAGCAGACCATAAAATAGCTTCTCAGAAAACAAGCAGAGACAAAGGCGAGGAGCAGTACATTATACACGTAAGGTGGTGCAATAAATGTTGGTTGAATGAAGAAAGGATTCCAAGAGATGCTGGACCCTAGGCATTAGGAAAATGCTGTTGATGGGGGTCAAGGCTGGCAGAACACTCCTGGTAACACAGGTTAAGACTACACATTTAGTTTTATATACATTCTGAATTATGAGTATAGAAGAGTATGGATATAATCCCAGATGGGATTATATGTTCTTCAGAAGAACATGAGAATAAAGCAGGCCAGCACAAGAAATTGTGATTGGATGTGTGTTGCTGATAACAATATGAGGAAGGTATTCCGTTAGTGAAAAAAGTGTTGAAAGCGTCAGTTGCTCCGTTGTGTCCAACTGTGACCCCACGGACTCAGGCCCACCAGGCTCCTCTGTCCGTGGGATTCTCCAGGCAAGAACCCTGGAGTGGGTTGCCATTTCCTCCTCCAGGAGATCTTCTCAATCCAGGGATTGAACCCAGTCTCCTGTATTGCAGGCAGATTCTTCACTGTCTGAGCCACCAGGGAAACCCTGTACATAAGGAAGTCTTGGTACATACGGGCTGCGAAAGAAACCGAAGAGCACCGGGCCTCCTGCTCACAGCAAATGCGAGGCTGCTGTGCATGCGGGCTGCGAAAGAAACCGAGCACCACCGGGCCTCCTGCTCACAGCAAACGCGAGGCTGCTGTGCAGGCAAAATAAGCAATAAGAACAAAACCCCCAGATAGACAGAACATAAGCAATCCTCCATATTTACAAAAATATGGAAAGAGGCAAATGACTAAAGACTCAACGGAAGAGTGGGCCTTTGTTTATGATGGAACTCCCCCCAAATGTTTGGAAAACTCTTGAAAAGATCTATGAGATATAATAAGACAAGACCATTATGAAACAAGAGCAGAAAGCTAAAAGGGAGAATCTGTGAGAATCATCAACCCCATAACATGAGGGTGATTTGTAAGACAAGGGGAAGTGTTGAAGAAATAAGATGAGGAAGAACAACAAGTAACATTGGGTAGCAAATTAACATGCACATGGGGAGTGTATGTATTTCTTAAAAAAGAAATATGAAGAAATAATACAGATATTAAGGAATTGCATAACAGAACAGGATTGAATCCAAGAGCCATTTCTTTGAAAATAAAAAGAAAATCAAACTTTTGAAAGTGTCTTTTGAAAGAGAGAAAAAAGAAATGAAAAAGACTTATAATAATAAACAGAAGCATTTAAATTCTGAAAAACACGTGTTATAAAGCTCTATGACAATAAATTGGAACTTGGGTGAAATGGATGAATTTTGCCTGAGAAGAGTGTTTTATTAAACTGACTTAAAAACAAATGAACATATCAGCAATCAAGGACTAAATGGATGAGTTATCAAAGACTTACCTTCAAAAATATTTAGATGGTTTAAAACTTGGAGGAAACAAATGATTCTTTTGTAACCTACCCTTATTATGTATACTCTATAAAAGCTTAGAAAAATATGACAAGATAACCAAATCATTTTATAAAAATACCACATGCTTATTCACAATTCTGACAAACATAATACAGGCCAAAACAAAACAAAATAAAAAAACAAAAAAAAACTTTTTTAAATGGACTTGGGTTTCCCGGGTGGTGCTAGTGGTAAAGAATCCTCCTGCCAATGCAGGAGATGCAAGAGACATGAGTTTTATCCCTGGGTTGGGGAGATCCCCTGAAGTGAGAAATGGAACCCCACCCCAGTATTCTTGCCTGGAAAATTCCATGGGCAGAGGAGCCAGGCAGGCTATAGTCCACGGGGTTGAAAAGAGACAGAAATGACTTAGAGACTAAACAACATCTATTATTTTTACCCCAAACAATTTGTTTTTTACACTCATCCTCTGCTGCCCCTTCTCCTCCCACCTTCAATATTTCCCAGCATCAGGGTCTTTTCCAATGAGTCAGTTCTTTGAATAAGGTGGCCAAAGTATTGGAGTTTCAGCTTCAGAATCAGTCCTTCCAGTGAATTTTCTGGGTTGGTTTCCTTTAGTATTGGCCAGTTTGATCTCCTTGCAGTCCAAGGGACTCTCAAGAGTCTTCTCCAACACCACAGTTCAAAAGCATCAGTTCTTCAGTGCTCAGCTTTCTTCACAGTCCAACTCTCACATCCATATATGACCACTGGAAAAACCATAGTTTTCACTATACTGACCTTTGTCAAACAACTGATGTCTTTTCTTTTTAATACTGAGATGATTGGATAGCATCACTGACTCGATGGTCATGAACTTGAGCAAACTCTGGGAGACAGTGTAGGGCAGGGAGGTCTGGTATGCTGCAGGTCCATGGAGTCGCAGAGTCAGACATGACTTAGCAACTGAACAACAATCAAAAATTTTAAACAATATTAGTTGGCTCTGTGATAGCCTATATTCTCTGATTTTTCTTTACCTCTGTGTATCTTTCCTATCTCCTTTAAGGGTCATCTCATTGATGCAATGAATGTATATGATGTATAACCTTTCAATTTTCTTTGTTTTCGAGATAAGTGTACAGAAGGATGGCACTGAGGCAGTGGAGTAGTCGCTACCGCTTCCAAACAAGGGAGCATGAGATTTAGTATCAGACACTTCCAATTTCAGAGTCTAGCTCTGCAGTTTCTGAGTTCTGACCTTAATTATTCTCTCAGCCCATTTTCCCGATCTGAACTCTAATATGCTTGCAGTGACAGTAGTGGATAGCACTGCTATCTACCTCTTAAGGATGTTTTGAAGCTTAAATGCTTCCTAGGTGGTGCTAGTGGTAAAGACACCACCTGCAAATGCAGGAGACATGAGATGCGGGTTTGATCCCTGGGTGGGGAAGACAACCTGGAGGGGGAAAAGGAAACCCACTCCAGTATTCTTGCCTGGAGAAGCCCAGGGACAGAGGAGCTTGCCAGGGTGCAGTCTGTAGGGTCACAATGAGTCAGACACAACTGTAGCAACTTAGCCAGCACACACGGAGATTAAATGAGACAGTATACATACAGTAAATAGGTGGGCGTTTGGTAACTAGCAAAAGATCTATAAATGTTTATTAAGTAAAGATAAAAGTAAACTCTTCTAGGACTCGAAGGATAATCTTTTTGGTATATACTGATGTATTCTCAGATTGATAACAGAGTATATCACTTAAAGTAATACATAATGCGGAAAATCTCCAGGTTGTACTCTTTGTCTGAAATAGATTCTCTTGTTCTTTCTCTCAAAGCAGTTTTCTGTTTTCTTTGAAATTTAGAGACTGAATCTTTAGTGAGGGCTTCCCAGATATCCTACTTTTCTGAGACAGATAGTCAAAGCTCTGAAAACAAAAGAAAACAAAAGCTCTCCTTTCCTCCTCTGTCTGGAGGAAAGGAGCTGTGGCGCTTGCTGCCTGAGGGAAATCTTCCCCTTTTCCTGGCATTTTACAGCTAACAATGCCTATGAGTCTCATTTCAGATTCTGAGTCTCCTGAGTAGATACAATGCTTCCCTGAGTCTTTCAGGATTGAAATTAGGCTGTCCGGATCCATGATTCTGTGCTTTATAACAGAAGACATAATCAGACATGGAACAATTTGGGTCTTCTTTTTAAAAAATTTTCTTGAGTTTTGTCTGCACTGGGTCTTCGTGGCAGTGGGTGGCTACCTAGTTGCGGTGCGTGGGCTTCTCATTGCGATGGCTTCTCTCCTTGTGGAGCACGGGCTCTAGAGCATGGGCTCAGTACTTGTGGTGCTTTGTTGCTCTGTGGCATGCGGAATCTTCCTGGACCAGGGATTGAAACTGGGTCCCCTGCATTGGCAAGCAGACTCTTAACCACTGAACCACCAGGGAAATCCCAATTTGAGTATTCTTGGAGGGCTGTGTGCCCAGGATCTTTCAGTGTCCAAGATGAAGGGAGATAGCAAAACCCCAGATAATGAAGACTGCACATTCATTATCTGGGGTTTTCTCTTCTATTCATTCAACAATCACTTACCAAGCACCATCTAGCCAAGTGCAGGTTAGCAAACTATTACTGTCAACATAATCTGCTTCTTCAAGGGTTTTAGAAGACAGATTTTCCTTTGACATATCGAGCTCAGCTTCATGGCTAGGGATAGCAGAGGTGTTTAATATTCTGCAACACTGCTTCCCTGTTGCTGCCAGAGAACTGACAACGACCCAGCCAGACCCTGCTTACGATCTGCCCCTCACCCTCCTTCCTGCAACTCTAAGTAGAGACTCTAGCATACTTAGTGTATCTGTATATGTAGTGTATCCAACATGTAGTGTATCTGTTACCCAGCCCAAATACCAAACCGTATGGCGGTGTCTCCACAGTTTAGTACTCAGTCCACGTGCTAATACTTGTGACTTGAGGTTGAGAGCAGTGATGAGTTCGCTAAAGAAAAAATGAGCCTTGGGCTCCATTTGTACGTGTGTGTGTGAATCTGGTTTGATTGCATAATTGTGCTTGTTTCTTTCCATTTTTTAATGTATGAATGTCTCTGAAATCCCAACTAGATTAATGTTCTTTATGAACCTGGATCATATTATAACCTCAAATTTTGATGCCTCTTGCAGTTATCTACTGTGTTTGGAGTACATTCAGCTTCATGATTCATACATGGTAGGCACAGAAATATCCATTTAATGAATGTATCAATGATTGATTAAATTAAAAAGAGAAAACAAAAGAGTAGGAAATAGGATGGGATGTATAGTCAATGTGTGGATAAGATGGTAGAAAGTGATGGCAGAAGCTCTCAATTAGAAGGCAGAGGTCAGGGAAAGAGGAAGATTTTCCTAGTGTTTCCAAGTCGTATCTCAGATTGTGAAGGTTGGGAAACACAGATTTAGGGAAGAAAAGTGTATTCCTAAGGAGCTGGAATTCTCTCACACTAATCATTTCCATTCAAAGTCTAGGATTCTTAGATTTTAAGAGGCCATGTTACCTAATTTAAGACACGACTTTCAATAAGACATTGCCTGTCCCTATTTCTGGATCAAATGTGGAGTCCTGAGCAGCTGGAGGGAACTTGCAGGTCCACGGCTCCTGGTAGATGATTGCTGGTAAGTTCTTCTTTAAGAAGACCAAGCGTTCTGAAGGGATGCAGGTAGATAAGAAAGTACTCTGAAAGCAACTTTCAGTGTTAACCTTGAATCAGTTGACTTGGACAATTACTTGGACATAATAATAGTTCACTACTATTGCTGAGTACAGTCACTGTGTGCCAAACACTATTTATCACGTAATCACCCCATTTAAATGTTACAATAACCTGATAAATTAGACAGTTTTTAGATGAGGAAAATGAAGCTTACTAAGTTAAGTGGTTTGCTATGTGACTAGTGCATTCTCTTGGCAAAACTCTATTAGCCTTCGCCCTGCTTCATTCTGTACTCCAAGGCCAAATTTACCTGTTACTCCAGGTGTTTCTTGACTTCCTACTTTTGCATTCCAGTCCCTATAATGAAAAGGACATGTTTTTTGGGTGTCAGTTCTAGAAGGTCTTGTAGGTCTTCATAGAACTGTTCAACTTCAGCTTCTTTAGGATTACTAGTCGGAGCATAGACTTGGATTACCGTGATACTGAATGGTTTGACTTGGAAACGAACAGAGATCATTCTGTCGTTTTTGAGATTGCACCCAAGAAATGCATTTTAGACTGTTTTATTGAACATAAGGGCTACTCCATTTCTTCTAAGGGATTCTTGCCCACAGTAGCAGATATAATGGCATCAGAGTTAAATTCACCCATTCCAGTCCATTTTAGTTTGGTGATTCCTAAAATGTTGACGTTCTCTCTTGCCATCTCCTGTTTGACTAATTCCAATTTGCCTTGATTCATGGACCTAACTGCCGGAGTCCAGCTCCAGCAGCCAGGGGATCAGCCTGAGGAGATGAGCAGTGTCGGCAGGAAATGATGTAGCCTCTGACTCGAGGTATGGGACTACATGTTTATTTCAAGCATCGGGTTCTCTTTTATACTTTTTCAAAAGCATTAGGTCAGAGGTTTGACATTTTCAGTTCCCCCTCACCCAGATTATTGTCTCATTGTTGCCCTTCAAATAGAGCTCCTGCTTCAGTGATTCTCTCAGAATCCTGTTTACTTGTGATTACATTGTAACTCATGCTTATGTCTGGGTAGCATACCACATTCCTCAGTTTATATCTTATCTTTTTAAATCCTGCTTGCCCCTCTGTATCCTGAGCTCACTATCTCCTAAAAAGGCTTCTAACTATTCTTAATTATTCCTAAACCCTAAACTCAGCAAACTTCTTTTGCCATAAACATTTCCCTCACAAACAGGTCTCAGGTAACAATCTTTCCTATGGCCTCAAGCTGTGGCCTACATGCTCATCCTGGGACATTCTTTGCAAAAATCCTTGAACAAATGTCAATGGTTACTTTACAGATTATTTTCTGGGCACAACTGCAGAAGGCTTTGTGCTTTCTCATGCTTCTCTCAAGAACAATAAGCACCTTAACATTCTTGCCAGTCAACTCAACCAAAAAAAGGAAGAAACAAGTCAGAATCACAAGAGCTAACTCCTTCATCCCAGGTCCGGGCTTGTGGAATGAGGAGAGGGGGCTGGGGCCATGCCTCCATTTTGTCAGTAATGCCTAACGTGGTTCCCAACATGTAACATTCCAGGTTCCTATGCAATATTGCTCTTCACAGCCTTGGACTTTGCTTTTACCATCAGTCACATCCACAACTGGTTGTTGTTTTTGCTTTGGCTCTTTCATTCTTTCTGGAGTTATTTCTCCACTGATCTCCAGTAGCATATTGGGCACCTACTGACCTGGGGAGTTCATCTTTCAGTGTCATCTCTTTTTGCCTTTTCATACTGTTCGTGGGGTTCTCAAGGCAAGAATACTGAAGTGGTTTGTCATTCCCTTCTCCAGTGGACCACATTCTGTCAGACCTCTCCACCATGACCCATTAGTCTTGGGTGGCCCTACACAGCATGGCTTAGAGTTACATTGAGTTAAACAAGGCTGTGGTCCATGTAATCAGATGGGTTAGTTTTCTGTGACTGTGGTTTTCAGTCTGTCTGCCCTCTTATGGAGAAGGATAAGAGGCTTATGGAAGCTTCCTGATGGGAGAGACTGACTGAGGGGTAAACTGAGTCTTGTTCTGATGGGCGTGAGCATGCTCAGTAAATCTTTAATCCAATTTTCTGTTGATGCGTGGAACTGTGTTCCCTCCCTGCTATTTACCTGGGGCCAAACAATGGTGGACGTAATGATAATCGTGACCTCCTTCAAAAGATCCCATGCATGTTCTGCTACACTCACTGCCTCCAATCCCCCCTCACCCCCCTGCCCCCTGCCCCGCAAAAGATCTTCATGACCTGGATAATCACGATGGCATGATCACTCACCTACAGCCAGACATTCTGGAATGTGAAGTCAAGTGGGCCTTAAGAAGCTTCACTAAGAACAAAGCTAGTGGAGGTGACAGAATTCCAGTTGAGCTATTTCAAATCCTAAAAGATGATGCTGTGAAAGTGCTGCACTCCATATGCCAGCAAATTTGGAAAATGCAGCAGTGGCCACAGGACTGGAAAAGTCAGTTTTCATGTCAATCCCAAAGAAAGGCAATGCCAAAGACTGGTCAAACTACCACACAATTGCACTCATCTCACAAGCTAGTAAAGTAATGCTCAAAATTCCCCAAACCAGGCTTCAACAGTATGTGAACTGTGAACTTCCAGATGTTCAAGCTGGTTTTAGGAAAGGCAGAGTAACAACAGATCATATTGCTGACATCCATTGGATTATCAAAAAAGCAAGAGAGTTCCAGAAAAAATCTATTTCTGTAGATGTCTGTGAGATCTACATCTATTTCTGCTTTATTTACTATGCCAAAGTCTTTGACTGTGTGGACCACAATGAACTGTGGAAAATTCTTAAAAAGATGGGAATACCAGGCCACCTGACCTTCTTCTTGAGAAATCTGTGTGCAGATCAGGAAGCAACAGTTAGAACTGGACATGGAACAGTTAGAACAACAGACTGGTTCCAAATTGGGAAAGGAGTATGTCAAGGCTATATATTGTCACCCTGCTTATTTAACTTCTATGCAGAGTACATCATGAGAAACACTGGGCTGGATGAAGCACAAGCTGTAATCAAGATTGCCAGGAGAAATATCAATAACCTCAGATATGCAGATGACATCACCCTTATGGCAGAAAGTGAAGAGGAATTAAAGAGCGTCTTGATGAAAGTGAAAGAAGAGAGTGAAAAAGTTGGCTTAAAGCTCAACATTCAGAAAACTAAGATCATGGCATCTGGTCCCATTCAGTTCAGTTCAGTTGCTCAGTCGTGTCTGACTTTTTGTGAGCATTTATCACAGCACGCCAGGCCTCCCTGTCCATCACCAACTCCCGGAGTTTACTCAAACTCATGTCCATTGAGTTGGTGATGCCATCCAGCCATCTCATCCTCTGTCGTCCCCTTCTCCTCCTGCCCCAATCCCTCCCAGCATCAGAGTCTTTTCCAATGAGTCAACTCTTCGCATGAGGTGGCCAAAGTACTGGAGTTTCAGCTTTAGCATCAGTCCTTCCAAAGAAATCCCAGGGCTGATCTCCTTCAGAATGGACTGGTTGGATCTCCTTGCAGTCCAAGGGACTCTCAAGAGTCTTCTCCAACACCACAGTTCAAAAGCATCAATTCTTTGGCGCCCAGCTTTCTTCACAGTCCAACTCTCACATCCATACATGACCACAGGAAAAACCATAGCCTTGACTAGACGGACCTTTGTTGGCAAAGTAGTGTCTCTGCTTTCGAATATGCTATCTAGATTGATTATAACTTTCCTTCCAAGGAGTAAGCGTTTTTTAATTTCATGGCTGTAATCACCATCTGCCATGATTTTAGAGCCCCCCAAAATAAAGTCTGACAGTTTCCACTGTTTCCCCATCTATTTCCCATGAAGTGATGGGACCAGATGCCATGATCTTAGTTTTCTGAATGTTGAGCTTTAAGCCAACTTTTTCACTCTTCTCTTTCATTTTCATCAAGAGGCTCTTTAGTTTCTCTTCACTTTCTGCCATAAGGGTGGTGTCATCTGCATATCTGAGGTGATTGATATTTCTCCTGGCAATCTTGATTCCAGCTTGTGCTTCTTCCAGCCCAGTGTTTCTCATGATGTACTCTGCATAGAAGTTAAATAAGCAGGGTGACAATATACAGCCTTGACGAATTCCTTTTCCTATTTGGAACCAGTCTGTTGTTCCAGTGGTCATGTATGGATGTGAGAGTTGGACTATAAAGAAAGCTGAGCGCCGAAGAATTGATGCTTTTGAGCTGTGGTGTTGGAGAAGACTATTGAGTCCCTTGCACTGCGAGGACATCCTACCAGTCCATCCTAAAGGAAATCAGTCCTGAGTATTGATTGGAAGGACTGATGTTGAAGCTGAAACTCTGATACTTTGGCCCCCTGATGTGAAGAAATGACTCATTTGAAAAGACCCTGATGCTGGGGAAGTTTGAAGGCGGGAGGAGAAGGGGGTGGCAGAGGATGAGATGGATGGTGTCACTGACTCAATGGACATGAGTTTGAGTAAACTTCATGAGTTCGTGATGGAGAGGGAGGCCTGGTGTGCTGGAGTCCATGGGGTTGCAAAGAGTTGGACAGGACTGAGCAACTGAACTGAACTGAACTGAAGTTAAGTGGTTAAGTTCACACACTTGGTAAGTCATAAAGCTAGAGTCTTTCTTTACTTTGCTCTTCCATCACATTGGGCTGCCTCTGTCAATCAATTAGACTGGACTATGGGTTAGGGGCAGCTAAGAAGGAACTTCTATGCATAATCCATTGCCATTCTGTGGCCTTAAACTAGCAACCACTCTGTTACTAGGCAGCACTAAGAACTTTACATGGATTAATGCATTTTATTTTTGTGAGATAATTGCTACTGGTATCTGCACTATATAAAAACGAACCCACAAACAATACTCAAAGGGAAATAAAATTTGACTCTTTTTTTTTTTTTTAAGATTTTTGTTTGTTTGTTCGATGTGGACCATTTTTAAAGTCTTTATTCAGTCTGTTGCAACACTGTTGTCTTCTGTTTTGTTTTTTTTCGTAGCTACCATGTGGGATCTTACCTCCCAAGCTGGGATTCAACCTGCATCCCCTGTATTGGAAGGCGAAGTCTTAACCACTGAGTCACCTTGATTGATTGACTGGGAATTCACCACTGGAAGTCACCTTGATTGACTGATTCAAGGGGAAGTCTCATTGATTCTTAATCATACCCAGTAGAGACATAACCTGTTGGGAGATAGTTCCAAACCGTCTTCCATATGTTTGTTCATCTTAGGAGCAGAGGCACCGATCGCCTCTGTTCCGGCCTATCTTTTCCAGCATGTCTGTATGGGGAAGAGTCTTGAAAGCTAGGAATTGTGTCCTCTGAAACAAAAGTCAGGCAGGCTTACTATCTAGCATAGTAAAGTGAGTAAGACAGTGTTTCCCTTTGGATGGAGGGCCAGGCAAGCTTACTGCACATTATAAAAGATTTGCGTTCCCATACCCAGAGTCCCTCTCCTGAAACACAACCTGTTGTGTATTCAGGTGTGAACTGACCCTTTTTGAATCACCCCATGGGAATTGGGGCTTAGAGAACTGACAAAAATGTTAATACTCTAACAGTTGCTATTGCTGTGAGTAGTAAATTGGCCTTTGTCTTTGACACAGGAGTCTTATGTGTCATACCAATATCCATTAAACTGTGACCAGCAAACTTACTAGCTTACAAGTAGAGTACAAATCTCTGAACCTTCAGAGCTATATCAAATTCAATTCAGTATGAGTCCAAAACCCATAGTCTTTACCATTGTACTTTTGTGCTAACTGTTGTGTGCTCAGAGGTAAAGTGATATAAGCTGAATGATATTATCTTTTCTCCTTCCTCATTGAGCCATCTTTTTCATTCACAATACTTCCTGAGGAAAATGGCAGTTTTGACTTGTAAGCCAGCTCTGATTCTGTTTTGTTGTCCTTTATACCACTGTTAGAAGATGTTTTAGACTCTGACAGTGAACCCCCTCAGTAACTAGGTTTGGGGTATGGAGGAAGGAGTCTGTGGTCTTCTGATTCTGTGGGGATAAAATAGGGAACTTAACCTGGGGTCAAGGTGGGAGCAAATACCAAGCAACTTGACACCATTTTTCCTCATCTTACTTGTCCTTTCAACACACACACACACACACACACCCACACCCACACACACACACACACACAGAAAGCTCTAAATTACAGTTACTGGCTTATATACCCAGTAGTTTGCAGTTTACTGGCCTATTTGAACTCATCCTATGAGCTGAATTTACCACAATAGCCTTCATGTATATATATATAATTCTTCACCATTAACCAATTACAAAAATGCAAGCATTAGTTGCCTATTTGAGTACAGCAATCATTTTGTAAGGTTCAGAGAGGTTAGGTAACTTGCCAAGAGTCATACTGTTCTAGAATTAGAACTTGAACCAGATCTACTGACTTCCTGCTCAGTGACTTCTCTGCAAAGATTTCTCTCACTGAATTTTTCTTTAGTTCAAACCGGCCTTCATACCCTTTGTAAGGATGTCCATGCTTTAACAAGAAATGAGCCCTCAGCTAATCTCAAATGAGCAACAAACTAGATAATTTCAGTCTACAGGGAAGTGATCAAAATCTTGCCTCTCCAATATTCCGAACTAAAGGAAAGCATGAAAGTGCAATTTGGAGGTCAAGGAGCACACGGTAAGTATTCAATTTGTATTGATTGAGTCATAAATTAATGGAATTTCTCTCCATAGAATAATACATACCATCTCTGTCTTCCACCTTCTTATTATTAGATAAGTATGGATTCCCAGGTGGCTCAGTGGCAAAGAATCTGCCTGCCAATGCAGGAGAGGCAGAAGATGCAATTTCAATACTTGGGTCAGGAAGAATCCTTGGAGGAGGAAGTGGCAACCCACTCTAGTATTCTTTTTTTTCCCCCAAGTTTTGATAGGAAATTCTTCAGTTCAGTTCAGTCGCTCAGTCATGTCTGATTCTTCACAACCGCATGAATCGCAGCACACCAGGCCTCCCTGTCCATCACCAACTCCAAGAGTTCACTCAGACTCACGTCCATCAAGTCAGTGATGCCATCCAGCCATCTCATCCTCTGTCGTCCCCTTCTCCTCCTGCCACAATCCCTCCCAGCATCAGAGTCTTTTCCAATGAGTCAACTCTTTGCATGAGGTGGCCAAAGTACTGGAGTTTCAGCTTCAGCATCATTCCTTCCAAAGAAATCCCAGGGCTGATCTTCAGAATGGACTGTTTGGATCTCCTTGCAGTCCAAGGGACTCTCAAGAGTCTTCTCCAACACCACAGCTCAAAAGCATCAATTCTTTGGCACCCAGCTTTCTTCACAGTCCAACTCTCACATCCATACATGACCACTGGAAAAACCATAGCCTTGACTAGATGGACCTTTGTTGGCAAACTAATGTCTCTGCTTTTGAATATGCTATCTAGGTTGGTCATAACTTTTCTTCCAAGGAAATTCTTAGATAACTTAAAACATAGAGACCCATACACTTCCAACTTAAAATGATTCCAAAGTTACAAAATTTATAAGTAAATCACGGGCAAGCTCTGAACCACATGTACCATGAGTTCACTCCAGATACAGACCAAAATACCATTAAAGCTGATTCACACGCAATGGACTAGATGACATGTGACAAGCGATACCAGCAGGAGACGCAAGAGATGACCTAACTGCATAAGGTGAAGCAACTTCGATAAAAACTGTTGGGTTGCATCACACTGAGAGTCTTCAAGTGCAGGGCCCAGTTTACATGGTCACGGCCCTTGGTGCAGGTGCACGGTCAGGACAGTGGCTGCAGGGCACAACACTGTCCCCTGCCCTGACAGGGTTGGGAAGTTTTCTTTGGAGTCAGTTCCTGCGAGTCCTGCCAGCTCCACCCTTGGGGTCCTTGGCACCAGCCTGGGAGAGGCAGGTAAGTGGACAGGCTCTAAAGGGCTGCCTGCTGATGCGCCCTCGCAGGGTCACATACGTAAATCCAGGAACAAGACATTTCTGCCTGGACATGACGATGGCTCCAGACCCAGAAAAAGATGCTCTCGGGTGGGCATGGACTGGTTCCAGGGCCTAGGAGTTGTCCACCACTGCTCGGGGTCTTCTCGGAATCCCATGGTCCCCAGGTCAACCGGGTCCTCTTGAAAGCCAGCTTCACGCTGAGGACCCTGCAGAAGGTGTCAGCTTTGCCTGTGGAAGGCCGATGGAAAGCCTCCCACCACCACCTTGCGCCGGGTCGAGACCCCAGCGTCCCAGGGGCGCGTGGGCCGGCTGGGCTGTCAGGGGATGGACGCTCTCCTTCCTCTGGCGGCAAGGCAAGGGCGGTGGCTGCACCTACTGCAGTCACAGGTGGCCCCACCTCCTGCAGTCACAGGTGGCCCTAGCACGTCAGGTCCGGGGCTTCTCCAGCTTGTCCCCCGGGCTCTGCCTGTGCCTCACCAGGGTGCGGCCACGGCAGCTGTGGGACGTGCATTCGGCGTCGAGGTGCAGGTCGTGCTTGCACGGCACGTTGACCGGAGCCAGTCAGGCGCCCGACGACGCGTCCTCACCGTGTAGGCATGCAGGTCCTCTCGGCACAGGTGCAGGTGGTGCGCCAGGTCGGGCAGGAGCACACGGCTGCCGCCAAGTGCATACGGGAGGGAGTGGTGGCACAGCTGCCTGTGGTCCCGGGCTGGCCACGGCCACAGCCCCTGAAGAAGCCCTGGTAGAAGCAGCGGCAGCGGTGGTGGTGGTGGAAGCGGGGCGTGGGGAGGGGTGGGGTTGGGGGGTGGGGTTGCGGGCTCGCGAACGCGTCGTTGTCTGCTTTGAGCGGGAACTCGAAGGCCACGTACTCTTCTAGCCAGGCCAGTACGGCCGGCTCCTTGGCCGTGAGGTCCTAGGCGTCATGCGGCCTGGGCGGCAGCAGGTCACCACGCTGGCCTGCTCTGGCTCCAGGGAGTGCCGCTCCTCGTCGCCCAGCCACACACACGTCGTTAGAAATTTTATTCCTACCTCATAGGAATGTCAATCAGATAATTTTCAGAGCAAAACTTCCTCCAGATGTGCCAGTGTCTTAAGAAGTTTTCTTTTCTTTTCTTTCTAAATTCCTCAAAACTTTTATGTGAAAGTACTGTTTCAGTGATTGAGGAAATGAGAATGATGAATTAAAAAACCACCTCTTTTATTGAATATGTTGCATTCCTGAGGTGATTTCAGAAATATATGCAACCAGCTCCACCCCCACCCCCCCCAAAAAAAAGCATGAAAGATGACCGTTGTAGAGAAAAGGTCAAGTCGTTGTATGGGAACAGATAAACGGAGTCCAGTTAGCACTACTGGTAATGGCTTTATTACAAAGATGTGTTTGAACCAACCGAGTCTTCCAGGGTGGGTAGGATTTTGTTAGAGAGAAGAGACCATTCCTGGCAGAAGGAATAGCATAGACATAAGGGATGGAAAATAAAAGTGAAAACTAAATGAGAGGGAAAAGTAGAATTATGGGGTTTGGGGAAAAATACAATGGACAGTGAAGACAGGAAAGTAGGAGAGGGTTAGAGTGAAGAGTGTTCAATGACGTTTGTGGACACAATGCACGTTGATTTATAGTCTTTGCCGAGTCATTGAAGTTATCTGGGGAGAGATGTAGCATGAATCATACTCTCCACAACACGAATTACATGTGTTGGCTGCATTTTCTAGAAACAGAAATGGAAACTTAGAAAAATAACCTTCCCTATGTCACCATATTGGTGACAAAGGAAAGCTTACAGCCCAAGTCTTTTTCTTACGTGGCAGCCTCCAGCATGGAAAATGACCACTTTTGTAGTCCTTTCCATCACTACTAAGGAACAAAAACAGAATGCTGAAGGTAAATGGCCTGGTATAATTGCAGTGGGGAAAACTGGCAGTCCCTTTTCATTTTCTAATTCAAGGATTCTTAAATTTTAGAGTGCGTACAAATGACCTGGGATTCAGATTCAGGAGGTGTGGGAAATCACCTGAAATTCTGAATATCTAATAAGTTTCCTGGGAATCCTGATGCCTTTGATTCTGGAACCAAATTTTGCACAGCAGGGCTCCCCAATGTGCCTCTTGCCTCCTAGCCCTATATTGAAGACACACATGTACTTTAAATTTCACGCACCTTCCCCAAAATGAGCTCAGTAACATTTCCTTTTGTGTGTTACTCTGCGTGGGTTGTGTCTCTGGCTTGTGAAGGAGAATTGAATTTGTGAAGGAGAATTGACTTTGCAAGAGCACCTAGTACTGTCTGACCCATGTGGCCTGGCTTGGCTTGGCTATCCATGTTCTTATTGGAAATCCCTCCTTTCTTTTATAAGGGAGGTCCCCAGCCTTTTTGGCATGAGGGACCAGTTTTGTGGAAATCAATTTTTCCACAGACTGAGGGGCAGGATGGAGCATGCAGCGTAGATCCCTCACGTGGGCAGTTCACAGTAGGGTTCCGTGCTTCTAGATCTGACTGGAGGCAGAGCTCAGACAGTAATATGAGCTCTGGGAGTGGCTGTAAATATAGAAGAAGCTTTGTTGGCTCCCCACCTGCTCACCTCCTGCTGAGTGGCCAGCTCCTAACAGGCCACGGACTGGTACCTGGAGCTGGGGACCCCGGCTCTATTACGTCTACAGCTCACTCTCTTCTCTCAGTGATTCTTTCCAAGTGAAAATATAGATTAATTATTTTAGGGGAAAAAAATCAATGAAAAATTAGGATTTTATTTCTTGTGAAAGAAAGTTCAAATTTAAAGAACTTTATGAATTACCATTTCTAAGCTAAAATCACTTGGTGATTTAGAAGTTCAGAAATTAAGCTATGATGCTTTAGGCAGCTTCTGCTTTGGAAGATCTGAGCCCTGTTCAGAGGAGCCCTGGCTCCCGCAGGTTTCTCTCCACTCTGTATCGTCTCTATGAATTCTGAGAAGCAGGTCTCTGGGCTGACTGTGCCAAGAGCATCACGGGTCTCAGCCTTATTTGCTCTCTGCCATTAGACTCCATTTCTTCTCCAGTGCCCTTTCTTTTTTCCTCTCTCTCTCTCTCTCTGCACTTTGAAGCCCGTCTCATTATTTTTCTTTGATCTCTAGTTTCTCTGACTTCTTTCTATTGTCTTTTTGTTAGTTGTCATGGGAATAGTATTAGTTGAAAGGGCCAAATCACGAGGCTACAGGCAGACCTAGTCTGTACTCAAACATCCATGGAATACTTGTTGCATCTGGAGAAAACTAAGTGATCCCTCATCACTTCTTAAGGCAGAGAACAACAACAATAGCAAAACCCCAAGACTTAGTGAGAAACTGACTTTTCCAGCGAATCTGTCTCCTGACTGATTAGACACATGAACCTTAGCTTATGCACGTTCCTTTATCTTCACTGATACGGAGACGAGGAAGAGCTGACAACCATGGATTCCTTAGAGTGCACCAGATGCTGTGCAAGGTAACTTCCATCTATAACTCATTTTAGCCTCACAAAAGCTATGTAAAGTGGCAATCACTGTCTCTGTGGTACAGAGGAAGAGACTTAAGTTTCAGAGAGGGTAAGCAGGTTTCTTAGAGCTGCTCAAACTAACCAGTGGCAGAGCTAAAATGAAAACTCAAGGCTCTGTAATAACAAATCCATAGGAATGATAAAGACTAAGAGTGGAGGTTAATGAAGAACAAGGGAACAAAAAGCAGAAAATATCAACAAAAGAAAAAGTTCGTTCATTAAAAAAAATCATTGAAATCGGTAAGCTTCAAGCTGGGTGAATCATGAAAAAATAAGAGAAAACACAAATGATTAACGTCAGTAATGAAAGAACAGGCATCACTAACAATGCTACGTAGACAGTGAATGCATAGTAAGAGACTAGCATACATAGAATGCCCACAAACTGGATACATTAGATGGAACTGCTAAGTCCCTGAGATACAAATTATCCAAACTGACACCAAAATAAGTCCTAAAATTGCCCTGTACTTACTAAAAAAATTGATTTCATAGTTAACAATCTTCCCACCAACAAACTCAAGGGCCAAATGGTTTCATTGGTGAATTCCATTGAACATATAAGGAAGAAATAATACCAGTCTTATATGAACTCTTTTAGAAAATATAAAAAGAGGTCCACATTAACCTGATACCAAAACCAACAAAGATTAGAAGAACAAAAGCTACAGACCAATATAACTCATGAATAGGGATGCAGAAATCCTCAAAAATATGTTACCAAATAAAATTTAGTAATACATCAAAGTGATAATACATTAGGAAGAAAATCAATTTATTATGGAAATTCAGGTTTGTTTAATATTTGTAAATAAATCATTGCCATTCAAAACATTAAGAATAAAAGACAAAATATCCTATGACCCTGCAATTCCATTTCTAGGTGTTTACCAAACAACAACAACAAAAACTAAAATCACATGATAGGTCAAAATAAAAGCCTTTTGTGCACACAAAAGAATTTGTATGTATATGTTTGAAATAGCTTTCTTCATAAGAGCTGAAAGCTGGAAAAAGCCAAGATGTCCATTAATAGGTGGACAGATGAACACGTTGTTGTATATTCATACAATGAGATACGACTTGGTTATAAAATGAAGCAATGTCTGATAAATTCAAGACTGCAGGTGAGTTTCAAACATACACAAAGAGAAGCCAGCTCAAAAAAGAGTACATATGCTTCCATTTCTTTAAAATTCCTGAGTAGGTAAAACCAAGTTACATTGATAGAAATCAGAGCAGCTGTTGCTTCCAGAGAGATATAGTGATTTGCTTGAAGTGACAGGAGGGATCGTTCTGAGATAATGGGATGTTCTCTTTCGATAGGTGTGTTTGTTATAAAAGTATATGTTTCTATCAAAACCTTCCAACCCACATACTTAGGATGTGTGTATTTCACTGTTTGTAATTGATGCCTCAGGAAAAAACCAAATCAAGTTATTGTCAGCTGAAACATGTCACTGGCTACGCAGACCACATCAAACCTGTTAAGGAAAACTCTTACTTTGCTGAAAGGATGAAATACAGTGTAGACTCAATGATGAGCAGATCTATTGAGAGAATTGCTTCCAAAGGTATGAGAAATATGGATGAAAGGGAAGAACTGAGGGAATGGGGGAAAGTTAGACTGCAAAGAGGGAGAAAAGCACATGGTACATGGGACTGAGTAAAGGGCAACTCTAATTGTGGAGAAATTTAACCTTCTTGTTAAATCTAGTCACTCTGGTGACTCAGATGGTAAAGTATCTGAGTTTGATCCCTGGGTTGGGAAGATCCCCTGCAGGAGGGCATGGTAACCCACTCCAGTATTCTTGCCTGGAGAATCCCCATGGACAGAGGTGCCTGGCAAGTTGCAGTCCAGGGGTTGCAAAGAGTTAGACATGACTGAGCGATTAAGGCCTTGGACTGCAAGGAGATCCAACCAGTCCATTCTGAAGGAGATCAGCCCTGGGATTTCTTTGGAAGGAATGATGCTAAAGCTGAAACTCCAGTAGTTTGGCCACCTCATGTGAAGAGTTGACTCATCGGAAAAGATTCTGATATTGGGAGGGATTGGGGGCAGGAGGAGAAGGGGACGACAGAGGATGAGATGGCTGGATGGCATCACTGACTCGATGGATGTGAGTCTGAGTGAACTCCGGGAGTTGTTGATGGACAGGGAGGCCTGGTGTGCTGCAATTCATGGGGTCGCAAAGAGTCGGACATGACTGAGTGACTGAACTGAATTGAGCGATTAAGCACACACACACACACACCCTCCTCAGGGCTTGCTTCCCAGGTGGCTCAAATGGTAAAGACGCCACCTGTCAATGCAGGAGACACGGGTTCAATCCATGGGTTGGGAAGATACCCTGGTGAAGGCAATGGCAACCCACTCCAGTATTCTTGCCTGGGAAATCCCATGGACAGAGGGGCCATGGGGTTGCAAACAGTCATGGGGTTGCAAACAGTCAGACTCAATGACTAAACAACAACATCCACCACCTCAGGGCTCAGTGACCTGTCTATAAATATAGCATGCTGGGACAGGTGAATCTCCTTTCTCTACTGCGAATCTCATGGTCAAGAAGGAAAGAGGTGATTCATGGGTTCCTCTTGCTCTACAGGCTGGGGGGGTCCTCCCCCAAGATTGTGTTTATTGACGAAGACATATTATAGAGAAGGACATCTACTCACTTAGTAGATGCTTATTGAGCTGCTGGTACATGCACAGTGCTTGTCAAGGAGCTGTGGATACAACAAAAACAAATGAGGCAAAGTCCCTGTTCTCATGGAGTATACCTTCCAGTGAAATGTAGAGACACCAGTCAGCAAGCAAGCGAATGTGTACATGCTGTGTACGAAGCAACCAGGGGAGTCTCTACCTCCAGGCCTCCTGGCTCCAGTGATCCAGGCTGCGGGGAGAAGGAAGGTTGAACGAGGGTGCAAGGGGAACAGACCCTGGGAGTGGTCCCTGGGGCTATCTGGCAGAGCCTGTGTGCTGTCCCAAAGGGTAGGGCGAGCCCAGAGGATTAATGGGACATTTGCCATCCAGACAGGTTCAATGTAAGAGGGAGGCGGGAAGGAGGAGTGTTTGGGGATTGCATTCCTGAAGTGAGGCAAGTAGCTTTCAGGAGTACCATGTCCTGCTCCAGGCAGTGGGTTAAGCTCTTTTCTGCAATATCTTAAGTCTCCATGAGTCAGGTACTATTATTATCTGTTTTTACAGGTGAGGAAACCGAGGCACAGCAAGGTTAAGCAACTTGCACAAAGTAACACAGCTATTAAGCAGCACCACTGGGACTAGGTCCAGTGTGAGCTGGCCCCACTATCCATGCTCTTACCCATTCCTGTTTACTGCCCTCTCCCTCTCCCACAGAGTCCAAAAGACTGTTCTATACATCTGTGTCTCTTTTGCTGTCTTGCATACAGGGTTATTGTTACCATCTTTCTAAATTCCATATATATGCATTAGTATACTGTATTGGTGGTTTTCTTTATGGCTTACTTCACTCTGTATAATAGGCTCCAGTTTCATCCACCTCATTAGAACTGATTCAAATGTATTCTTTTTAATGGCTGAGTAATACTCCATTGGAAAAGACTCTGATGCTGGGAGGGATTGAGGGCAAGAGGAGAAGGGGACGCTATAGGATGAGATGGCTGGATGGCATCACTGACTCGATGGACGTGAGTCTCAGTGAACTCCGGGAATTGGTGATGGACAGGGAGGCCTGGCATGCTGCGATTCATGGGGTCGCAGAGAGTCAGACACGACTTAGCGACTGATCTGATCTGGATACTCCACTGTGTATATGTACCACAGCTTTCTTATCCATTCATCTGCTGATGGACATCTAGGTTGCTTCCATGTCCTGGCTATTATAAACAGTGCTGCGATGAACATTGGGGTACACGTGTCTCTTTCAATTCTGATTGCCTTGGTGTGTATGCCCAGCAGTGCGATTGCTGGGTCTTCCGGAAGTTCTATTTCCAGTTTTTTAAGGAATCTCCACACTGTTCTCTGTAGTGGCTGAACTAGTTTGCATTCCCATCAACAGTGTAAGAGGGTTCCCTTTTCTCCACACCCTCTACAGCATTTATTGCTTGTAGACTTTTGGATAATTGCCATTCTGACTGGCATGAAATGGTACCTCATTGTGGTTTTGATTTTCATTTCTCTGATAATGAGTGATGTTGAGCATCTTTTCATGTGTTTGTTAGCCATCTGTATGTCTTCTTTGGAGAAATGTCTATTTAGTTCTTTGGCCCATTTTTTGATTGGGTCATTTATTTTTCTGGAATTGAGCTGCAGGAGTTGCTTATATATTTTTGAGATTAGTTGTTTCTCAGTTGCTTCATTTGCTATTATTTTCTCCCATTCTGAAGGCTGTCTTTTCACCTTGCTTATAGTTTCCTTTGTGGTGCAGAAGCTTTTAATTTTAATTAGGTCCCATTTGTTTATTTTTGCTTTTATTTCCAATATTCTGGGAGGTGGGTCATAGAGGATCCTGCTGTGATTTATGTCAGAGAGCCTTTTGCCTATGTTCTCCTCTAGGAGTTTTATATTTTCTGGTCTTCCATTTAGATCTTTAATCCATTTTGAGTTTATTTTTGTGTATGGTGTTAGAAAGTGTTCTAGTTTCATTCTTTTACAAGTGGTTGACCAGTTTTCCCAGCACCACTTGTTAAAGAGATTGTTTTTTCTCCATTGTATATTCTTGCCTCCTTTGTCAAAGATAAGGTGTCCATAGGTGCGTGGGTTTATCTCTGGGCTTTCTATTTTGTTCCATTGATCTATATTTCTGTCTTTGTGCCAGTACCATACTGTCTTGATGACTGTGGCTTTGTAGTAGAGCCTGAAGTCAGGCAGGTTGATTCCTCCAGTTCCATTCTTCTTTCTCAAGATTGCTTTGGCTATTCGAGGTTTTTTGTATTTCCATACAAGTTGTGAAATTATTTGTTCTAGCTCTGTGAAAAATACCGGTGGTAGCTTGATAGGGATTGCATTGAATCTAAAGGTTGCTTTGGGTAGTATACTCATTTTCACTATATTGATTCTTCAGATCCATGAACATGGTATATTTCTCCATCTATTAGTGTCCTCTTTGATTTCTTTCACCAGTGTTTTATAGTTTTCTATATATAGGTATTTAGTTTCTTTAGGTAGACACATTCCTGAGTATTTTATTCTTTTCGTTGCAATGGTGAATGGAATTGTTCTCTTAATTTCTTTCTATTTTCTCATTATTAGTGTATAGGAATGCAAGGGATTTCTGTGTGTTGATTTTATATCTTGCAACTTTACTATATTCATTGATGAGCTCTAGTAATTTTCTGGTGGAGTCTTTAGGGTTTTCTATGTAGGGACCATGTCATCTGCAAACAGTGAGAGTTTTACTTCTTCTTTTCCAATTTGCTCTGATTGCTGTGGCCAAAACTTCTAAAACTATGTTGAATAGTACTGGCGAGAATGGGCACCCTTGTCTTGTTCCTGACTTTAGGGGAAATGTTTTCAGTTTTTCACCATTGAGGATAATGTTTGCTGTGGGTTTGTCATATATAGCTTTTATTACACTGAGGTATGTTTCTTCTATTCCTGCTTTCTGGAGAGATTTTTTTTTTTTAATAATAAATGGATGATGAATTTTGTCAAAGGCTTTCTCTCCATCTATTGAGATAATCATATGGCTTTCATTTTTCAATTTGTTAATGTGGTGTATTACATTGATTGATTTGTGGATATTGAAGAATCCTTGCATCCCTGGGATAAAGCCCACTTGGTCATTGTGTATGATCTTTTTAATGTATTGTTGGATTCTGATTGCTAAAATTTTATTAAGGATTTTTGCATCTATGGTCATCAGTGATATTGGCCTGTAGTTTTCTTTTTTTGTGGCATCTTTGTCAGGTTTTGGTATTAGGGTGATGGTGGCCTCATAGAATGAGTATGGAAGTTTACCTTCCTCTGCAATTTTCTGGAAGAGTTTGGGTAGGATAGGTATTAGCTCTTCTCTAATTTTTGGTAGAATTCAGCTGTGAAGCTGCCTGGACCTGGGCTTTTGTTTGCTGGAAGATTTCTGATTACAGTTTCAATTTCTGTGCTTGTGATGGGTTCTGTTAAGATTTTCTATTTCTTTCTGGTTCAGTTTGGGAAAGTTGTACTTTTCTAAGAATTTGTCCATTTTTTCCACGTTGTCCATTTTATTGGCATATAATTGCTGATAGCAGTCTCTTATGATCCTTTGTATTTCTGTGTTGTCTGTTGTGATGTCTCCATTTTCATTTCTAATTTTATTGATTTGATTTTTCTCCCTTTGTTTCTTGATGAGTCTGGCTAATGGTTTGTCAATTTTATTTATCCTTTCAAAGAACCAGCTTTTGGCTTTGTTGATTTTTGCTATGGTCTCTTGTTTCTTTTGCATTTATTTCTGCCCTAATTTTTAAGATTTCTTTCCTTCTACTCACCCTGGGGTTCTTCATTTCTTCCTTTTCTAGTTGCTGTAGGTGTAGAGTTAGGTTATTTATTTGACTTTTTTCTTGTTTCTTGAGGTGTGCCTGTATTGCTATGAACTTTCCCCTTAGCACTGCTTTTACAGTGTCCCACAGGTTTTGATTTGTTGTGTTTTCACTTTCATTCATTTCTATGCATATTTTGATTTCTTTTTTGATTTTTTCTGTGATTTGTTGGTTATTCAGCAGCATGTTGTTCAGCCTCCATATTTTGGAATTTTTAATAGTTTTTCTCCTGTAATTGAGATCTAATCTTACTGCATTGTGGTCAGAAAAGATGCTTGGAATGATTTAAATTTTTTTGAATTTACCAAGGCTAGATTTATGGCCCAGGATGTGATCTATCCTGGGGAAGGTTCCGTGTGCACTTGAGAAAAATGTGAAATTCATTGTTTTGGGGTGAAATGTCCTATAGATATCAATTAGGTCTAACTGGTCTATTGTTTCATTTAAAGTTTGTGTTTCCTTTTAATTTTCTGTTTAGTTGATCTATCCACGGGTGTGAGTGGGGTATTAAAGCCTCCCACTATTACTGTGTTACTGTTAATTTCCCCTTTCATACTTGTTAGCATTTGTCTTACATATTGCAGTGCTCCTATGTTGGGTGCATATATATTTATAATTGTTATATGTTCTTGGATTGATCCTTTGATCATTATGTAGTGTCCTTCTTTGTCTCTTTTCACAGCCTTTTTTTTAAAGTCTATTTTATCTGATATGAGTACTGCTACTCCTGCTTTCTTTTGGTCCCTATTTGCATGGAAAATCTTTTCCAGCCCTTCACTTTCAGTCTGTATGTGTCCCCTGTTTTGAGGTGGGTCTCTTGTAGACAACATATATAGGGGTCTTGTTTTTGTATCCATTCAGCCAGTCTTTGTCTTTTGGTTGGGGCATTCAACCCATTTACGTTTAAGGTAATTATTGATAAGTATGGTCCCATTGCCATTTACTTTATTCTTTTGGGTTCGAGTTTATACACCCTTTTTGTGTTTCCTGTCTAGAGAATCTCCTTTAGCATTTGTTGGAGAGCCAGTTTGGTGGTGCTGAATTCTCTCAGCTTTTGCTTGTCTGTAAAGCTTTTGATTTCTCCTTCATATTTGAATGAGATCCTTGCTGGGTACAGTAATCTGGGCTGTAGGTTATTTTCTTTCATCACTTTGAGTATGTCTTGCCATTCCCTCCTGGCCTGAAGAGTTTCTATTGAAAGATCAGCTGCTATCCTTATGGGAATCCTCTTGTGTGTTATTTATTGTTTTTCCCTTGCTGCTTTTAATATTTGTTCTTTGTGCTTTATCTTTGTTAATTTGATTAATATGTGTCTTGGGGTGTTTCGCCTTGGGTTTATCCTGTTTGGGACTCTCTGGGTTTCTTGGACTTGGGTGATTATTTCCTTCGCAATTTTAGGGAAGTTTATAACAATTATCTCCTCAAGTATTTTCTCATGGTCTTTCTTTTTGTCTTCTTCTTCTGGGACTCCTATGATTCAAATGTTGGGGCATTTAACACTGTCCTAGAGGTCTCTGAGATTGTCCTTATTTCTTTTTATTCGTTTTTCTTTTTTCCTCTCTGATTCATTTATTTCTACCATTCTATCTTCTAATTCACTAATCCTATCTTCTGCCTCTGTTATTCTACTATTTGTTGCCTCCAGAGTGTTTTTGATTTCATTTATTGCATTATTCATTATATATTGACTCTTTTTTATTTCTTCTAGGTCCTTGTTAAACCTTTCTTGCATCTTCTCAATCCTTGTCTCCAGGCTATTTATCTGTGATTCCATTTTGATTTCAAGATTTTGGATCAATTTCACTATCATTATTCGGAATTCTTTATCAGGTAGATTCCCTATCTCTTCCTCTTTTGTTTGGTTTGCTGTGCATTTATCCTGTTCCTTTACCTGCTGGGTATCCCTCTGTCTCTTCATCTTGTTTATATCGCTGAGTTTGGGGTGGCCTTTCTGTATTCTGGCAGTTTGTGGAGTTCTCTTTATTGCGGAGTTTCCTCACTGTGGGTGGGGTTGTACAGGTGGCTTGTCAAGATTTCTTGGTTAGGGAAGCTTGTGTCAGTGTTCTGGTGGGTGGAGCTGGATTTCTTCTCTCTGGAGTGCAATGAAGTGTCCAGTAATGAGTTATGAGATGTCAATGGTTTTGGAGTAACTTTTGGGAAGCCTGTATATTGAAGCTCAGGGCTGTGTTCCTGTGTTGCTGGAGATTTTGCATTGTATGTCTTGCTCTGGAAATTGTTGGCCTTGGGGTGGTGCTTGGTTTCAGTGTAGGTATGGACGCGTTTGATGAACTCCTGTCAATTAATGTTCCCTGGAGTCAGGAGTTCTCTAGTGTTCTCAGGGTTTGGACTTAAGCCTCCTGCTTCTGGTTTTCAGTCTTATTTTTACAGTAATCTCAAGACTTCTCCGTCTATACAGCACCATTGATAAAATATCTAGGTTAAAGATGAAACGTTTCTCCACAGTGAGGGACATCCAGAGAGGTTCACAGAGTTACATGGAGAAGAGAAGAGGGAGGAGGGAGTTAGAGGTGACCTGAATGAAATGAGGTGGAATCAATAGAGGAGAGAGCAAGCTATCCAGTAATCACTTCCTTATGTGCACTCTACAACTGGACCGCTCAGAGATGTTCATGGAGTTATACAGAGAAGAGAAGAGGGAGGAAGGAGACAGAGGTGGCCAGGAGGATAAAAGGGGGGAATCAAAAGGAGAGAGACAGATCCAGCCAGTAATCAGTTTCCTAAGTGTTCTCCACCATCTGGAACACACAGAGATTCACAGTGGGTAGGGAGGAGACAGAGGCAACCTGGTGGAGAAAAAGGAGAGTCCAAAGGGGGAGAGAGAGGTCAAGCCAGTAACTTGCTCCCAAGTAAAAATGGGTACTGAAGATTGGGTTCTTAAAGGTACAAAATTGATAACAAATACCAAAAAGCACAGATTAAAAATCTAGAGTTTGGAATTTCAAAAATACAATATTAAAGAAAAGAAGAAAAAAAAAAAAAAGAGAAAAAATCACAAAAATGATTATATATATATATATATATATATATATATAATTTGCTTTTAAAAATAGGTCTTTTTTTTTGCAAAGTAATAGTAGGTTATAAAAGTGAAAATTAAAGGAGTAATAGAGGACTTAAAATTAAAAAAAAAAAAAAAAAGAATGATCATAAAAATAATAAAAATATATCTAGGACTTTCTCTGGTGGTGTTGTGGGTATTGTGGGGTCAATTCATTTTCAGATAGTTCCTTGGTCCAGCTTATATTTCTCAAATCTATAGGCTCCTTCCCATGTAGTCGGTACTAACGACAGGGTTTTAATCTATTGCACCTGTCACTTCCAAGGGGGTTCCCTCTGTTTTAGCTTCTTCTGTTTGCTGGTCTCTTCAGTGTCTGATTTCCACCCTGACACAAAGGGGGCGGTAGTGGACACTCTTTTAGGCTCACTTGTTCAGTCGTGCTGTGGGGAGGGAGGGACACTTCTTTCAAAGACAATGGGCTGCTTTTCTGGGTGCCTGATGTCCTCTGCTGGCATTCAGAAGTTGTTTGTGGAATTTACTCAGCGTTTAAATGTTCTTTTGATGAATTTGTGGGGGAGAAAATGGTCTCCCCCTCCTATTCTTCTGCCATCTTAGGACCACCCCCTCAATTCCCAATTTTTTTTTTTTTAAAGTACTATGATATTTACATTCAAAGCTTTGTTATTTCCTCATTTTCATTGCTGTAGTTATTCTAGGGGGTTGTATTGGTGGAAGGGCAGAAGCTGGCAGGATCCTCTAACAGGTAAGGGCTCTATTAGCAGTGACAAGATAGGAAAACATCCAGGGAGGCTGTCTGGAATATGAAAGGTGAGTATGATAGATGACAAGCTCCTGAGTCTTCGCCAAACATCACTGAGAGGTGGCTGCGGAAGTCAGGGCGAGGTGAGGTCCCCGGGCCATCCATGTCCCTGCTAAATCAATAACTGTCAGGGCCGGGCAAGAAGGATGGAGGTGCTGCAAGGAGGTCGAACTTCTCAAGGTTCCCTGAAGTTTGCAGGCGGAGCTCTCAGCGGCAAGGATGCGTTTTACAACACAAGGACTCAAGGATGCTGGGGAGGGAAGCAGGCAGCATTACGACTTCCTTTCCACCTCCACAGTGGGCTGTAAATGGAGAGAAATGGGGAAAGTGTCCAGGACAATCGCCTCTCCCAGCAGCAAATGTCTAGCCTGGGAAGGGCGGCGGCTGACGACCAGGAGGCTCACATCTGCCTGAGGATGTCCCTCACGGTAACCGCGATTCTCAGATGGGGGAGGGACTTCATCAGGGTGTGGGGTAAGAGGTCAGGTAAAGCCGGAAAACCACACAAGAAAATGACTCCCCCCTCCCACTTTCCTGCCCCCTTTCACTTCTTCTCTCCCTTCCCAGCCAAGGGCTTCTCAACACAGTGTTTTCCCAGCCATGCTCTGCATTGCCCTGGGCATCCCCCACTTTGTCTCCATGGCCGTAGGAGTGACAAGTGAAGCACGGGGAGAAGCCAGGATGGCTCCACCATCACCTATCACCAAACAGAGAAGCTTCTTTTTGGTTGGTTTGTGTTACCTATTATGGGTTACAGTTCTGAGGTTTCATTTGCAAAAATGCCTTTTGTTCTTCAACACCCATCTCCCAACAAATCCAAACCAATCATGTGGGTTATTTTGGGGGATAATTTTGTTTATTTAGTGAGTTTTGGTTGTGCTGTATCTTGGTTGCTGCACGGACTTTTCCTAGTTGCGGTGAGTGGGGTCTCCTCTTTGCTGCGATGTGGGGGCTTCTCATTATGGTGGCTTCTCTTGGGGAGCACAGGCTCTAAGAACATGGGCTTCAGTAGCTGCAGCATGTAGGCTCAGGAGTTGTGACACATGGGCTTAGGTACTCCACAGTGTGTGGGCTCTTCCAGGACTAGGCATCGAACCCATGTCCCCTGCATTGGAAGGTGGATTCTTCTCCATTGTACCATCAGGGAAGTCCCATGTGGGTTATTTCTGCCTTTTTGAGGGCATAGCACCTGATGGGTACTTGGTACATAGTAGCCATTATTCAGGGCTTCCCTGGTGGCTCAGACAGCAAAGAATCCGCCTGCAATATGGGAGACCTGGGTTCGATCCTTGTCTTGGGAAGATCCCCTGGAGAAAGGAATGTCTACCCACTCCAGTATTCTTGCCTGCAGAATCCCATGGACAGAGGAACCTGGCGGGTTGTAGTCCATGGGGTCGAAAAGAGTTGGACATGACTGAGTGACTAAGCACCACACAGCATGTAGCACAGCCATTATTAATCACGATGCCTCACAGCATCTGCCCTCTGGCGTGCTGGCATTCGAGGACACAGACGATGCGTTCCTCTTCCTGTTTCAGGAGAAGCTGTGCTAGGCTGTGCTCACACCCCACCCTCCCTAATCTCTTCCCGGAAGATGGGTTATACCCCTGCTTGTTCTCTGTAGCCTGAATTCCAAACTGAGTCTCTCCTATCCAGGAGCAAACAGCCTAGGATAAAGACAAGACTCATGTCAAAGTGCTCCTTCAGTTGTAAAAGGCTGTAAAAATACGTGCCGTTGTCCTCTTATTGTATTTCTAGGAGGAAACAGACTCACAATGAATACTACTAGTGGGCAGTTTGAATTCCCCCAGCAGACCTGCTCCAGTTCTCAAAAGCAGCCTATGTTCCCCAGGCACTTCACTCTGGAACACTGACAGAGATGCTAAGAAGCTCGTGGGACAGGGTCATTGCCTCTAGAGCCCCAGCTGGAAAGCCGCAATTAACCAGACCCTACCTGGCTGTGTCTTCAATTAAATAGAATGACAGTACTTTTTTAAAAAACACTTTTATGAAAAAGGTAAATGCCAAAACGACAAAATTACATTATTACTTATTTTTATGTTTGTAAAAGTTTATTTTGCAAGGGTAAATTTAGGGTATGCCCCGTAGTAATTCACTGAGTGCATGTTTATGAAGCTGTACTCTGACCAGGGCGTGGAGACCGGAGGGAGACTGTAGGGTAAGGACTGACCTCAGACCCTGGTGCAGTCTTCGGGATAACACAGACCTGCAGGAAGATGGTCGAGTGCAAAAGGATGACAAGTGACATAAAAGCAGTACAGAAATCATATATTAATTTTTAAAGTAGGAATCAGAGTCATGCAGAGAATGACTTTAGGATGTTGCAACAGTGAGGGGTGAAATAGCTACTTTAGATACGCTGGTCAGGAGAGACCTCTACGAGGAGGGAACATCTGAGCAAAGACCTGCATACAGGGATGTAGGTCCAGTGTTCCAGAAACAGGGGATGTGCAAGGACCTTGAGGCAGAAGTGTTTAAAGTTTGAGGAGCAGAAAGAAAGGCAGTGCGTTACAGAGGAATGCCTGAGAGAGAAAGCACCAAGGCAGGAAGTTAGACAGGCAGATGGGATTTTGAACTTTGATCTTAATGTAATTAACAACAACAAAAAATCTCTATCTATTCATCATCTACGCATCCATCTATCCAAAACAGTCTTTGAATCCAACCTCAGATCCCAGTACCATTCCAGGTACATAGTAAGTGCTCAATAAATAATTGTGTCTGTTGACTAAGCAAGGGTCAGATCATAAACCAAAGTTACAAAGTCCTGATGGTAAATGAACAGGCATTTCTGCCAGGAGGTAGAAGACTGGAGGGGTCCTCCAAGTGTCCCAAGGAATATCCTGTGAAATGGCCACTGTCCACAGACCCCAAAGACATTCACCTTCTCCCCCAGCCCTCTTTTTTGATCCCATGGATTGTATCCCACCAGGTTCCTCTGTCCACCGGATTCTCCAGGCAAGAATACTAGAGTGTGTTGCCATGCCTTCCTCCAGAGGATCTTCCCAACCCAAGTATAGATGCCTTGTCTCTTAGGTCTTGCATTGGCAGGCAGGTTCTTTGCCACTAGAGCCACCTGGGAAGCAGATTATGACTATGTTAAGACATGATAGATTTCTAAAACATTCAGCACTGGTTCACACCCCATATGTAACCAGGAAATTGGACTCTACTTTTTGGAAAGATTTTTCTTTTTCAGCTAGAGCGTTACCAAAAGGGGTGGGGGATTTCTGCCTATTGGTATGTTAATCTGAATATCCAATTCCAGGACAATTTCATTTGATTAAATTTCATTCCATTTAGGAAGGGAGGGAGGAAGAGCACCTTAAGAGTTTGGGTAAGTTCTTTTCTCAGTCTGCCAGGTTTCCCTGGATGAGACTGTTCCAGTCCCCCAGCTTGTGGGGGCAGTGGGAGAAAGGCTCATTGGCGTGAATCTCAAGTTTACAATGGCCCAAGCTAACCACATCTCTGGCATGCGATTGACCATTTGAAAGCAGATCTTCTGATCATTCTAATATTGTAGAAACTGTTGGCTGGCTTACTTCTGAGCTATAGGTAAGTGTACATTGATTTTAAACATTAGTAAGAACATGAATTCTGGCAAAGAGGCTGTTGTTCCCACAGGAATGTTCAAGGCTTCAGAGGAACAGATGAACATTTGCATAACCGTCAATGTGAAGACAGCAGCCAGCACTAATTTTTTATTTTCCCCCAGAGTAAGTATCTCTTGGTAACTCTTGGTCAGCTAGACAATAAGGGTTTGGTAAAATTGTTTAAAACTCAGAAGGAGAAAAAAATTCCAAAGATGCTGAAGGTGGGAGGGGAGTTCAGGATGGGGAACATGTGTACACCCGTGACGGATTCATGTTGATGTATGGCAAAACCAATACAATATTGTAAAGTAATTAGTCTCCAATTAAAATAAATAAATTTATATTAAAAAAATAAATAGCAGATCATGCTAAACAAAAAATAAAAATAAAAAAATAAATGTACACACACACACAAAACAAAGGTGCTGAAGGTGAAGGGAAAATAAATACTCATGGATGGACTGTTTTGCTTCTAAACTCAAGTGTATAAAAATGAAAGTTGCTGAGTCGTTTCCGACTCAGCAACCCCATGGGCTGCAGACCATGGAGTTCTCCAGGCCAGAACACTGGAGTGGGTAGCCTTTCCGTTCTCCAGGGGATCTTCCCAACCCAGGGATCGAACCCAGGTCTCCTGCATTGCAGGCAGATTCTTTACCAGCTGAGCCACCAGGGAAGCCTGAGGTGTATAAATGGTATAGAATCTGGTTTGCACTGTAGACTTTATGGAGTGACACTGTATATTTGAATTTGCTGAGTTTTCTCTCTTGCTTTGGTATAACATGATTTGTTATGGACTGAGTGTTTATGTCCCCCCTGCCCCCAAATTCATATGTTGAAATGTAATCCCTAATGTGATGGTATTTGGAGGTAAGGCCTTTGGGAGGTGACTAGGTCAGGAGGATGGAGCCCTTGTTCAGGACTGATGCCCTTATGAGAGCTCAGAGAGCTAGCTTGCTTTTTCCTGCCATTTAAGGATACAATGAGCAGTCTGCAGTCTGTACCCTAGAAGAGGATTCTCACAGGGAGCTGACCATGCTGACACTCTGATCTCAGACTGCCAGCCTCCACGATTGTGAGAAATAAATATCTGTTGGTTATAACTCAGTCTTATGAGACTTTTTATAGCAACCTGAACTGACTTGGACATTATTCCATGGCCCATTTCATTAAAAGAACTATAATGATTGGTATAAAATGACTATAATGAGGATGAGATGGTTGGATAGCATCAGTGATTCAATGGATGTGAACTTGGACAAACTCTGGGAGATGCTGAGGGACAGGGAAGCCTGGCGTGCTGCAGTCATGAACGCAATGAGTCAGACACGACTTAGTGACTGAACAACAAGAACTATAATGATAGGTTTTTAATTACTTGAAGGATACTTTTGGTGATCTTTCCTATCTCTTATTATGGAAATTGTTTCAGATTTTTAAAATAGAATGAAGGATCATAAGACTCATGGTTTTGGCTCCTGGGTCTGTGCAAATAACTGTTCTGGGGAGGAAAGGAGGTATATCTTAGCTTTTATCCCAGGAAATTTCAACCAACCACCATCTCACCACCAACCAAGTAATAAGTCCTGTCAACAGGGCCATGCAAATATTAATGACAAATATTTGCTTAGCATTTATCATTTAGAGTATACATTTGTTTATGGTATCCAACCTCAGTAACACTTTCAGAAAACATCATCACATGTTGAGGAAATAATAATAGCAATGAAAGTAATGATAATAATAATAATAATAATAATGAGGAGAAAGAAGAGGAGGAGGAGGAGAAGGAAAGAAGACTGTGGCTTGCCCTAAATCATACAGACCTGAGGACACAGCGAGGCTCCAGACTTCTTTCTTCTGATTCCAAATGTAATATTCTTTCCACAGTGTTTGTTTTCTAGAATCAAGGGTAAATGTGTGAGACTGATTACAGAATTTCAGAATTTTGATTCACAGAGTTGAAAGAAACCTTAGGGACCTAGAAAAACATAACCATCTTCCTACCTTAGGAAGATGGAGATGAAAAGAATCACTACTTGCGCCTGGACCTTTGGTGGGAAAGCCTAGTCATCAAGCAAAGCTTCTGGCATCTGGTTTCGTCTTCTCATTGCACTCTCTCCTCCTCCCAATTCATGGCACATGGCAATACATGTAGGCATGCACTTACTAGTTATTTTTGTGCTTGCTTATTTATTTATTTTTCTTCATTACAGTAAGTGCTCTACACATGACAAGTTCCATTCCAAGAGTATGTTTGTAAGTCCAATTTGTTTCTAAGCCCAACAAACTTAGCCTGCATGCCCAACTAACACAGTCAGCTTTATAACACTGTACTCTAATAGGTTTATCGTACTTTTCACATAAATAATACATAAAAGTAAACACAAAAAATAAAACAGTTGAATCTTATAGTATAGTACCTTGAAAAGTATAGTAGTACAGCTGGCATACAGGGGCTGGCATCGAGTGAACAGGCAAGAACAGTTACTAACTGGAGGAAGGAGAGTAGGTGGGAGATGGTAGAGCTGAAGGATCATCCGCAACAGAGATGGAGGGCAAGCTGAGATTTCACTCATGCCAGTTGATGCATTGATGCATTTCAATACTGATGGAATGCAGGTTCGAATCTGTGAAAGTCCAATAGTTGAAGGATCGTAGGAGACTTACGGTACTGTTTTACTTCTCAGTTGGTCAGGAAGCCAGAATGACATTTTCCAATAGAAGAGAAGACCTTATATTTTTTTATCTTATATACTTAACATGGTACAGATTTAGGTTTTAGGTTGGGATAGGCATCATTTTCCTATTTTGGCTAAGAAAATGAGATGTCAGAGTTCTCTAGAAATTATTTCCTTTATTCCTGCCCCCTCCTTTCCCTCTTGTATCGCTGCTCAACTTTTATTCTGCTGAGGTTTCTAGTATTTTCATGTAGATCATGCAGAGTGCCAAGTGTGAGTCAGTAAATAAGAAAAAAATACATGGAAAACTGGCCAATTTGTGGAGTAAACAAACAGCAAAATACTTTTTCTTTTTTTCTTTTGGTGTTTGGATCAACCTGAATGCACTCCAAAGCTGGCTGTGACTTCTTTTCCCAGCCAAGTGAGTCAGTACATTAGTCAAGGTGGGAATGATGATTTACTGAAGTGGACATGTTTCAAAATCAGTTTGGCTTTAGAAAATGTTGCTGTCCTGTACTGTCATAAAACACACTGTGAAAATTATTAAGCTTGGTCCTGCAGAGATTTGAAGAAGGTGCAATGTGAGGTAGTCATTTCTACCATAGCCAGGGACCCTCGGGGCTGAAGAGTTACTGCAAATCCTTCACATTTCCACAGACTGAAAATATAGAAGTTGTTTATCAAGATGACAGGCTCACAATAAACTCAGGCTGCTTCACCTACCCCAGCTTTCTCAGGTAAAAATTCATGTATTTTGGTCTGCTGACCCTGGTCATGGTTCTGCTCAGGGAAGTAGAGAAAGCTTCAGCCCAGAAAGGGACCATGTCGGGAATCGATTCGGGGAAAGAGAAAGGGAGGTAGCCTGTGATATTGAGCAACAAGGGCAGAGACAGAAATAGCCCCTGAGGCTGAGTTTGGAGCAAATTTGGGAAGTATAGAGACTGAGACTAGAGAGCTAAGGCAAGATATAAACAGAGTGAAGACAAAGCTGAGGAGAAAGGGATTTTTAAGATGACTTGCTGTGTGTAATTAATGGCTCTCCTTTGGCTCGTCTTATGGAGACTTTAGACAAAATTTAAATTGCTTTGAACAGATTCTATATTTTTCAAGCTATAATACCTGTGTTTTGAATCTGACAACGTCCTTGAATGTATCACTCAATGTGCAGATCATGACGCACCCGACACTTTCCGGAAGTATGTAGTTATTCTTGTAATTAATAACATAAAGTCCATTTAAAAGTGATCTTAAAATCATAATAGTCCAATATCACTATGCATTTGCTGAATCAGTGTGTACTATACTTCTACCATGAGGGGAGGCGATGTTTTTTTTTTTTTTTGTCAAGAGTCCTCCTGCTCAAAAAGTTTTTAAAAGCAACTATGATAATGGCCACGAGATCAAGTTTGCAAATCTGCAGAGCTGTTTGTAAATGCAAAGCCTTCTTATCATCAGTCTTGATAATATTTACTTCCTTACAGTAAATTCAGATGCTAGAACCCATGTTTAAGAAAAGTTGTCTAATCAATCCTTGACAGTGAATAACTATAAAATGGGTATAAAATACTGTGGAAGGAAGAGTCATTCTGTCAGAGGTGGTCTCACCTTCAGAGAAAAGACAAGATGAGAGTGTGGTCAAGTGTGTTGTGGATTCGGAAAGCAGACAAAATAAGTGCACAGTCTAGGAGAAAAGGTATAAGCAAACATGGAGAAATTTACCCAGGAGGAACACTATTTTTGCCATGTGGACTACTGAATAACAATGCAAAATCCTACCTAGAGGCTGTCATACAAAGTGAACTAAACCAGGAAAACAAATATCTTATATTAACATATGTATGTGGAATCTAGAAAAATGGCATCGCTGATCTTATTAAACAGAAATAGAGACACAGACATAGAGAACAAACGCATGGACACCAAGTGGGCAGCTGGAGTACATTGGGAGATTGGGATTGCTATATATGCACTATTACACTATGTATAAAATAGATGACTAATGAGAACCTACTGTGTAGCACAGGGAATGCAACTCAGTGCTCTGTGGTGACCTAATGGGAAGGAAATCCAAAAAAGAGGGGATATAAGTGTGTATACAGCTGATTCATCTGGACATCTGGCCCTTTAAAACCATTTTGCTGTTGTTACTTGCTCAACTGTGGCAGACTCTTGTTGATACCCATGGACTGTAGTTCACCAGGATCCTCTGTTCATGGGATTTTTCAGGCAAGAAGGCTGGAATGGTTTGTCATTTCCTTCTCCAGGGGATCTTGCTGATCCAGAGATTGAACCCATGTCTCCTGCATTGCAGTAGGATCCATTACTCACTGAGCCATCTGGGGAGCCTTAGACAGTGTATTAAAAGGCAGAGACATCACTTTGCCAACACAGGTCCATATAGTCAAAGCCAGGGTTTTTCCAGTACTCATGTACATTTATGAAAGTTGGTCCATGAAGGCTAAGTGCCAAAGAATTGATGCTTTTGAGTTGTGGTGTTGGAGAAGACTCTTAAGAGTCCCTTGGACAGCAAAGAAGGTCAAACCAGCCAATCCTAAATGAAATCAACCCTGAGTATTCATTGGAAGGACTGATGACTGATGGCATCACTGAGTCAAAGGACACGAGTTTGAGCAAGCTCCAGGAGTTGGTGATGGACAGGGAAGCCTGGTATGTGCAGTCCATGGGTTGGCAAAGAGTTGGACATGACTGAGTGACTGAACTGAACTGATACTAATGCTGAAGCTCCAATACTTTGGCCACTGAACAGCCTGCTCATTGGAAAAGACCCTGATGTTGGGAAAGATTGAAGGCAAAAGGAGAAGGTTGCAACAGAAGACACGATGATTAGATTACATCACCAACTGAATGGACACGAATTTGAGCAAACTCTGGGAGATGGTGGAGGACAGAAGAGCCTGGTGTGCTGCAGTCCATGGGGTCATAGAGTCAGACATGCTTTGCGATTGAAAAACAATAACATAGCTGATTCCCTTTGCTGTGCAGTAGAAATTAACACAATATTGTAAAGCAACTATACTCCAGTAAAAATTAATTTTTTTAAAAAAGCAACATCCTCAGCAGAAATGACTGTCTTAATGAAATGCACGCAGGTATCCTAAGGAGCTGAAGCTGTCAATAGGGAGCTTTGGTGATGATTGGAGCAACTGAATTTTCACACTATCCTTGGGGTAGGGACAGGAGACATATATTGTTGGAATCACTGTGAACAGCTCATTTGGTTATATTTAGTAAATTTAAATATATTCAAACCCTGTGTTATGCAGGTCTACATCATTTTTCCAGAGGACACAATATAAGAATGTTTACTACACTATTCATGCTAATACTGAAAACCTGGAAACAATTCAAATGTCTATCAACAGGAGGACAAGGAGATAAACTGTGCTATCTTCTTTCGGTTAAACATAGGTCAGTTCAGTTCAGTCGCTCAGTCGTGTCCAGCTCTTTGTGACCCCATGGACTTGAGCACGCCAGGCTTCCCTGTCCGTCACCGACTCCCAGAGCTTAATCAAACTCATGTCTATCAAGTCAGTGATGCCATCCAACCATCTCATCCTCTGTCATCCCCTTCTCCACTTGCTTTCAATCTTGCCCAGCATCAGGGTCTTTTCGAATGGGTCAGCTCTTCCCATCAGGTGGCCAAAATATTGGAGTTTCAGCTTCAGCAACCGTCCTTCCAATGAATATTCAGGACTGACTTCCTTTAGGATTGACTGGTTTGATCTCCTTGCAGTCCAAGGGACTCTCAAGAGTCTTCTCCAACACCACAGTTCAAAAGCATCAATTCTTTGGTGATTGGTGATTTGGTGATTTGGTGATTCTCCCAGCAATCTTGATTCCAGCTTGTGCTTCAACGAGCCCAGCATTCACATGATGTACTCTGCATATAAGTTAAATAGCAGGGTGACAATATACAGCCTTGACGTACTCCTTTCCCAATTTGGAACCAGTCTGTTGTTCCATGTCTGGTACAAACTGTTGCTTCTTGACCTGCATACAGATTTCTCAGGAGGCATTTGGTTGAATATAGACAGCAGTTAAATGATCTAAAACTACTATCATCATAGTTAAATCTCAGGAACATAGTATGTAATGAAAAAGCAAATTGCAAAATGAGATGTACAATATGATGTTGTTTCTATAAGTCTGAAAACAGTGTAACATTTTATTTTTAGAGGTGAACCCACATGATGATGGTATAAAAATATACAAAGGTTTGCAGTGTAGCAATTTTTCCAGGGAGGGAAAGAGTAGGAATGGGATTAGAAAGTATCCCCAAACTTCAACAATATATTTTTAAAAATCTGCCACAATTATATCAATTTAATATATGAATTCTCTACCTTTATATGTATGATTGAAATAATTTAGAAAACAAAATTAGAAAACATTAAATACTGTAACATAATTATTGAAATAATAAAAAATTAGAAAACATTAAATAATACAAAATGATTATTAAAATAAGCAGTCCTTGGTCTTTCTCCTTCACACCCCTATTTCTATTCCCCAGAGGTAATTGCTCTGAAATTGTTTTGGTATTCATGTCCATATTTTTTAATCATATGCTTTTCCTGCCATTTTTTCTTTATAAGATGTAGGCACTATCTACTGTTGTCTTATCTGTGATTGAAATTTAGCTTCCCCATTCAGGTTTGCTCCTCCATTCTTTTAAAATAAATACGTGCTTCACAGTTTGGGATTAAATCATTAGTCAATGTTTATTTTATTGCGATCACATAATTAGTGTTTACGGCTGAGCCCTATAGTATTCCTCTATGCTATGCTATGCTAAGTCGCTTCAGTCGTGTTCAACTCTGTGCGACCCCATAGACGGCAGCCCACCAGGCTCCCCCATCCCTGGGATTCTCCAGGCAAGAACACTGGAGTGAGTTGCCATTTCCTTCTCCAGTGCATGAAAAGAGAAAAGTGAAAGTGAAGTTGCTCAGTCGTGTCCGACTCCCAGCGACCCCATGGACTGCAGCCTACCAGGCTCCTCCGTCCATGGGATTTTCCAGGCAAGAGTACTGGAGTGGGGTGCCATTACCTTCTCCATACTATCTTTTATCTTGAGCAAAAAATGACTCTCATTGACATATTATTTGCCAGTTTTCTATATACCTACTGGTAATTTTCTCTATAGACTTATAGAGTGCCTCTTCATAAATTTTCCGAATGCTCTAACAGACAAAATAATTAAAAAAAAAAATTTCCCTGGAGACCCTAGTTCTATAAGTCTGTATTCTCTGTTCTACTGGGGATGGAACCCAGGTCTCCTGCATTGCAGGTAGATTTTTTACCATCTGAGCCCACCAGGGAAGCCCCATTAGGAACTAGTGTATCTTTAAGCCTGGTTCATACATCCCTTAAAGGGACTTCCCCAAGCCAAAACTTTCATTGGACCTCTTGTGTCCTGGTTCTTCTGTTCTCCTTCTAGATTCATTCTTCTGATTTGGTGTAGCAACTTTTTACTAGTTTCCTGAGTAAAGATACTTACTCATTGATTGACAGTTAGCTGGGTAGAAAACACCTGTGAGAAATCATTTCTCTTAGTATACTTTTTAAAGTTATTGTTCAGTAGTCTTACAGTTACCATGTTTGCTGCTGGAATATCCATTGCAATTTTGTTTTTATATTTGTGTGTGTGATTGCTTAACCTTGTGGAAAGATTTTAGGATCAATTCCTTACTCCTGGTTCTGTAAACATAAATGAATAGTGTCCATATTGAGCAGCATCATGGTGACGTGATGCTGCTCAATATGGACACTATTCATTTATGTCAGATACTTGTGGGCACTTTCGGCTGCAGACAAGGGAAACTTGTGTTTTTTGTTTTTATAATTTTGTCTCCTCTATTTTCTCTTTCCTTTCCTTCTGGAACTCCTGTTCATTGGATAGTGGGCATCCTGGATCAGTTGTCTGGTTTTCTTAACTTTATTTTTCTCTTTTGTACACTATTTTATGTTTGCTATTCTTCCTGCAGATTGTCTCAATTTTATCTCCCAATACTTGTTTTATTCCTAGTATTATTATTATTGTTTCCAAGAGTTACTTTTCATTTTTTTTAGGTATCTTTTACTTGTTTCATAATGTAGTCTATCTCTGAAGAAGATAATTTGTCTTATCATTCCTGTATTATCTTCTCTTCCTAACCAGTCAGCCTTTTTTTCTTTTTCCCTTAGTCTTTCGTGTTGATAACTGGTGATACAAAATATTCTTACTAAAAAAAAGAGACACCCAAAAGTTATGAGAATGCCTCCAAATGTGGGGAAGATTTACTAACAAGTGGGTTCACGAGGCGGTGGCTGGACGGCCTGCCCGCCTTCCCAGGTGGAGGCCCCTGAATGGCGGCATCTAGAGATCTCTTCCTCGGCAGGGCTGCGTTTCTCCTGGCTCTTTCCTTGGGCATTCAGTCTTATAAACACTCCGGAGTCAGGATGTGAGCGGGAGTCAGTGGCCTGTTTCTGTCCGCCAGCCCTACTTCTTGCTCGTGTGTCTGACTCCAGCTACTGGGGCCTGCTCGTTCTCCTCCCTGATCTGGAACTTACCCGTGCAGCTGAGAAAAGGCGCGGACGGGGGCCCGGTGTCCTGTTCTCAGGCTCAGCCTTCACCACTTCACTGATATTTGGTGCCTCCAACTCCGGAGTGGCCAAGTTCTGCTGGGGTTTCAGCTTCTTTCTGTATTATGCTTAGGAGTCCACATCCTCTGCCTCACAGTCAGTCGCCTCTCCCTTGTTGGGAAAAAAAAAAAGAAAGAAAGACTTGACATCTCCTATCAGCTGTTCTGTCTTTCCCCCTTTTCTTTGTCATTAGAAATTTATACCTTTTTCTTTTTTTTTCAGTGGGGTTTCTGGAGGGAATGAAGATAAATTCATATGTTTAATAACAGAAGTGAGTAAAGCAACTTACTGTTCCTCAGTATCCTTTTGTACAGGATGGGAATATAACATCTACCTCAGAGCTGTGAGGAATAAATGAGTTGCAAGTGTGCATGCTAGGTTGCTTCAATAGTGTCTGACTCTTTGCGACACTATGGACTCTAGCCCACCAGGCTCCTCTGTCCATGCGATTCTCCAAAGCAAAAATATTGGAGTGGGTTGCCACTGCCTTCTCTAGGGGATCTTCCTGACCCAGGAATCAAACCCACATCTCTTATGTCTCCTGTTGGCAGGTGGGTTCTTTACCACTGTGCCACCTAGGAAGCCCAATAAATGACTTACTACATGTCAAATGCTCAGAACAGTGTTAGCACATGGAACATTCTCAGTATTTGCTACCATATTTTTATTAGTATTATTATTCGAAATGGCAACCCACTCCAGTGTTCCTGCCTGGAGAATCCCAGGGGCTGGGGGGGCCTCATGGGCTGCCGTCCCTGGGGTCGCACAGAGTCGGACACGACTGAAGCGACTTAGCAGCAGCAGCAGCAGCAGTGCCTTTCTCAGCTAACAGTTTCTTAGTTGGCTCTTGGCACCTCTCTTGTAGCACACATGACTAAAAAACAAAACCGATGCATTGAGAATTAGAATATTTGATAAAAAACTAGAACGGTAGATAAAAAACTAGAGCAGTATAGAACACATAGTAGGTTCTCAATAAATGTTAGTAATTCTGGATCTGTATCTTTGTTTTCTCATCCCAGACTCCGAGAACCTTTGTATATCCCAAGGGCCCGATTTAGTACTTAAGCTTGTAAGCTGTTCCCACGGCTATATCAAGTTGAACCAAACTGAATTTGTATTGGCACCTGTTTTGGGAAACATAGATATACTACAAAGCTTGATTTAGATGTCAATAAGTTGAGTTAAATACAGATATTTTTAACCAAGATTTTAGTAATGCTGCCTCAAAAATCAACATATTTTGAGGGAACGTTTTTATTACTTTATTTCCACTCCATGAATGTCATAAAAAAATTCAGCCAGCAAAACGTTGCCTTGTGTACACTGCGTTCTTTGTTTACATTTATGTATTTCTTTGGATGGATTTGTTTCAATGCTGCTTACCCATCATAATGTTGAATTTTCCCTCTTAGATTAATTATCTTTAGCAAATTGGAGTCTGCGACAGTGCTGAAATATTTCCTTCTAAGTTTTCCTGATTTGGGACATTAAATCAACATTCCTTCTTCACGTATTCTTAGACAGACACTGTTTGAAATCCCAGCTCAGACTTCCCAGCCCGTCCAGTGGGTAAGACTTTGCCTTCCAGTGCAGGAGTGTGGGCTCAATCCCTGGTCCAGGAGCTAGGATCCCACATGTCTTGGGGCAAAAAAACCCAAAACCCAAAACAGAAGCAATGTGGTAGCAAATTCAATAAAGACTTAAAAAAAAGAATGAGTCCCAGCTTAGTTCCCAAGAAGACTGTTACTATGTCCTGAGTGTTTTGCAGAGCGAGCATGCAGTATATACTAGGGCCGAGGTGGATCCTGCCCTTTGGACTCTCACTAGGGATGCTGTGGTATAATGTCAGACAATCTAAGGACGTGGGCTCTGCCATCTCAAGAGCCAACAGAGGAAGGTAACCTAAGGCTATGTGCTACCGTCCGTGAAGGTCACCACAGTGACACAGGGAAAGATCTCACATGGGCCTCTGTTTCCCTCACTGAGTGCCAGGCTTGGTATGCCTTTTAATTCCTCTCCCAGATGTATGCAAAATATAAACCAAGATATAAAATTCTCTTTTTATAGCTATTTTCAAAAAGCTTGGACATACTTGCACATCGTTCCCCCTGTGGAATTGTATTTGAAAGCTGTTTTGCTGTTTGTTTTAGTTGCTAACTCCTATCTGACTCTTCTGCAACTCCATGGACTGTAGCCCTCCAGGTTCCTCTATCCATGGTATTCTCCAGGCAAGAGTACTGGAGTGGATTAGCATTTTCTCTTCCAGAGGACCCTCCTGACCCAGGGATCGAACTCGAGTCTCCTGCGTTGCACATGGATTCTTTACCACCAATCCACCACAGAAAGCCTGAAAGTTATCTTAAATTGCTTTAAAAAAATAGTCCTCTTGTCTTGACTGCTTTTCATGTCAAGTAAGGTTTAGGGCAACTGATGCCACAGAAGCTCATATTTGGGACAAAAAGAAATAAGACTCTAGAAGCTAAATCCTGCAGTTTTAAAAGGAGTCCAACCTGAGACTTTCTGCCTGCATTTGAAAACTGTACCAAAATATGGCGCTCTTCTGCACAGGGAAGCTCTCTTTTACTGGGCTCAAGCCTGCCTGAGCAAACCATCTGCATGACGCAGGAGGCCAAGCTGCCTAGTGCTTTTGACAGATCCTCTAACAGATATGCTCTCACGTGGATCCTCCTTTCCTCTGCTCTGAGGGTAGCTTTAGGCTGCAGGAGATAAAGCCTGAAATGATATAACTGGAATATTGGTTGTGAGACTCTTTGATCTAACAAAGTCCCTTTGTAGTCAAATAAAACAACTCAGGCTCATTTTAAGTGAGAGGAACCTAAGCTTTCTCATGCACTCTGTAACTCTCACTTATCCCAGTGAGATGCTAGAAATATTTTCACTTTGAGTTTCTGGAACCAATCCTGACTTTAAGACGAGGAAACCTCATGGTAGAGACCTGGCAAAGAATGACTGTGCTTGTAATTTCCTGGATCTTTCCCTGGAAAGATTTTTTCCCTTGGTTGATAAGTTTGGGAGAGTAAACTAGAAACCTGAACAACTAGGCCACGTGGGATGCACTTATGAAGGTTTAATATTTATCTTTAGGCCCAGACAGTTATGCATACGCTTGGTGCTATATTCTCCCCACATAAAAATAGACATCAAAAATAAGTTATGGCACATTTCAAAACAGTGCACACATCAGATATTACTAGTCGGGTGACATTGGCACACAAACCTCTGCCCATCATGAACCCATGGCTTGAACTGGCAGGGCGGGTGCTCAGAGGGAAGGCTGACCTGTTTTTATTACTCAGAAGAAATGAACTGTTACCTTTTACAGACACATGTTTTAACAGGGGCTCAACGGAGTGGCAGACCTACGCACTGAAGTGGAGGCAGCACTCCACAACCCCAATAAAGGATACAGCTATATGTACCCGCATTTATTTTCTGACTTCGCTTTCTTCAAAGACTGAGTATCCTCAACATTATAAATTACATTAATATTTCTGAACAAACATAAGATTGATCGGTGTGTGGGATTTACACATATTTTCTTATGACCTAAAGGGGTTGAATGCTCCATGTTAAATACAAACTACTAAAGTATGAGAGATGTATCCAAACAATACATGTCTAATGAAGACTATCCATCACATTTCAGATCAAAATTAATGTCTGTGCAACCAATCTGCAAGCCTGTAATATTTTAGAATCCCTTTCAATGCTAAGCCCTGCTTCACTCTAGCATTCGTTCTTATTTACTATAGTCTTAATAAGCAGTACTTCATTCTTCGTGTTTCAAATAATCACTAATGGAAAAAGAAAAAAAAACCCATAACAGTTTACTCTGTAACTCAAGGATAGGCAAGGGACAGTGTCTTTCTTCCTCTGAAGAGGTGTTTCATGCTAATATCCAAAGATTACTCAGCAATCCCACGGACCTTCCAAGCACTAAGAGCAAATGTTCATGTACTCGATACTCATATTCAGTGTGACACTTGAATGAAGCTAATTTATTCAGCACAAACATGACCTTGAATTATAGCATAATATTTTAATGTTGTGCTTAGGAACTTAAATCCCTGGGAAGAATTTTAATTAGGGGATAAGAAAAGGCACTTAGTTTGGTTCATTGACTTGTTGCTGTTCAGGAAATAATTGGCACTGTTTGCACACTGTGTGGAGGGTTTCACATTAAAGAATCATTTGGACAAATTTATCAAGCTATATTTTAGAGTGGGAGTAAGTGAGTCTGAGATTCTTAGTTCTCTTGCTCATCCATGAATGAAATTAAACAATGCCGAAGGTTTAAAGAACCCTCTTTTGAAAGCATATCTTTGGTAGAGATCCAATATTTTGCTGCTGTTTTTTTTCCCTTCTATAATTGTCAGGACATTCACATTCAATAAACTACTGAAAAGGAGTCCACAGGTCTCACTGTTATTTTCAGCCTACCCATTCATTCAGAAATATTTTAAAGCTGTTTTGGGTCTCCTCAGTACTGTCAGCAGAGTTTTATTGTTTTGGAGCATGGTAGTTATCCAGACCATCTTACCTGTCTCCTGAGAAACCTATATGCAGGCCAAGAAGTAATAGAATTGGACATGGAACAACAGACTAGTTCAAAATGGGGAGAGGAGTATCACAAGGCTGTATATTGTCACCATGCTTATTTAACTTCAATGCAGAGTACGTCATGTGGAATTCTGGGCTCTAGAACCACAAGTTGGAATCAAGATTGTTGGGAGAGAAATCAACAACCTAAGATATGCGGATGTGCAGATGATACCACATTAATGGCAGAAAGCAAAAAGGAACTAAAGAGCCTTTTGATGAAAGTGAAACAGGAGAGTGAAAAAGCTGACTTGAAATTCAGCATTCCAAAAGCTAAGATCATGGCATCCAATCCCATCACTTCATGGCAAATAGATGGGGAAAAGGTGGAAACAGTGACAGATTTCATTTTCTTGGGCTTCAAAATCACTGCAGATGTTGACTGCAGCCATGAAACTAAAAGACACTTGCCCCTTGGAGGGAAAGCTATGACAAACCTAAACAGTGTATTTAAAAAGCAGAGACAACTCTTTGCTGACAAAGGTCCATAATAGTGAAAGCTGTGATTTTCCCAGTAGTCATGTGTGGATGTGAGAGCTGGATCACAAGGAACACTGAGCACCCAAGTACTGATGCTTCTGAACTGTGGTGTTGGAGAAGACTCTTGAGAGTCCCTGGGACCTCAAGGAGATCCAACCAGTCCATCCTAAAGGAGATCAAACCCTGAATATCCAGTGGAAGGTTTTTGTTAAAGCTGAAGTCCCTATACTTTGGCCACCTGATTCAAAGAGCTGACTCACTGGAAAAACCCTGACGGTGGGAAAGATTGAAGGGAGGAGAAGGGGATGACAGAGGATGAGATGGTTGGATGGCATCACCGACTCAATGGTCATGAGTTTGAACAGACTCTCCCAGAGTGGAGGACAGAGGAGCCTGGCGTGCTGCAGTCTATAGGATCACAGAGTTGGACAGGACATAGCAACTGAACAAGTGAGCAAGGCATACCCCAGTCTGCCAGAGGCTTTCAGCCTATAGGGAGAAACTGACGTAAACAGGCATTAAAAAGCAGTGTCACATCTGCGATAATGGGTGAGCCAGCTTGCTGTGTTCATCTCAATATATCCCAAATAAGGTAAAGTAGTGCATCCAAGATTATTTCAAATATCCTACTGATTGTGGGTTTTAAAATAATTATTAAAACTATGTTTATTATAGAATAAAGTATAAATCTAGAAAAACACTGGAGAAGGCAATGGCAACCCACTCCAGTACTCTTGCCTGGAAAATCCCATGGACGAAGGAGCTTGGTAGGCTGCAGTCCATGAGGTCGCGAAGAGTCAGACATGACTGAGCGACATCACTTTCACTTTTCACTTTCCTGCATTGGAAAAGGAAATGGTAACCCACTCCAGTGTTCTTGCCTGGAGAATCCCAGGGACAGGGGAGCCTGGTGGGCTGCTGTCTATGGGGTCGCACAGAGTTGGACACGACTGAAACCACTTAGCAGAAGCAGCAGCAGCAGCTAGAAAAACACTGGAGCTGCATCATAAATGTAGATAACTCATATAATTCAACCATTCCTTTTTACCATCCTTTTTAGGTCTCACAAATATTTCCTTTGACTTCCAATCTAGAGGGAGAAAGCAGACTCTTCAAAAGGCCTCATTCCCAACACTATGAAACCTCTCTTTCAGTGATTTTGCTATTGAGATAGTTTTACTTTAATCTGTGAGATTATTTGATTAATGTTTACTCCCTATGCTATGTTATCAAGTAGGGGCCCAGTCTTTTTTCAATTTACTTTTGTGTTCAGAGTGCCTTGCAAAGTGCTTGTCTCATAGTGACTATTTAGTATTTATTGGTGGGTGGATAAACAAATATATAAAACAGGGGTACAGAGGTAGAACCCTGGCACAGAAATCATGGTGACCTAGACTAGAGAAGTGACATTGGAACTGTGGGAACATGGATGGATTTAAGAGATTGGAAGGTAATGCAGAACTTGGTTATTGATTAAATGTATGCAGTGAAGGAGAAAAAGGCGACAAGGACGACAGGCAGATATCTGGTCTGAGTAATTGGTAGGTGGTAGTGCCCTTCCTTGAGACAGACGGATAAATCATATCCCAGTGCACTAAAGGACTTGCAGATGTAATCAAAGAACAACTGTCAGTAACTGGTGAGGAATGAAAGAAAATGAGAACCGTACTGAAACACAGGGATCAGATATGTTTTGAAGAGCCTCTGGGAGAATTACTAAGAAACTCTGCAGCTTGATTTAGTTAGACATTTAATAAATCCACTTGTATTAATTTCCTAGGGCTGCCATAACAAATGACCACAAACTTAGTAGCTTAAAACAACAGAAACTTATTCTCCCACAGTTCCAGAGGCTAGGAGTCTGAAATCAAGGTGTTGGCAGAATCGTTGTCACTCTGCAGGCTTTAGGGAGAACCTTTCCGTGCCTTTTCCTGCTCTGGAGTCTTGTGGCAGTGTGACTCCAATCTCAGGCTCTACATGCATCTCCTTTCTCTAAGTGTCTTCTTAGAAAGACACCAGTCATTGGATTTGGTCTGGACAAAGACACCAGTCATTGGATTAGAGCTCTAAGCTCTGATACTTTGGCCACCTGATGTGAAGAGCTGACTCACCCGAAAAGGCCCTGATGCTGGGAAAGATTGAGGGCAAAAGAGAAGGGGGCAGTGGAGGATGAGATGGTTAAATAGCATCATCAACTCAACAGACATGAGTTTGAGCATAATTAGGGAGATAGTAAAGGGTAGTGAATCCTAGCATGATGCAGTTCATGGGGTCTCAAAGAGTTGCATACAACTTAGCAACTGAACAAAAATCCAATATGACCTCATCTTGACATAATGACATCTGCAAAGATCCTATCTACAAATTAGGTCACATTCTCAGGTTTTGCATGGACAGAGATTCTGTGGGGACAGAATTTAGTCTACTGCATCATTCAACCTATTTCTGTGAACTGGAATTATTAACTGATGTATTTGTCAATTATTTTTAGTGATAATTCAATCACAAATGTTTATTATTTTTACCTGACAGGTGGAAAAAGAATGTGAGTGTAGTAAAATGTAAGGAAGCCTCTTTAAAAGCTCTTTATTGACTATGTGGCTTGGGCAAGATACACATTCAAATTTCAGACTGCTGCTGCTGCTAAATTGCTTCAGTCGTGTCCAACTCTGTGCGACCCCATAGACAGCAGCCCACCAGGCTCCCCGTCCACGGGACTCTCCAGGCAAGAGTATTGGAGTAGGTTGCCATTTCCTTCTCCTCAAATTTCAGACTAGGTAACTATAAATCTCTGCATTCAAATACCTAGAGATTCTGAACTATATATAACAAAGAGCATTTTAACTACATAGCTGAATTCATAAACAGGAGAAATTGCATGGGGCCATAAATGAAGAGGAAAGTGAAAGAGGTTAAGTAGGTGAGCCCAGAAGCCCAGGGTGTGGTAATCTGAACCAAGCAGATAATCAAGCTTGGTAATAGAAGGGCTTAGAAAAGAAGATGAAACTTTCAGGCACAGGAGGCAGGCTGTTAAAACTGAGACCTCTCCCTGCCCTCTATCTCCATTCATCTCAGGTCATCAAAGCTCTGCCACACTTTAACTGAAAAGGTGGATTTAAAAAAAGAAAAAAGAAAAAAAAACCCTCAACAAAGCCTCCATTTGGGGTAGCAAAAAAGTGTCCCTGAGAATTTACAATAACAACCCTAAATCTTCTGTGGGTTGAAGAGGTCTGAGAAATTGATATGGAATTGGTCAGTGATGACCCTCAGGTGCCTAGAAGAGGCAATAAAAAACATATTCTGTACAGACAGTATTTCAGTGCAGGCTATGAAGACGTCCCCAAGATAAAGTCTTACTGAAGATTAATTTATAATAAAAAAAAATGTGAAACTATGAGGGAAAAAGTCAAATATGAATAAGAATGAAAAGACACTCAAAAAATGACATTAGACACCTAAACCCTTTAGATAATGACATACTGCAATAGAAGCTATAAAATACATATTCTATAGATACAATTTGAAATTTAAGAACAATTTTAGAATATATAAAAATTGTGAGTATACTATAGAGAATTCCCATAGACTGTATACTATATCCTCTACTAACAATATCTTACATATCATCAGTGGTGATGTTGACCTTGATCACTTGGCTGAGACAGTGTCTGTCGGGTTTTTCCAACTGGAAAATTGTAAAACTCTTTTTTTTCTCCTTTTCATGCTCTCCTCTTTAGAAGAATATAATTGTATACAGAGCACATTAAGAAGTGAAAAGTTACATTCTACCCCTATAAGAGCAGATCATTGTTTTGCATGGAAAATTTGTTCTCCTTCATTTACTTATTTATTCATTAAATTATATCAGTCTTGACTCACAGATATTTTTATTTTATTCTATAATTTATGTTATAAACAAATATGGTTTTATTTCTTCTTTTGCTCTAATTCTTCTAGCTTTGGCAATTGGAAGCTCTTTCAGCTGACTCTGTGTCCCTTTGGCATACTCCTATCATTGTGGGTCTCTGTTAATTTTCTTAAAGCAAGTTCTTCATTTTTGGTACTACAAATGCTCCAGTATTTCTTATGTTTTTCCTGTCCCAGTCCTAGAATCAGCCCTTTCTCTGAGAAGCCTTGGTTTCTTCAGTTGCAAATGACACTAGAAATCAAGATCTTGATGCTAGTTGGGTTCATTACTCTGGGGTCGTCTTTGCTTCTAGATTTTTCAGTTAACAGAACAAAGAAATGCATGTACACTTACCTGTGTGCAGACACTACCAACAAATATTTATATGTTAATCTCTGCAACCACATAAAGCTAACAATGCGCTCACATTGATGCCTCCACCTCTAATCCATTGCCACAGAGATCACTCTCGTCTCCTCCTTTCAAATAGTTATCCATATCTGGTGGGCATACATATGGTGCTATCAGAATTGTTAACCTGTATCCCCCTGGGAAACAATTTTATCAAGTAAGATTCAAGGCTCATGTAGTTTCTTTAGCTAAAATACATACTTTAAATGTCTACATAAGTAAATATATTAACATATAATAAAAGAACAGGACATCATAAAATAATACACTGTTTTGAAAATAATCAAATACAAATTCTAGAAATTAAAAATATAGTCAATGAAATTAAAAACCTATTATATGCATTCAACAGTATAGTAAACTCAGATGAAAAGAGAATTAGAAATGAAAAATAAAAGAGAAGTTCAATGACATCATGGATGGAATAAGAAAATTCACTATATGTTTATTAGGAGCTTCAGAAAGAAAGTACAGTGAGAACAAGAAAGAGAAAATACTTTACATTATAGTAAAGACTTTATCCAGGATTTATGAAATAGATGACTTCTCAGAAAACGTAAGCACATTGCAAGCAAAATTCATAAAAAGTCAGCTTCACCTTGACACATCATTGTAAAACTGAGAAATACCTAGAGGAAAAAACCCTAAATGCAATCAGAGAAAAATACAATTTACTTAAGAAAGAAAAGAATTGTCCATCAGCCATCTTTTCAACAACAGTGATAGAAATCAAAATACAATGGAAAAGATTTTCAAAGTGCTGAGATGAATAACTGTCAATGCAAAACTCTACAGTTCAATGTGAGGTCAAAATAAATACTTTTTCAAATAAAAACGGAAGTGGCTCCCCATGAATAGATTATTGTTGGAAATGAGTCTACAAAATTTACTTCTTTTAAGTGAATTTACAAAATGTACTTCAGGAAGAAAGAAATTGAACCCAGAATGAGGAATAGTGAATAATGAGGAATAAGTGTGGGCATGCACAACACAAACATTAAGCTGCCAGCCTCCTCTGTCTTCCGGTGGAGGAGGTCTTCCCAGGTGGCACAGTGGTAAAGAACCCGCCTGCCGATGCAGGAGACAGAAGAGACAAGGGTTCAATCCCTGGGTCAGGAAGATCCACTGGAGGAGGGCATTGGCAACACGCTCCAGGATAGAGGAGCCTGGTGGTTGCCGTCCATTGGGTAGCAAAGAGTCAGACACCACTGAAGCGACTTAGCACCCGAGCACGCATGTCAAATAGAGAAGAAGATTGTCTAACATTCAAACATTGAGAAAAAGAGAGGAATAAAGTAAATGTGATCTATGCAATAGGAGATTAAGAAGAAACAGTAAGTAAATAAGACACAAAATAAGATGGTATAATTACAAGTATACAGTGGTAACACTACAATTTAAAGGATTTAAATTAACAGTTAAACAATATAGATTATCAGAGTGAAATTAAAGAAAAGCTACTACTTATAGCTTACAGGAGACTCATCTAACTCATAAGGATACAAAAGAAAATGAAATTTAAATGATGGAAAACTTAAACCATAAAAATACCATCCCCTGTATCTGAGGGCTCTGCATGTGTGGATTCATGGAGCTGACTGTACTATAGCATTTTATATAAGGGACTTGGCCATCTGCAGGTATCGGTATCCATGGTGAGTCCTGGAACCAAAACCCTGCAGATACTGAGGGAGATGGATGACCATACTACCTGAAAGAAAGCTGATACAACTATATAAATGCCAGACAAAATCTGTTATAGCAAAGAGGGAATATTCAGGATAAGGAATGATGAATCATTCCTTATGAGCATATCTAATTTAAAAATACAAAGTGTGTTGTGTATAAAATATTATACATGTATTTAATATATTTTACTTACATTTTAATACACATACATTATATATATGTATATATATATATGAGTGAGATATAAAATTTGATAAATCCATCATCATACTAGATTTCTCTCATAATTGGTAGTAACAGGTAACATTTATTAAGATTTTACTGTCATATACTGTTCTAATTGCTTAATATGGGTCAATATATTCAATAGCCATAACTTCATAGACATATGTTGTTTTATAATAACTTTGTACTACTTTAAAGTAATAATTTTATACGGTAGATATTAGCACTTCGCTTTGTAGATAAGGAACTTGAGGTATATAGGGTTTAATATAGACCATGTTATATGACATGATTAAATTAAAAGTCAATAATTAAAAACTGGGCTTCCCTGCTGGCACACTGGTAACTATCTGCCTGCCAATACAGGAGGCATGGGTTTGATCCCTGGGTCAGGAAGACCCCCTGGAGAAAGAAATGGTAACCCATTCCAGTATTCTTGCCTGGGAAATCTCATGGACAGAGGAGCCTGAGGACTAGAGTCCATGGGGTCACAAAAAGAGTTAGACACAAATTAGCAACTAAACAACAACAAATTAAAAACCATTGCCAATACAATTGAGTTTTTAAAATACATATTGCTAAGAAATATGTAGATTAAAGAAGGAATCATAGAATTTAAAAATATTTAGATGGAAATGAAAATGCTATCAAAATATATATGAATACATATACTATATGTAAAACTGTTACATTTAGAGATATTATACATCAAAACTGATTGCAGAAAAACATTCTAAGAAAATCACTGAAACACTTCATATAAAAGAAAAAAACCTAAAAATTAAATAAGCTGGAAAACATCCAACAAACTAAACTGAAGAATTAATGACATAAAATAGAGCATGTCAAGAAACCCAAAAGCTTTAAAGACAAATAAAATGGTTAAAACTGTCAAGATTGATCAAGAAAAAAGGAAAGATATTTAGATATTTTAAAAAATCGTTAGAAAAGGTATTAACAATTTAGCACAATAACTTGGAAATTTGGATGTAATGGGTAATGCCATAAAAATATTAATATTAAATATATTTAATGATAAATAGAAAACCAAAATAGACCTCTGATAATTAAAGAAAATATGTAAGTTTTAAAAAATTCTCCAATCATCTTCCTTTCAAAATGCACCAGATCTAGATGCATTTTTCAGTGAGTTTTCCCAAAGATTCAATCTCAAACTCATATACAGTTTTCCCCAGAGGTTAGAAGAAGAAACACTCTTATTTATGAAGTAATATGTCATTAATAATTTGGTTCTCTTCCTTTTGGAAACATGAGAAATTTTAAAAAAAGATTTTAATAGAAAAGAATTTAGTAAAAATTATAAACATACAATTATATGACATTAATTGGATTTTAAACACATCACAACAAATAAACAAAACATATAATCTGTGAAACAACCAAAACTATTTTTAAAAAATCTAGGATTCTATCTAAAAAACATTTGTAAGGCTCTTAAAAAAAAAGTATGGCATTCATGAAATAGACAAAAATAAGCCATATTAAATTTAGAGAGAAAGCACTGAAGAATTGATCCTTTTGAACTGTGGGGTTGGAGGAGACTCTTGAGAGTCCCTTGCACTGCAAGGAGATCCAACCAGTCAGTCCTAAAGGAATATTCATTGGAAGGACTGATGCTGAAGCTGAAGCTCCAATACTTTGGCCACCTGATGGTAGAAGAACTGACTAACTGAAAAAGACCCTGATGCTGGGAAAGGTTGAAAGCAGGAGGAGAAGGGGGTGACAGAGGATGAGATGGTTGGATGGCATCACTGATGCAATGGACATGAGTTTGAGCAAGCTCCGGGAGTTGGTGATGGACTGGGAAGCCTGGCGTGCTGCAGCCATGGGGTCGCAGAGTCAGACACGACTGAGTGACTGAACTGAACTGAATTGATCATATTCATGGGTAGGGAGACAGTATTATGAATTGAATATTCTTAAAATTAAATTAGAACATTAAGTACAATTTCAGTAAAGACATACAAAGGATTGAGTTCTTTGAAATCAAGTCAGTAAATATAAGGAAGAATAAATGTAAAGATCAGTCACGGCAAATGTGATGGGTCTTGCTTATGTATGTGGATATATATGGCACCCCACTCCAGTACTCTTGCCTGGAAAATCCCACGGACGGAGGAGCCTGGTAGGCTGCAGTCCATGGGGTTGCTGAGGGTCAGACACGACTGAGTGACTTCACTTTTACTTTTCACTTTCATGCATTGGAGAAGGAAATGACAACCCACTCCAGTGTTCTTGCCTGGAGAATCCCAGGGACGGGGGAGCCTGGTGGGTTGCCGTCTATGGGGTCGCACAGAGTCGGACACGACTGAAGTGACTTAGCATTAGCATATATATATGTAACTGTGACATGTACGGAAAGATAAATAGATGACTTTAGGAGAATAAAGAGCACAGAAACAGACCCATCATGTATGAAAACTTCGATTATAACATAGGTTGCCTACAAAGCAGTGGGAAGAAAATAGATTATTTAATAAATGGCTATGAAAACACTGGAAAGGAAGTCAACAAACTGGAAAGACATGAAATTAGAACTCTACTTTTTGCCCTCTGTACAAATGACTTCCAGGTGGACTGAGGACATAATGAAAAGCCAAACATAATAAATAGAACTCTTGGGGTACAAGATATAATTTCTTGATAAACCACTAGAATAGAACATTTAAAATAATGATAAATTTGACTCCATTAAAATTTAAATTCTATGTGGCCAAGACCTACAAAGTGAAAGATAAACCACAGATTTGGAGAAAATATTTATAATGCATATAACCAAGAATTAATATTTAAATGCATATGTAATGACTGTAAGTAAAAATTTTTGAAAGACAAACAACCAGAAGGAAATTAGTAAAAGGGATAGAACATTTCTTAAAGAGAAGAACCAATGTCTGATAAGCAATAATAGTCAGGGAAGGACAAAGGAAACCATGAAGTTATACCATGTTACTCCAACAGATTGGCAAATATTAAAAGACTAAACATACAAAGCGGTGGCAAGAATACGGAATAATGGGAGCTCTCAAACTTTACTAGTGGGTGTATAAAAATGTATACCACTTTGGATTTGGCAATATCTAGGAGTTAACAGTAGGGCTTCCCTGATGGCTCAGACGGTAAAGGATCTACCTACCATGCTGGAGACCCGGGTTTTATCCCTGGGTAGGGAAGATCCTTCGGAGGAGGAAATGGCAACCCACTCCAGTATTTTTGCCTGGAGAATTCCATGGACAGAGGAGCCTGGCAGGCTACAGTCATGGGTCACATACAGTCAAATACGACTGAGTGACTAATACACACACACAGGAGTTAACAGTGGTGTATATTCTTCAACAAAGTCATTCCTCTAGGTCTATATTTTAGATTAGAACCATTCACACATGTGTAATGTGATACTTGCATAAGAATATTCACTGCAGCATCATTTGCAAAAACACAATATTGAATGCAACCTAAGTACCCATTACCAGAAAAATAGAAAGACAAAGTTAAGACACTGCATACGAAGTCATATTAAAATTATATGGATATGCCAATGTTCCATGTATTAGAAGATGTATTTCAAAGATCTAATGTTTGGTGAAAACAAAGAAAGTTGAAAAATGGCATTTAGTTTGAATATGTGCAAAACTCATTTTATGTTATCCATTATGCTGACTTACATAATCAGTTCACATAAATATGCCTGGCAATAATACAAATCAAATTCAGGATACTTTTTGGATTTAAAGGGGAATTAATCATATCTGTTATATTTTACTTTTTAATGAAAATATATCAACTCATGTTCTTACAAAGCTATGAACCATATGTAACATATATATTTTTTTGGTAAAGAAATACTTTGTAAAAAGGTAAAAAAATATTCTTTGAGTATTTCACAATAAAGTATTTTAAGGGAAAAAATGATGCTTATTAAATGAATATCGGAGAAGGCAATGGCACCCCACTCCAGTACTCTTGCCTGGAAAATCCCAGGGGTGGAGGAGCTTGATAGGCTGCTGTCCATGGCGTTGCGAAGAGTCGGACACGACTGAGCAACTTCACTCTCACTCTTCACTTTCACGCATTGGAGAAGGAAATGGCAACCCACTCCAGTGTTCTTGCCTGGAGAATCCCAGGGACGGGGGAGCCTGGTGGGCTGCCGTCTATGGAGTCGCACAGAGTCGGACAGGACTGAAGCGACTTAGCAGCAGCAGCAGCATTAAATGAATATAACAGTGAATAATGCAGGCTTGGAGTATGGATGGGATTTTTTTTTTTTTAATAGAAAATGCTTTAATTTTCCTGAGTCCTTGGCAGACAAAAAAACAGTTTTTAAAATTTTCAAAGTATTCCTGTTTGCTTTTTCTTGGGTACCCTCACAGTTCGGAACGGCACGTGTCTCACTGTTAGTTGTTACATATACAAGTGAACAGATACCACTGGTGCCAATTTCCAACGACTAATCAAATATGGCGATTGAAAAAAAACACCCATCATCTACGAAATTGCTCAAAATGAACATTTCTTGACATTGTTATAAATGCAGTATCAATTTGATTTTCTGACCATACAAAAGTATGAATTTCTATTCCATTAATGATACTGAATGATTAACATCATAACAGTGATAAAAATTTTAAAACATTTAAAAAATACATAGGATCCCGTTTTTACATCATAATTCTGATGTGCTGTTGTGCCTTCTATTTTGTCTGCAAAACTTCTATAGGGTACAGTGCACTGATGTGATAAAACCAAGGCACAAGAATACAGCTACAATAATTGTATATAAACCTTTAGCACTCTGTGCCAATTTTGGAAAAATTTAGAGAGGAGATCAAAAAGCTTGAAAATTTTTCACATCCCATATGATTAATGAACAATCAATTATGAGAGGGAGAAAGAATTTGGATGAGAATCTGAACAAGGGCAAAGGCACAGTGGCAGGGACAAGCAGGGTGAGAGGAGAACTCCCAAGCTCTGAGAGTGTGTGCAGTGGCGGAGGGCAGGGCCTTTAGAGTCGGGGACAGGCTTGCTTCTGCTCCCAGCTCTAGCGTCCACATCGTGTGGTCGTGTGGAAATTGAATCTGATGCACAGGAAAGGTCTAAGCCTCATGCTCGGCCCTGAATTCCCCCCACAAGTGGCCATTCTTGTGGCCACGGGGAGGGCGGGGGAGGGCGGAGGAGGGAGGCAAAGGCAGCTTGGGGCCAGATCCGCAGCCTTGATCCTGAAGACAGTGGAAAGCCACTGGCAGCATCTCAGTAAGAAAAGAAGCCAAGGACACCGTGGTGGACACGCAGGCGTGAGGGGATAGGGGACAGGAGACCTTCCTTAAGGGGGCAGTCAGAGTTTCACGACAGAAAGGGAGACGGGGAGGCTGGCCAAGGATGCTGGCATTTTAAGCCTGAGTGAACGAAAGGTATGGTGCTGTTAGCACGGATAGAAAGGAGCATGGAAAGTTAGTTTCGATGTAAAATCTGTTTCACAAGACATGAAAGAGGTCCACTGGTCCGGTCCAGCCATCAGTAAAGCCTCTGAGTACTCTCTATCTTTTCAGCTTTCCATGGTAGGCAGTGTGTCCCTGTGAATGGTGTATGACTTAAGTAGAGAATATCTGGATTTTAAATCTTGACTCTGCTAACATAGTACCAATCTCAACATGTTCATCTGTTGAATGGGGATAATAACACCTAATTTGCAGGAAAGATGAAGTGCATTTTGTTCCAGGCCCATGATTCTGCTTAGAAATGTGCACTGGGTCTTAAATCAGAGAGGAGGATGAACTGTTGCCAAAAACTCTAAAGTGAATGGGCTCCCAGCTGATTGCAGGTTTACAGAAAAATGATGAAAATTTCTGGCTTAGACAGTAATGAAGAGGTTCAAAACAGCAATTCTTCTTTCACACAAGGTAGTAATTTAGCTTGAGTAAGTTAAAGCACCGGTGAATAATTGATTGCAAAATATGCATTATGATGTGCATAATTTAGTCAAATAAAAGCTCATGAAAAAGTCAACTTCAAAAAGAGGCACATTAACTCAGGCTATAGGCAAAGTGTTTCTATCTAGAACATCCTTTGAAATTTTACAACATAAGTGGATTCAGGGAAATTGTCAATTACTTATTTGAGAAGAAACAGTTTTGTGTGCATGTGAAAATATGTATGCTACATAATTAATACTATTATATATTAGCATAGACACCACATGTCCAATATATTATATTGAAGAGTTACCTTATAGTCAGTAGAAATCATATTTTTGTAAATACTATATGTGATATGCATGAGTGCCAAGTGCCTCAGTCATGTCTGACTCTTTGCAACCCCATGAACTTCGGCCCACCAGGCTCCTCCAGGTGATTCTCCATGGAGGAGTCCATGGGATTCTCCAGGTGGAGTGGGCTGCCATGCCCTCCTCCAGGGGATCTTCCTGCCCCAGGGAACAAACCTGTGTCTATTATGTCTCCTGCATTGGCAGGAGTGCCACCTGGGAAGCCCACTATATGTGATATAGAAATAGAAATATACTTAAAATAGGCACCGTATATATTATATATTAACCAGATATTATATATAACCAGATGGAGTACATACATTAGGAAGTACTTATACACAGGCTAATGAATCTATAAGTTATATATATCCTTATATCAATATCTCTGTAGGTGTGCTGTGCTGTGCTTAGTCACTCGGTCGTGTCTGACTCGTTGTGACCCCATATTCTGTAGCCCAACAGGCTCCTTTGTCCATGGGGATTGGTTGCCAAGCCCTCCTCCAGGGGATTTTCCCAGCGCAGGGATCAAACCCAGGTCTCCCACATTGCGGGTGGATTCTTTACCACCTGAGCAACCAGAGAAGCCCATCAATACTGGAGTGGGTAGCCTATCCCTTCTCCAGGGGATCTTCCCAAGCAGATTTTTACCAGCTGAGCTACCAGGGAAGCCCCATCTCTATAGATACTATACATTAAAATATCTACTTGGTATATAGAAACCAGTGAAAACATATAAGTAAAAGCATTTTACATGCTTTAAGACATTATATCCACCTTACCATGCATACAAATCCCAATCTGCCAAAAGATTGTAATAGGGAAGAACAAATCTGAATCTGTATTAAATCTGTTTCTTTTTCTTTAACCTTTCTGCTCTGTTGCCTGGGCTTAGTCATGCTGACTCTGCACCCTTTGTAAAAGAATGTTGCCTATTGCCTGAAATACACAAGATAGCCCATTTTCAAGCTCTGACCTTTAAAGGTATAACAGTCTTCCATTCATATAGAGATAAAAAGTTGGAGAAGAGAGAATAACATTTGTCTTGCTGGAGGTTTACAGGAACATCATGACCTGATCTACCTGGACACCTACAAGACCAAAGGATTCTGACATCAGGAAGTTTGCAGGCACTTACAATACACACTCAAAGAGATAGGAATACCAGACCACCTTACATGCCTCATGAGAAATCTATATGCAACAGTGAGAACCAAACATGGAACAATAGACTGGTTCCAAATTGGGAAAGGAGTATGTCAAGGCTGTATATTGTCGCCCTGCTTATTTAACTTATATGCAGAGTACATCATGAGAAAGGCTAGACTGGATGAAGCACAAGCTGGAATCAAGATTGCCGGGAGAAATATCAATAACCTCAGATATGCAGATAACACCACCCTTATGGCAGAAAGTGAAGAGGAACTGAAGAGCCTCTTGATGAAAGTGAAAGAGGAGAGTGAAAAAGCTGGCTTAAAACTCAACATTCAAGAAATGAAGATCATGGCATCTGGTCCCATCACTTCATGGCAAACAGATGGGTAAACAGTGGAAACAGTGAGAGACTATTTCCTTGTGCTCCAAAATCACTGCAGATGGTGACTGCAGCCATGAAATTAAAAGATGCTTGCTCCTTGGAAGAAAAGCTATGACCATCCTAGAGAGCATATTGAAAAGCAGACATTACTTTGCCAACAAAGGTCCATCTAGTCAAGGCTATGGTTTTTCCAGTGGTCATGTATGGATGTGAGAGTTGGACTGTGAAGGAAGCTGAGCACTGAAGAATTGATGCTTTTGAACTGTGGTGTTGGAGAAGACTCTTGAGAGTCCCTTGGACTGCAAGGAGATCCAACCAGTCCATCCTAGAGGAAATCAGTCCTGAGTATTGATTGGAAGGACTGATGCTGAAGCTGAAACTCCAGTATTTTGGCCACCTGATGCAAAGAACCAACTCATTGGAAAAGACCCTGATGCTGGGAAAAATTGAAGGCAGGAGAAGGGGACAACAGGATGAGATGGTTGGATGGCATCACCAACTCGATGGACATGAGTTTGAGCAAACTTTGGGAGTTGGTGATGGACAGGGAAGCCTGGTGTGCGCAGTCCATGGGGTTGCAAAAAGTCAGACACGACTGAGCAACTGAACTGAACCACACCACTTCCCCTTTTACTATAAAAGAAGCCTGAATTCTAACTTGGGTAACAGGGTTCTTTGAAACATTGGTCTGCTATCTTCTTGGTCTGCTGGCTTTCAAATAAAGTAATTATTCCTTGCACCAACAACTCCTCTCCTGATTTACTGGCCTGTTGTGTGGTGAGCAGAATGAGTTTGGACTTGGTAGCAAGACCAGAAATATATAGAAGAATTACATACTAGGGCTTTTAGTGTTAGTTGCTCAGTCATGTCTGACTCTGTGATCCCGTGGACTGTTAGTCCGCCAGGTTCCTCTGTCCATGGGATTCTCTAGGCAAGAATACTGCAGTGGGTTGCCATTTCCTTCTCCACAGGATCTTCCTAACCCAGGAATTGAACCCCGGTCTCCCACAGTGCAGGCAGATTCTTTATCTTCTGAGTCACCAGGGAAGCCCTTTTAACACATTCCTAATATAAAACTGATCTACTCCCCTCTTCACAATTATTAATTTGCCATGGTTCAAAATCTCCAGTGAACCCCATCTATGGATCACAAATATTCTGATCAAAACCAAATAATTTTTTTTAAAGACTGTTCACCAAAATGAGACTTTAAAATTTTTTTTTAGTTTATAGATTCTTTTGTTTATAAAGGTTTATTAAACATCAGTAATCTTACAAAGAAAATATTAATAGAGGTTGTTAGAAAATTTTTGCCAAATATGTACAAATGTAAAAAGCCTTGATGACTAGCAACTCATTTTATCAAATCAAACCATCCTTTCTACTTTCAGACCTCCTGGAGAAATAATTTACTACCAATCCTGAACCAAAGCATTGACAGAAAAAAACAAATTTACAACAGTATCAGATAATGTGCTCAGTTCCTGGAAAGTTATAAAAAGATATATGTATAAAAAATCCTAAGCCACAAATACTTTCATATAGAGCTAATATAAATCATGTTTTGTTAGTTATAGTATCTAGGAGGTTGTTCAAACTTTCATATTCTTTTCTCTTTTCTAAAATGTCTAAGCCAAAAGAGGCCTTCTCAGATTATTAAAATGCATGAGCTACTGCATATGGTACACATTCCCGGGTCATCAGAACCTCCAGAGTGTTCCAAAGTCCTTTCAGTGGGGGCTCTACTTCCTTCACCTGCACTCTGCTTCTCGGGCTCTGATCCAAAGTCCTTTCAGTGGGGGCTCTACTTCCTTCACCTGCACTCTGCTTCTCGGGCTCTGGACCCATGTGGACACAGAGTCTGGCTTTCTGATGGGTCAAACGTTAATGGTGCTGCAGGGTTTCTGTATTCATGGGTTTCGATGACAGGATCTCTAATAAGAGACCATAGTAGCTATGCCTTACACATGGATTGTCAGGTAGAACCACCCAGGTGGAGAAGGCTGAGACCCTTCACCTTGAGCCCCAGACTACTCCTTCTGTGGCAGCATGCAGTCTTGTTTTCTAGACTTGGGTTTGCCGTGGAAACTCAGATGATCAACATTCTTAAGAGTCAATGGATGGCAAGGGATGGTTAGCAGCACTTCCCCACTTTACTGTAACTGACATCATGTCACAAATACCAATATTGTGTGTTTCAAGGTCTTTTCGCTCTCCTCCAGGCGCCTGAGTACTTGAATTTGCAGCACTCCAGTACATGAACAATTACATTTTTGGGTAAGTGGCTAACAATTAGTGAACACTGGCATTGCAGTAGACAGGGTGGTAAACCCTGGGAATACAAAGATCAATACCATATACAGACTGTGTGAAATTAAAAAAAAATTCATAATGTAGAGAGGGAATTAATGCAGAGCTAACTACAATGTAAATGTGACATATACAATACTAATGTTGCAAGGAGCATAATCAAGCACCAAGGGAGCCCCAAGGAGGTCACCATGGGAGAGAAGGCGAGAGAGCATGCCACAGGAGCATCAAGGAGAGTAATCAAGTCTATCTGGAAGCCTTCACAGCTTCCCTGAAGGACAGGTCAGGTTTTGATGAGTTAAGAAGGGAGAAGTGATTATGAAGGGCAGTGTGAGTGAAGCGTCTGATAGACTTACAGGGCTGGACTGCAGCAGGCATGGAGAAGGGGCAAAAGATGAGTTGAACAGGTTGCAGGAGACAAGAGCCTAGATGAGTATTTTGTGAAGGAAGATGGCAGGAATGGAATTCCAGCTTCCCTGGTGTGCTTTCATTTTGAAAGCAAGCTGTACTCGTCCCCGACAGACACCAAATATGCAGGCAGTCCTGCACAACAGCACCCTTTGGATTTGTAGCTTCAAATAAGAGGAGCCATAGAAAGGAGCTGCCGGCAACCCCGACATTGCCTGTCTAGAAAGCTGTGGACTCCTGTCGGGCCTCGGAAAGTAATCACTTTGATGTTAATTGATGCCAATTGGAGAGTATTTACAGTGATTTGGAAGATCAAAGAAGACGTTTTAAAAGTAATTTTTGAGATAAGACCACATGACAGTTGTAAGGAAGAAATCATTGCGCTTGGATTTAATACCTATCACTATTACTCTTACGGTGGGGCTTCCCTGATGGCTCAGTCGGTAAAGAATCCACCTGCAATGCAGGAGACCTGGGTTCTATGCCTGGGTGGGAAAGATCCCCTGGAGGAGGGCATGGCAACCACTCCAGTATTCTTACCCGCAAATCCCCATGGATTCTCCCCAGAGGAGACTGGCGGCCTAGAGTCCCTGGGGTCTCAAAGAGTCGGACACGACTGAGCGACCAAACACAGCACTCCTACTGTGGGGTCTGTCACTGAGGTCGTCTCCTCTCAGGGCCCCTCGGTCAGCAGGCAGACGCAGCCCAAGACTCACAGAGGACACAGAGAACCCTGCTTCTAAAGTCAGGGAGCCAAAGAAACCCCGTGACAGAAAAAACCAGAAGCCCCCTCTCATCCTGTTTCACACAGAGGCCTGCAACCACAGGCTTCAAGGGAAAGAAGGCTTAATTTTCTTGCTGGAAAGCCAGTGATAGCGGCGGCAAACTGTAAGACAGCTCTATCCTCTCACACTGCATTTTCCAAATGAAAAAGCCAGGACTCATCAGCACCATCTTTCCAGAGTCTGTACATATGCATTCCTATACGATGTATGTCTTTTTCCTTCTGACTTACTTCACTCTGTGTAACAGGCTGTAGGTTCATCTACCTCATGAGAACTGACTCAAACGTATTCCTTTTTGTGGGCGAGTAATATTCCATTGTGTATATGTGCCACGCTTCTTTATCCATTCATCCGTCGATGATGAACCTGTCTGCAGGGAAGCAATGGAGAAGCAGATATGGAGAACAGAATTGTGGACACAGTGGGGGAAGCAGAGGGTGGGATGGATGGAGAGAGTGGCCGGGAAACATGCACATTACCTTGCGTAGAGTGACAGCCAGTGGGGATTTTTCATATGACTCCGGGCACTCAAACCAGTGTCCTGTGTCAACCTGGAGCGGGTGGGGTAGAGTGAGAGGTGAGACAGAGGCTCAAGACAGAGGGGATGTATGTCTGCCTATGCCTGATTCATGTTGATAGATGGCAGAAGCCAACACAATATTGTAAAGAGATTATCCTTCAATTTAAAAGAAAAAAAAGGTCAGGGCGTGTACTCTGACAAAGAAGATATTCCAACTTGTGATTAATTTTCATGGGAAAACAAAGGGATAAAACATTTGCAGTGTAAATAGTCCTAAAAAATCCACATGGAAAAGGAATGCATTGTCTTAGGAGGACACGGATCTGGCCTCTGCAGCTGTTTCAAGTTGCAGCCCCACTGTTAGAAGGCATCGGAGTGCCAGCCACAGCACGACAAAGGTGAGAGGGGGATACTGCCTAAGGAATGTGTTTACTACATACTTATTACTGAATACATTAATAGCTACAGTCTGTGGACCGTCTAGTCAAGGCTATGGTTTTTCCAGTAGTCATGTATGGATGTGAGAGTTGGACTATAAAGAAAGCTGAGCGCCAAAGAATTGATGCTTTTGACCTGTAGTGTTGGAGAAGATTCTTGAGAGTCCCTTGGATGGCAAGGAGATCCAAGCAGTCCATCCTAAAGGAAATCAGTCCTGAATATTCACTGGAAGGACTGATGTTGAAGCTGAAACTCCAATACTTTGGCCACCTAATGGGAAGAGCTGACTCATTGGAAAAGACCCTGATGCTGGGAAAGATTGAAGGTGGAAGGAGAAGGGAACGACAGAGGATGAGATGGTTGGATGGCATCACCGACTCAATGGACGTGAGTCTGAGTCAACTCCAAGAGTGGGTGATGGACAGGGAGGCCTGACGAGCTGCAGTCCATAGGGTTGCAAAGAGTCGGACGTAACTGAGCGACTGAACTGAACTGACAGACTGTGGAAGGCAACAGGTGATGGGAAGAACAGATAAACAAGCCTGTCCTCAGGCTGTGGAAAGAACTGCAGTCCTGCTGTCAGGCCTTCCTACTTAAAATGTGGGCCCTAAACACCAGCAATGGCCTGCTCGGGGAACTTGTTAGAAATTCAGAAGCTCCAGCCCCACACAGACCTATTAAGTTGTTATCTACATTTTAACCAGCTCCCCAGGTGATCGCATGTCCAGTCAGAGTCATGAGAAAGGAGAGACGCACGGGACACAGAGTCATCGGAAGCTGACCAATCACTGTCTGCAGGCTGTGAGGACAGGTCGTCACAAATCACAGGTTTCACAAGGAATAAACACACAGAATAGGGACAGACAGAAGCAATCACAGGCTAGAAGAGATGATCACAGTCAGAGACGATGTGAGAGACAGAGCAGGCACAGGAACAGAATAAATGAGAACTGGCTAATGTAAGGGTATATGGACTTCCCTGGTGGCTCAACTGGTAAAGAATTTGCCTGCAATGTAAGGGTATACACAAATATTTTCTTAAAAATTTGAATTAAACATTTCCCCTGGGACTTCCCTGGCCCATTTAAGATGCCAGGCTTCCGCAGTAGGGGGCGCAGTTTCCATCTCTGGTCAGGGAATTAAGATCCCGCTTGCCATGTGGGCTTCCCCAGTGTCTCAGATGGCAAAGAATCTGCCTGCCAATGCAGGAGACCCTGGTTCGAGCCCTGTGTTGGGAAGATACTATGGTAAAGGGAACGGCAACCCACTCCAGGATTTTTGCCTGAAGAATCCCACGGACAGAGAAGCCTGGCGGGCTATAGTTCATGGGGGTGCAAAGAGTCAGACACAACTGAGTGACTAACACTTTCACACGCCATGCTGTGCAGCCAAAAATAACTGAAATCAATAAATGACGTCATGGGAAAAAAAAAAACAAAAAACAAAAAAAACACAAAACATTTCCCCTGGTGCAAAAATCGAAAGAGAATTCCTCCTCCCTTTTCTTTTAGCATTCTTTTTAGAAAACTTGACATTGGAAATGCTTTCTCTGTCTATTTCAGATGTATTATATATGTAAATCTTTTTAAAAGCTAAGTAAGCCTATGGTCAGTTTTATCTCCCAAGAATGTCTTCCTTCAATGCCTCCTGGCATGTCTTTGCAATGTAAGCAAGGGGAGGATGGTACCCTTTCCCAGTCTGTGTGGGAGTTTAGCTTAGACACCCAGCTCCAGGTTGTAACTAGCTGCTTTGTCAAAAAGTTAAAGCTTTGTTTTTCCTTGGGATAAAGATAATTGATATGTATGTAATGGGTTGTATTTGCCTGGCTATATACAAAGATGGGGTTTATTTCTGTCTTTGCAACTGTTTCATTCTTTTCAACGCTTTTGCAGAGGATTCTTTTGGGCTGGCAGGAGGTTTTAGTTTTAAATTATTTCTCCATCACCAATCACAAAAGGCATGAGGACTGGGAGTGTCTTCGTCACCAACTGTGACAGGTAAAATGACTCCCATCACAGTTGCAGGGAAAGGCAAGAGAATCAAGGGTGGATTGTTATTTGATTTGTATTTGACAGCTTAGAATGTATAGTGGTAAGTACTTATTATGTGTTCATGCTCAGTCGCTCAGTCATGTCCAACTCTTTACGACCCCATGGACTGTAGCCCGCCAGGCTCCTCATGTCCATGGCCTTTTCAGGCAATACCGGAATGGGTTGCTATTTTCCTCCTCCACGGGATTTTCTCAACCCAGCGACTGGACCTCATCTCTTACATCTCCTGCGTTGACAGGCATATTTTTTACCACTAGTGCCACCTGGGGTGTTCATTACATATCTTAAAATGGAATTAGGACGGTGTGACAGTGGAGAAACACGAACTGTTTTTAAAGCTGACGTGCAAAATCCTGAAAGCATAAATTTCTTAAAACCCTTTTCCTTAAACTGGCAGAGAAAAAGTGGTCCATCTAGTTCTAAACATCACAAATGATGATGGTGTGAGAGGAAAACCTGAGCAGCCTGCCTGTCCCACCAGAGAGACCCTGGCTCTGAAGGCCTAGAATCACTGACTTTCCCAGAGGGAACTGGAGCCCAGAGGAGTATAACTGCTTCCACAGCAGGTCCGTCTCCTTTAGAAGATCCCCACAAGCCCACTTACTTCTTCATTCATTCCTATCCCCAACACTTACTGAACATCCTAGGGGAAAAGTTTCAGCCCCTAGAGCTGGATATATAATCTGATTAAAGCTCAGGTCTTACTTTCAAGGAGCTTATGGTTTGTTGAGGAAGAAAAGACCCATAAAGGAAAAGGATTATAGTTGAGGGTGATAAAGGCTGCGACTGGAATCTGTACAAGAAGTGAAAATTCTGAGGATAACCGAGAGCCTGGGGGAGGTCTGGGAAGTCTCGGGGAAGCTGGGAGTCCAACCTCTGTAAATGTGGCTCTCACATTTCTTCCATTTGGACTGGCAAATTCCTAAAACCTAGATCCTGCAGGTCTCCTCTTATGTGGCCTCCACTAGGGAGGCTTCAGGGGCCTTGTGAGGCCAGGATCGGGACCCTCCTTCGTGACCCAGTACAGCATTAGTCTTCACTGTTATGCCCATTTACCGGTCTCAGCACGCTGCAAGCCCCTTTAGGGCAAGGGCTGTGTCATATCACCTCTGCATCTCCAGCACCTGGCATGGTGCCTGGTGCACAGGTTGTACTTAATAAATACCTGTGACATGAATAAAAGTTAGGTGAAAGGCAGTCCTCAAGGTAGGAGAGAGAGGGAGTGGGAGGCGGGGAGAGGCATTACTGACAGTCCCAGTAGAGAGACTGGAGAAGGGAATGGCAACACACTCCAGTGTTCTTGCCTGGAGAATTCCATGAACAGAGGAGTTGGCAGGAAACAGTCCATGGAGCTGCAAAGAGTCGGATGCGACTGAGCGACTAAGCACTAGTATGGAGAAGAGCATGGACACATGAAGGCAGAAAACAGCTAAGTATTGTGATTACAAAATGACAAATATTTTGAAGTTGCTGGACCATACATTGCAAAGGAGAATGGCAGGAGATAAAAGTGCAAAGCTAAGCAGAGACCCTGCTTCAGTCTCAAGGTAAAAAGAGTCAAGTGCCCTTTCCCACTGATCTCTGTTTCCCTTTGGCAGGGTCTCAAGGACTGCTCACTGAAATCGACGTTTGTCTAATATGAACATGGTACAGACAATTCTCCCTACTACGGGATCCACAGAGATGCAGTATTTATAGCGGAATTCCAAAACAAATACAACCCTAACTACAGCCTACTGTGAACCTCCTCTGGCGGACCCTTCTCCAGAAGAAGAGCTAGCCACCTGAGAGGGAATCCTCACACAAACTGGATCCAGGAATTGGGAACGACAGGCAAGCACAAACATCCAATTAGTACCTGACGTGTGCCAAGTTGAAGAATGTCTAAAAACTTGCATGGCCCCTAGGGGTTTTCAACACAAGCTTGTCAATGGGTTAGGTCCACCGTGGTGGAGGATAGGAGGCCAGCTGTGCTTTAGTATCTTTGTATCCCAGTCTGACTCAGTTTGGGGGCTCAGTACCTTATAAACTTTACTGAGACCAGCGCTGACCTCAGAGATGGTCTTGAGAGAACGATGGAAATCAGCCAGCTCACTGCACTGGGATGAGGTTTGGATGGAAGGTCAGAGGACCTGAGTTCTGTCCTGTGCTGTGTCTCAAACATTTTCTGTGTTCGCTAGCAAGTTATTTACTCCGGCTTTTGAGAATGCTAGGAGAGCTGGGATGCAGAACTCTAGAATAATAAACAATTATAGCACTTTATTACTTACAGAAATCAGTGTTGAAACTTATCAAGTAGTCACTACAAGCTTATTTAAATACAAAGGCAGGAGGGAATACAGCAAAGAAAACTTTCTGTTCCTACCCTCAAGGTTTTTTTTTTTTTACTTTAACAGACAAAGACAGAACTGACACACACACAATAGAGAACAATTAGCACTGATCCTTAAAGCAATCTGAGTTCAGACAAGAGGAATCTGAACAAAAGAATTTTTGAGGTAGGCTTCAAACTGAATGGGACAGAATGAATTTATCCTCTCTATCTCGTTTCTTACTCTTTCCCATTCCTACATTTAAAAAAAAGAACAACTTTCTATACTTATTCATCATAAAAACTCTCAGTAAGCTAAGACTAGAAGGGAACTACCTTAATTTGCCAAAAGTCACTTATGAAAAACTGACAGCCAATATTATATCTACTGGTTAAATTCAAGGTTGTCTGCTCTTATCTTTTAATTCAATACTCCGCTAGAAGTTCTGAAAATGCAATGAGGCAATGGAAAGCTAATAAAAACAACTAACAGAACTATAATAATACGTGAATTCATCAAGGTTACAGGAGTCAAGATACAGAAATTAATTGTAGTTTTATATATTAGCTGAAAACTTTTGGAAAATGAAAAAAATATTTATAGTAATTCAACAGAGGAATATAAACTATTTAGACATAATTTTAACAAATGTATTCAGCATCTATACACTAAAAATTGCTAAGACAAACAAAGACTCAACTAAAAGCAATACATACCATATTCAAGGTTTGGATACAACTCAATAGACAATTATTTTTAATTTATTTAGAGTTCCAAAATAGGAAATACTAATCTAGAGTTGAAAAAATTCAGAATACTCTGGAAGGGTAAGACTAAGAAAAGACACAAGGACATTTTCTAAAGCCGTGGAACTAGTTCATGTATTAATAAGAACGGGAATGATATAGAGGTACACACTTGTCAAAACTCGAGAAATTTTATATCCAAGATTTTCATGTTCACTGAATGTAAATTTTATCCGAGTAAATATGCAGTCATACTGAACTCTAGCAAGTGTGCTTTCCACTGTGGTGTGGGATAGCAATTCTAAAGCTACTCTTTGCATATTATAAGCTTGAACAAGTGAGTAAATGTAGTAAGAAAACGGGAACCAGGTTTCTCACCAATATGGGTATTCTTAATACTACGCATTTGTGTGTGTTTATACGTATTTATATACTATTAAATAAATCACTGCAGATGGTGACTGCAGCCATGAAATTAAAAGACGCTTACTCCTTGGAAGGAACGTTATGACCAACCTAGATAGCATATTCAAAAGCAGAGACATTACTTTGCCAACAAAGGTCCATCTAGTCAAGGCTATGGTTTTTCCTGTGGTCATGTATGGATGTGAGAGTTGGACTGTGAAGAAGGCTGAGCGCCGAAGAATTGATGCTTTTGAACTATGGTGTTGGAGAAGACTCTTGAGAGTCCCTTGGACTGCAAGGAGATCCAACCAGTCCATTCTGAAGATCAGTCCTGGGTGTTCTTTGGGAGGAATGATGCTAAAGCTGAAACTCCAGTACTTTAGCCACCTCATGCGAAGAGTTGACTCATCGGAAAAGACTCTGATGCTGGGAGGGATTGGGGGCAAGAGGAGAAGGGGATGACAGAGGATGAGATGGCTGGATGGCATCACTGACTCAATGGACGTGAGTCTGAGTGAACTCCGAGAGTTGGTGATGGACAGGGAGGCCTGGCGTGCTGCAATTCATGGGGTTGCAAAGAGTCGGACACGACTGAGCGACTGAACTGAACTGAATTGACTGATAATATGTATATGTACATATATGTATATCCCTGGATATGTCCATTGAGATAAAGCTGTAACACATCAGTAACCTTGAATCCAGATCTTGATTTATAAATATCGTTTTCCAGGACTTCCCTGGTGGTGCAATGGATAAGAATCTGCCTGCAAATGGAGGGGACACAGGTTCAATCCCTAGTCTGGGAAGATTGCCCATGCTGTGGAGCCACTAAGCCCGTGTAGCACAACTACTGAGCCCATGCTTGCAAATCCTCGAGTCACAACTATCGAGCCTGTGAGCTGCACCGACTGAAGCCTGGGGGCCCTAGAGCCTGGGCTCTGCAGCAAAGGAAGCCACTGCAGTGAGAAGCTCACACACCGTGATGAAGAGGAGGCCCTGCTCGCTGCAGCTAGAGAAAGCCCACCCAAAGCAACGAAAACCCAGTGGAGCCAAAATATATATATATATATATATATATATATGTATGTTTTCTATTAAATGGAGCCAAGACCTTAAAGAAGTAAATGACTCTAGGAATGAGGGAGGGGAATTACAAGTTGATCCTAGAATATCTTATTTTGCCAGAAAGTAAGGAATTATTCAAGGACATTATGCTGATTTTATAAAGGATCCCAGAGAGGGATTGAAGCAGCTCCCACTGAACAGATATGGGACAGTTTAGCCATCAGAATAAATACATAATATATATTTACGTATGACAGGATAAACCCAAATTAAGAGACATTCTACCAAATAACTGTCCTGCTTTCTTGAGAACTCTCAAGATCAAAAAAGATGAAAAAGAATGAAGAAATGATTCTATATGAAAGGAAACTACTAAAGGGGTGTGACAAATGAACGAAATGTATGATCATGGGTTGGCTCCTTAACTGGGGGGAAAAGGTTATAGGATATATTGGAGCAGCTGATAAAATTTTAAAATGGATTGTGGATTATAAAACAGATTCTGGGAGTATTAACTACATTTCTCAACTTTGGATAACTGTATTTGATTATATAAGAAAGCACCTTTGTTCTCAGGAAATACAGTGATCTTGTTCTTAGAAAATAGACATATTTAGGGGTAAATGAGAAAATTGTCTCCCAAGTTATCTCAAATGGTTCATAAAAGAGTTTATGTAATGATACAGCAAATGAATAAAATTTAAACAAATGGTAAATCTGGGTAGAAGTGTATATAGGATTTGTTTGTACTATTCTTGCAATTTTTTTGTAAGTTGAAATTATGTACAAATTAAAATTACTAAAACGGTGGCAGGGTGACTAAAAGAAGTCAAGATGCTGGTTACATCTTAAGGGAAAGGGAAAATAGGGAGATCCTACTGGGGAAGAGCATGTTAGAACATATTGAGATTTATCATGTGCTTGGAATTTTCTGTTTCCTAGTCTGAATAATAGATCTATGGTTATTATTATGATTATTATTAAAACTCTGAATATGTATTTTATGCCTGTTTCTGTAGATATGATTCATTTAATAATAGAAAATGAGAATCTGAAAGGATAAATAAATAACCATCCAAAATGGTGCTATTTGTTTACACTGATGACAGGGTTAAAACCCAAATCTTGGATTCCCATCAGGTTCATTTCTCTGCCAGGTGACAGTGTTGGGAACCATGGTGGGGTTAATACATGCTGGGCTAGGGGACTCAAATCCCAACCTCACCTGCCATTCCTCTCCACGTGGTCCTGAAGGGAAATGTACACACAGAAAAATGTCCTGGTGACTGACAGAGCAAAACTTCAGCACTAAGTCCCTGATCCCTAAACTCAAGGCAATCTCTGGTGAGTAATTGGATCAAGTAGAGAACTTCTCTTTAGACTCCAGGTGGCCAGCCCATCACAGCAGGCTGAATGGCCTCTTTATCCACTCTCACTAAGTACACCCAAGTCTTAGACTGTGTATGAACTTATTGGTGACAAAAGATTTCACCAGGGCAGCCCAGCTGGTGAGTAGAAGAAAAAGCCTCTGTGTGTGTAAATACTTACTCATATCCTGCTTAGGTCCCATTTAGTAAAAGCTGCCCAATCAGTATTCTTGCCCTCAACCAAGTAAAAATTATACTACTTACCCTTGAGAATAGAGGGGAAAGTGAGTTGTGAGCTTGTTCTGGTCAACAGACATTGTCGTCTGTTCTTATTTTAGGTTATCCTCACAGATTGATTCCTGGGTCGGGAAGATCCCCTGCAGAAGGAAATGGCAACTCACTCCAGTATTCTTGCCTGGGAAATCCCATGGACAGAGGAACCTGGCAAGCTGCAGTTCTTGGCTTGCAAAGAGTTGGACACGACTTAGCGACTAAACAACAACAACAGGGCCAGCAAGACCAGAGAGGCGGGTACATATTTGAGACCCACTTGCCTTGTGAATATAGACAACTAAAGGAATTCATGCCTGTGGCATCTTGTGAGCAAGACCAACCATAACATTTCTTGTCTGCTTTCCTATTACATGACTATAAAAAGATATCCAAAAGTACATTTAAATTTTCCTGTAGAGAGGAAATATGCAGATCATAATGGAGGTAAGAAAATGCTCATAACCATATGTTTGTTCTCACACAAAAATGTGCCAATATAAGAAATGTTCCCTTTTGAAGTTTTTGGTACCATGTGGTGGAGGTGGGTTGAAACTTCCATGGTGGGTTCGTTTGGTTTTTCTCCGCCTCATATTATATATTTACATTGTACAATCTAAAGGTTCCTAAACACCACCTCCTCTGTGCCTCCTTCCTCCCCACCATCACCCTCTCCTTTGTATTAAGGTGCAGCTTGAAAACACATTCCAAACAATGTCACATTCCATATACTTAGAGACAAAGGATATGGTTGCTTAGCAACAAGGCCCTGGTTAAAAAAAATTTGAGCATTCTTTTACTTTCCAATTTAGGGCAATGCTCAGGAAGCTGTTTGCAAAGAGATCCAGGCTTAGTAGAACTCTGTCTGAAACAGAGGGAAATAGCAAAGGAGGAAGAGAAAGAGGAGGAGGAGGAGGAAGAGGAGGAGGACGGGTGAGAAGGAGGGGAAGGGAAAGGGGATAAGCATTAAGGTCCTTTCATCACAACTGAAGTGTTAGACAAATGGGAGCAGAAAGACTTGGCCAAAGAGGAATGGAGCACTTCAATTATCCCTGTCTCTTCTGGTTTCCCTGATGTTTCTAAACTTAATCCCAATCCATCAGCTGAGACTAGAAGGCACTCTGAGAAGGGCACCATCATTCTCTCAGCAATTCAAAGCTGTCTGATCTTGAGGACTCTAGGCCCTGCCTGGGAGTGGGAACAGCTGAAAGTTAGTTTTGCCTTTTACTAGCTCCCCTTCAGGGCTTCCCAAATGGTGCTAGTGGTAAAGAACCCACCTGCCAATGCAGGAAGACCTAAGAGATGCAGGTTCGATCGCTGGGTTGGGAAGATCCCCTGGAGGAGGGCATGGCAACTAGCTCCAGTATTCTTTCCTGGAGAATCCCATGGACAGAGGAACCTAGAGGGCTACAGTCCATAGGGTTGCAAAGAGTCGGACACGACTGAAGCAACTTGGCACGCGCGCATGCAGGCCTCCTTAAAACAACTGTCTGGCCTCTGTAGACTGACAACTGTTATATTTCAATTGATATTTATAAACTAATTGCTTCTAGAAAACTTGTACTAACATACCAATAAGTGTTTTCTGAGTTGATGGGAATTAACACCTTGATACAGTGGCACCCCACTCCAGTACTCTTGCCTGGAAAATCCCATGGATGGGGGAGCCTGGTGGGCTGCAGTCCATGGGGTCACTAGGAGTCAGACATGACTGAGGGACTTCACTTTCACTTTTCACTTTCATGCATTGAAGGAAATGGCAACCCACTCCAGTGTTCTTGCCTGGAGAATCCCAAGGACGGGGGAGCCTCGTGCGCTGCCATCTATGGGGTCGCACAGAGTCGGACACGACTGAAGTGACTTAGCAGCAGCAGCAGCAACAGCAGCAACACCTTGATATCAGGTTTATTTAGCTATTACTTGGTTATTAGGTTGTGCATGTGTGCTAAAGGTTTTATATATACATACGAAAAACTTCGTTTATACATATATATGTATATTACATATATACATATGTATATATGTGTATACACACATACATATACATAAATATATATTACTTGGTTAACATATATTATTAAGTATATATATATATATTATATTTTTATAGTCCATTTCTAAGTCTTTTTTCCTGAAACTTCTGATCATATTATCCATTTACTTCCTATTTCAGTGTTGTCTTTTTTCATTGATTTTTGAAAGCTCCTTAGATGAACACACACATAACACACTTACACATACATGCAAATATATTCTTAATATGATGACTACTGAAATAAGGATGGAGTAAAGAGAACTAATATAAAGGACATATCAGTTCAGTTCAGTTCAATTCAGTTCAGTCACTCGGTCATGTCTGACTTTTTGCAATCCCATGGACTGCATTGCCTTTCTTTGGGATTGGAATGAAAACTGACCTTTTCGCATCCTATGACCACTGTTGAGTTTTCCAAATTTGTTGACATATTGAATACAGCACTTTCATAGCATGAGCTTTTAGGATATGAAATAGCTGGAATTCCATCACATACACTAGCTTTGTGATGCTTCCTAAGGGCCACTTGACTCCACACTCTGGTCATGTTTATTGAAAATACTTCTCTCAATTTGTTATTTGCCTTTTACTTAATGGGATTTAAAAAAAATTATTATTATTTTTAACTTATTGCCATACTGAGAAAAAAGTCAATATAGTTTTAATATTTACTGGGTCAACTCTGACCTCATCATTTTCAAAATTTTCCTATTTTCCAGCTGTGAAGTTGACCAAGTGATTATATAAACCATTTTGATATGCTAAAAATGTCATTGGGATTTTGAATAAGGTTATAGCAATCTATAAATTGATTTGGGGAAACAGATACTTTATTTTGTTTCTTCTTTTACAAATCTTTCATATATCTCAATAGTTTTTTTTTAAGTTTTTTCACGAAGTTTTCCACACGTTTCTTAATATTCTTAGCAGTTAACATCTTTTTAAATAATTATAAAAAGAATCTTCTCCCCTAGAACAACTAGATATAGGAAGAAAAAAGTAATAGTCATAGTTCTTGACTCAACCTGAACTTTTTCACCCACAGGGTCTCTGTGTATACTTTTTGTAGGATATTTATCTGACTCAGGAACTACTTGCCAAATATCATTTAAATCTGAAATGAGAATGCTTGTTTCTTAAAGCTATTTTTTCCTAGTCTAACCAATTTTTATAGTGTCCGAAATGTATGTACGGTTTATTTGCAGACATAGGAACGATCTGTGTGATAGAACTGGTGTTAGAGAACTGATTTAATGGTGGCTGTGATGGGGACTAGGGAGAATGACTGGCGCTCAAGATAAGGGTCTAATTTGAAGTGTGATTTCCTATGGGACCACGGGAGGTGATCTCTAGAAAGTGACATTTGAGCTGAGCTCTGCGAGAAGAATAGGAATTAACTAGGCAACCTATGAATGCTTCTGACAGAGAAATAGACCAGCATGCAGGAAGCTCAAGGAATTAAGACAGGGTTTCTGTGGCTGTCACACGGAAATGGAGAGATAGGTGGGAAGTAACATTAGACCAGAGAAACCACTGGGGGTAGGGTCACAGTAAGGTTCTTAGCCCCAAGAGGAAAACAGAAATCATTTGTAAAAAGTTAAAAACAGAAAAACCATCAAAATTCGGAGTATCATGCATATTTTTAAAATAAAATCTTATATAAATATACACACTATTTATCTTTATGTATTCCCTTGGAAACCAGGGTTGTTCCCATGGTTATATTGCCATAGTCCCCGAGGAAATATCTCTGTGGCAATTACTGTTCTTTAGCCTGGAGGGAAGAAAGTCTAGCTTCTTCAAGATTTCCAGACAGAGTTTGTTGCCCCAAACAAAGACCAACCAGGCCTCTGCCTGCCACGAGATGGAGAGGTATCGAGACATTACTGACTGACAGTCCTGTTCTCTCTGCAGTTCTCTTGTTAGTGTTGTTGTGAGAAAACCACCGCCCATTTTGTAAAAGTATTGGGATGGCCAAAACATTCCTTCTGGACTTATGGCAAACCTGAACAAACTTTTTGGCCAACTCAAAAGTTTTTTGTGGAGTAATTGTATAGTCCCTTCTGTGAAGCTTCAGTCTGCTAAAATAGGCTTCCCAAATAGGCTTATGTAATGTTAAATCACCCGTAGGACCTGAAGAGTTTGACTGTAGTGTTTCTCGATTTTGGACTAGTAATTACTTGTCTGGGGGGCTGTTCAGTGCCTTGTAGAGGGTTTGGTAACAATGTGTTGGCCCATACCCACTAGGTGCCAGTAATACTCTCCTCTAGTTTTGACAAGCAAATGACATCTGAGGGGCAGAATTGCCCAGGTCAAGAATCACTAAGTTATAGAAAATATTAAAGTCATTCTTCCCAGTTAAAACTATTATACTCATTTTTGCTTTACCATGAATTCACTTAGACACTAACATTTAACAAATGAGATTCAGAATTATTATTAACAGTTCATTCATATACTGCATAAAGCACATAAAGAATATACTATATTCTTTATTCACTTATTTCAGCAAACATTTATAGAACACTTGCTTTTGAAGCCACTATGCTGATTGCTGGAGCCACAAGTTTCAATGAGACAACTTGCAAGGAGTCTAGTCTACAGGGAAGACAAAAATAAGTGAATATATCATGGAAACCGGATAGAAATTCAACAGAAGTTTACTGAGGAGAAACCCAGGTGAGGGGAGGAGCTATCAGGGAATGGTAAGAATTAGGAAGTGACACCTGAAACATGATATTTTTCAGGCTAATGGATTTGGGAAGTGTTTGGAGAGCTGTAAGACTTACAATAATATTCTAAGACATATATTATGATCCTCTCTTTTAAGGATGAGAAAACCAAAAGGTTAAATATTTAGCTTAGGGTCATTTAGCTAGATAGCAGCAAAATTAACCTATGAATTTAACCATTATCTCAATTAATGGTATTTGTCTTATCAAGTTGAATACAATGGAATAAGAGAGATTTGGGGAACATTCTTGATGAATAGATCTCTTAAAACTACAGTGACAAAAATAATACTCCCTTATATGAATATGGGGCTTCCCTGATGGCTCAGAAGGTGAACAATATGCCTGTAATGCGGGAGACCGGAGTTCAATCCCTGGGTGGGGAAGATACCCTGGAGAAGGGAATGGCTACCCTCTCCAGTATTCTTGCCTGGAGAATTCCATGGACAGAGGAGCCTCGTGGGCCACAGTCCATGAGGTTGCCAAGTCAGACACCCACTGAGCAACTAGCACACTCACTTTCCCTTCACTGTATGAATGTATCTTACAAGGCACATTCACAGAAATGATTTCTTGTGATCCTTCCGTCAATCCTGTCAATTCAACAGTAGGCATGCATATCACCTCTGCTTTCTAGAGTGAAAGCAGAGACTTGGGGAGTTTGGTCATAGAGCTTTGTAAAGCCTGTTGCCCTTCTCAGCATGGACATAAGGTTCCCAGAGGGCAATGGAATGATCATTGTATTCCAGCTTGTCATTGTATTTTAGCACCAGGATGCTGCCATCTTTTTTCTGCTATCCTTGAAAGCAGTTCAATTTCTGCACTTAGAGCTGAAATTGCAGTATCTCAAAGCTAAATTTAAAAGAGCAATTTACTGCAGTCCCCATGAAGAAACAGAATCAATCAATGTAATAAAAAAAAATTAAGATCATTCTGTACTTTGTATGGTTGCTATTGTGGTCATGCGAATCATAGGGAGCAGCAAAATGCCTGTCGTTATGGAATATTTAGAAAGCAGAACAGTGCTTGGCCTGAGGTAGGTACTCAAGAAGTGTATGTCAGAAGGATGAAAGTGAGAGTTATTTGGTCAGTCGTGTCCAACTCTTTGGTACCCCATGGACTGTAACCCGCCAGGCTTCTCTGTCCATGAAATTCTCCAGGCAAGAATAATGGAGTGGGTTGATATATAAATAAATAAATAAATAAAGAAGTGGGAGTCCTTCTCTAGGGAATCTTCCCCACTCATGGATTGAACCCATGTTTCCCACATAGCAGGCAGATTCTCTACCATCTGAGGCAGCAGGGAAGCCCTGTTAGAAGGATAAACAGTGGAAAAGTGAATGGATGGATGTGAAGGCAGATGGAAGGGTGGCCACTTCCAGAAATGAGAAATGGTGAGCTGCTGTCAACATCTACCTCCATTTTCTGTTAGGAACAATTTCCTTGTTGCTGGCTTCCACAGGGTTTCTAATCTCAGTTCTTATCTAAAAGAAGAACAAGAACAGGTAAAAAAAAAAAAAAAAAATGGAACTGTAGAGGAGCAAAACTTGCCACCCCCAAATAATCTCTTTGGCATGCAGATTACTTTGAGCTGTAAAACCAAACTCAAAAGACTTAGGAAAAACTTTGACCTCCCTCCAAGATCCCCTGGAGAAAAAAATGGCAACCCACTCCAGTTTTCTTGCCTGGAGAATTCTATGGACAGAGGAGACTGGCAGGCTACAGTCCATGGGGTCACAGAGTCGGCCACGACTTGGCGACTAACACTTTCACTAACTGCCTAAAGAATGTCGATGGAGGACTTGCTCCAAGAAGGAAGCTGCCACCAGAGATGTCTATAGGATCAACTAGGTGTCAGACAGGGATGGACCTAGCAAAACCTGTTTGTCAAAATGCTTCTCGACAGATCCCAGCAAATATTTGCTTACAAACGTTTGCTTTTCCAACTCCATGTCAGTTGCCTTCTTCTCCTCTGAAGTCCCAACCCATGACCCCCACATCCTCTTCAGTCTCCAGATGAAGACAGTATTCAAGGTAACCGGGGTCAGCTGTTTTGCTGAAGATATTCAGTCCTTTTGAGTATCTCCCATGTATACATTACTGAACCTTTACTTACTTGACTTCTGTTAATCCATCTCATGTCAATTTAATTCTTCTATTAATACCAGCCAGAAGAACCTACAAGGGTAAAGTTTCTTTGTCCCTGACCAAATCAAGGGCAGCCTTTGAGTCTGGAAACCTCCTTCCTGAAGGAGACGTACTCAAGACATTTGAGTTGTTTTCCACGAATACTGTAATGATCAGACTCAAACTTGGCCCCTCCCCCTTCTTTTCCTAGTTTTCTACCCTATCTCGTGAGTTACCGAGTCCTGTCATAACTTTCTCTCGCAGAGCATTTCAAAACTGTCCCTTAATTTCCATTTCTATTCTTGTTGTTTTAGCTTATACCCCTATCACCTCATTTCT